>NC_083576.1:7785605-8385605 GCF_027579695.1 Neoarius graeffei | reverse complement strand
CTCAGGATGTAATTCCAGTGGTGTAGCTACCCACAGTCCCACCAAAAGGTGTATGAGGGTATGTCCCACACCGTCTGCACGGCCGCCACGACACCGCCGGGCAACATCACTCTGAACACCACGCCATGGATCTACAAAGTGATCACAAAAGCACTGCCACACAGAGCGCTGGTGTGTCCCAAACAACCTGCACAGCCACCGCGACGCCACCGAACAACATCACTCAGAACACCGTGCCAAACACAGAAGCACCGCCACACAGAGCGCTGGATAACCCTGATGTAAAAAGAGCAACGAGCTCACTGCAGTCCATAGTGAGCAGCACAGGCATCACCCACAGTGCACCAAGGCCTGAAGGAAACCGACACCCAAAACTGGGTCTGGAGCTACACCACAACCGGCGGGCAAAACATTCAAACAAAGAACAAACATCAAACTGTAGAAACACAAAAAGAAAAACAAAGGGGGAAAAATAAAAATAAAAAGCTCCGGTGAGAAGCGGCAGCCAAAATGCGCACAGCGTCGTCTCAACTGGAAACAGAAACGGAGTAAATGTGCAGCAGTTTGGGAAAAAAAACAAACCACTGGATGTGACTGAGGCTGAATTCTGGAGAAAAAATGATGTAAAATCAGGTTTTGAGAATTGGGTTGGGGGTTGTTTTTTCTCCCTGTACATACTTTAACACCTCATTTTACCTAAAATTATGTAGAAATGTTTTAAAAATTAACTTTCTGTCTTTGTGCAAAGATCATGTTGGATAGAACAGGATCCATTTTAATAAACACGATGAATAAAGATACTTTGTTCTCATGTTCATGCTTATTACTGTGATATTTTATTTGTTAAATTAAATGGAAATTAAATCAATATATCCAGAAGCTGTGGCTTTTAGACAATGTTTGTGTGTTTCAGTGGAACTGGACTGAAATTGTAAAATGTAAATTCTTCCTTTTTTGCTTTTTTTTTGGCAGAAAACTGATTTTTAGCAATTAATTGTTGCAAAGCAAATAAATAGCAATAAAATTTGTTTATATTGCAGAATATTTCAATCCACAACCTTACTGTAGACTCACCACAGCAATATTCACAGTTTCTCCCTTTACAGCTGAAAACAAGAACAAAGATCAGAGACACACACACTCCCAAAGCTACAGCGAGAAAGATCACTGCAGCAGGATCCCAGGATTTTACTGTAAACAAACAAACAAACAAACAAACAAACAAACAGACAAACAAACAAACAAACACATAATAAAACACTACATCACATTTCATGTCAATATAAAATAATGATTTTGTCCTGTAATTATAACGATCATCATTCTACTGATTGATGGCAGTAAAAATATCGACATTAAACACAAATTAACGAAAAAGTTATGATGGAAATATTATTATATGCATTCTCTGAGAAAGTAAATGTGATCTTACACTTCTTACCCAACTGTACTCGAGTCCCGTTCCCAAAAATGATCTTCCCACACACGGCCACAGCGCAGTAGTAAGTTCCAGTATCATTGATGCTGAGGATGTTCTTGGAGAAGTCGTACACACAGGTGTGTGTAGAAGAGCCGCTCTCACACTGACGGCTGCTGTTGTGATGAGTGTAAATGATTTGAGGATGGGATTGTGGTGAAGCAGCTCTGAACCAGAGCACTTGGTGTTCTGCTGCTCTGCTCTCAGAGAGAACCGAGCACTGCAGAGTCGCTGACGCTCCTGCAGGAACCGAGTCCAACACGCCACTCTGGATCACTGACACTTTTACATCTCCATCACCTGTTCAGTGTGATAGAGACGGGGTGAGATCTCAGGTATTTTCATCTACATTTACCTGTAAACTGTTTTTCAAACAAGTTCTTAAACTGATATTTCAAAAAGAGAAGAAGAATCATGGCACCAGAATCGCTTGATTAAAAAACAGTGTCGAAGTGATAAAGTCAGTCGTAAGGAAGGAAAGTTTGCTTGTATTGCGCTTTTCACAGAGAAACGTCACAAAGTGCTTAACAAGAGCCATTTCACAGCATAAAAATGGAAAAAGAAAAACAGAGATGATGAAGTTACCACCAGAGCCATGTATTTAAAAGACTTACAAAACTAAAAATACACAATTAATACGTAAAACACATCTCCAGTGAAACAGAGATATAATTCACAAACTCACTGTTTTGGACCAAATTACTTCTGGTTCTCACACAGTCGTCAATTATAGTGAAGTTTTCAATGTTGTCCAGTGTGGACCTCTTAAAACCTCTACAGTGAGGGACATGTCTGTTTGTAGGCATAGAACTAAATATATTCCATGCTATTTGGAGATCTGTAAAGCTGCCAATTGTTAAAAGTGTGATATAAATAAAATAATATTATTTTTTTTCCATTTTTATTTATTTATTTATTTATTTATTTAAATATGACCATAAATTGATTCAAATCACACAGCCAGGGATTTTATTTTATTTTTTTTATTTTTTTAACAAGGTGGGGAAATTTATTTATGACAGTTTAATCACCATGAAAAAAAACAAAAAACCCTTCATCCTTTCCAGAATGTATTAATTTCAATTCACACTGCCAAAGTTTTTTCTTTTAAATTTTTTTAAACAAGGTGTTTATTTATTTATTTATTTATTTATTTATTCGTTCATTTATTTATCCATTCCAGTTTAATCACCATTCAATAAATAAATAAAGCCTAAACCTTTCCAGAATGTATTCATTTTCAATTCACACTGTCAGGGATTTTCTTTTCATTTCTTTTTTTTTTAACAAGGTGAGTTTATTTATTTATTTATTTATTTTTTGCAGTTTTCTCACCATTATTACCAGAGACTGAAACAAACACTTGACAGAATAGTAATTAAATAAAATAATAATAATTAAAAACCCTAACCCTTTCCAGAATGTATTAACTTGTTATTTATGATGGTAATTAAATATACAGTGTTCAGAAATTGAGTGTGTATTGTACAAACACTTTTAATTTAGTTAATTACCTCTTACAGCCAAGACAGTTCCTGTGATGAACGTAGCTTGGTGAAAGGAAAATTTCCCGCAGTAGTAAAATCCTCCGTCTTCTTTTTTTACATGTGAGATTGTCAGAGAAACGCCGTTCTCAGGCTACATCCACACGACAACAGCAACGAGATGTTATTTAAAAATATATCGCGTCCAAATGGGCAACGATCAGTAAAATATCAGGTCCATATGGCAACTCAACCCTTGCTGAAAACGATGCAATACACATGCCACACCTCTAGGGGCACTGTAAGACGGTCCCTTCGGAGACACCAGAACAATAGAAGAAGTAAGGACGCATGCGCATAAACTATTATGCGCGAGACTTCATATTAGCCACAAAGTCAGGAAAATCTGTTCGTAAAATTACATTATAATGACCAAATACAATGAAAAGTATTTTTCCAGTCTCACCTGTGAAAGGTAATCCCATGTGATCTCGTTTGGACGGCAAACCTGTTGGTACAGTTAAACGCAGCTAATCTTTATTCTCCGCTTTGACCTCTCCAATATGGCTGCGAGGATGACGTATGATTCTACGCGGAAGGTTAATGGTCCGGAATAAATTGAATGCTACTACTTCTTTAATGGTCCGGAATAAATTGAATGCTACACGTTGATGGATTAATTTGCTCTTCTACGCCCTTTTTGAGGAATGTATTGTAGGACTTAAACCATCATCTGAAGAGGTGAGATCGCTCCTTTTTTTCCTTATTTTTGCTGGCGGGATTGACTCTGCCCTAAGGGCTATTCTCTCTCTCTCTCTCTCTCTCTCTCTCTCTCTCTCTCTCTCTCTCTCACTTTGCACCATTACACAATAAATATTCACAGTGAAAATATTTTGTAAGCACGTTTCACGGACCAAGTTATAGGATTTGTTGACAACTCGCATCGAGTTCGTTACACTTCTACCCGGCGTGAAGCACTCACAGTCATGTGGTTGTGACGTCATCGTAAACAAATCCGTTCTACTCATCCAGACGACTTCGCAACGGCAACGTTGCCAGATCTTTCCACTCTGGAACCCGTTCTCAAAAAGATTGCGTTTTGGGCACCCAAAACGCCGGTGCCGTGTGGACGCCAGGCCTAAACGATAAGCAATTGTATCGGAGTCACCTGAATCCGTTGCCGTGTGGACAGGGCCTCAGTCTGTTCCATTTTAATTCCTGACGTCTTGAACATGGGGGAAATGTTGATATCTTCATAAGCTAATATTTGTTTGTACCAGAACAAACTTTCAACTGGATCAATGTCTCTAAATGAGCAGTTAAGAGTCACACGTTCTCCAGACTTCACTGAGAGAAATGATGGTTTGGGAAAATCCACAGATTGGTCTGGAGCTAGAAAATAATAAATAAATAAATAAATAAATAAATAAATAATAATTTTATTAAAAACTCTTTAAAACTTACTGATGATGTTCAGAGATAAGAGAAGAATCCACAGTGATGTCATCTTCAGAGGTGAAGTCACACTCAGCTCGAGCTGCTGAAAAGCTGCCGTGTTTTTGTTCTTGAGACTTTCATCTGATTGGCTGCTTCAAGTCACGAGTTAAATTTCCTTTTCAGGTACGTTTCTATTTTTGAACCACACTGTGGTTCATCAGAAGTCTGTGGTTTTTGTGTGAAGTTTCCTCTGCATGTTCAGTGAGATGTAACTAAACCAGGACAAAAACATCAATAAGAAGAAAACTTTTTGAAAATTAAAAGTTGAAGCATTGCTCGGTTTTTCGGTAGATCTTTGTGCACCAGAATATAATCTGTCCTGCAGTGCTCCGGAATCCAACCCTCAGATCTGACAAACCACACTGCAAACACAGATTTCAGATCAGTGTGAGTTTAATCAGTCGTTCCTCCTGAACATCAGTCCACTCGGATCCTTGTGTTGGTCATTTTTCGTTTCATATACAGTACGGATTTTGGTCAAATGTGATCCTGACCAGTGTGAAAACATGAAGAACATTAATGAAGATGATGCTCCATGTTAACAGCAGTTGAATGCTTTCTGTCACCACTGAATTGTTTGACCTGCTCATGTGAGAGATTTCAAATCATTTTCATGTGGTGGGAAATTTTCCCAAAACTGCTATTTGTGGGAATTTTTTTAAATCTGAGGAATAAAACCTCCAGTTTCAAACAAGACAGATGAGGCCTTGGTGAGGTTTCAGACATTTTTACGGCAAATTGACTGTTTTTGCTCCTGTGTTTTTTTTTTTTTAATTGGCTCCTTACCAACATGATCTTTACAGAACTCCAAGGCAAAGTTACACATTAAACACATTACATTACAGGTATTTAGCAGACTCTGTTATCCAGAGTGTACCAGTTAGTGGCCGAGTGGTTAGCATGTCCGCCTCTCGATTGGGAGATCGTGAGTTCGACTCACAGTCGGGTCATACCAAAGACCATCATAAAAATGTTACCTTCTGGCAAGGCAAGCTGCAATACAGATGTGAGTGGGGAGTCAAACTCTCGTGGTTACCAGAGGACTAGCCCCACACTGTAACCCTAGCTATGTAATAGGCGAGAGGCCGAGGGCTAAGGAAATGGAGATCAGCGCCACCCTATGCGCCACAGGTGTGGGAAGGACTTTGGCTTGGCTTATCCAGAGTGACACAGAACATACAGAGTGGCCTGGGGAGCGGTTGGGGGTTCGGTGCCTTGTTCAAGAGAACTTCAGCCTTTCCTGCTGGTCCAGGGAATTGAACTGGTGACCTTTTTGTCCTGAAGCTGCTTTGTTGACCTTTAGGCCATGGCTTCTAGCATAAAATCATTTCCACATCATTTTGGTAAAATATTATTGTGAAGGTATGAAGGTACATTACAGGATGACAAAAATAAGTGGTAAAACTGTTTGTTTTTGTTTTCCATCTTTTTCAGTCACGACCACATATGATGGGCTTCCCAGATCACCTCACAGTTATATGAAGTTTGGGGAGCAGTCACACCCTATATACTGTATCTGTGTATAATATGTGTGTGTGTGTGTGTGTGTGTGTGTGTGTATACAGTATATACGTATGTATATCTTAAGTCACAATCTGTCTATATTTTAACAGTTATTCCACAAAATCAAGTCGTACATGAGCTGATCGCCAATGAGGCGCGTAGCACAGAGTTGTCTATAAGCCATGTACGACAAGATTGAGTGGAATAACTGTTTTATTTGATCCACGGTCACTGGATTTTGAGAAACAGAGCATTTTTATTATTTTTTATTTTTTACAAATTTGATCAATAAAAACTTTACACAAAACGTCCGACAAAATCATTTCCACTTAGAAAGTAAACAAACTGGTGAAATGACAGGAGCAATTTGTAAAAAAAAAATGCTATAATTATAATTCTCAAAAACTGAAAATATAAAAAGATATGTTCATATGATCAAATACATTTATTCCTTATTTTGTTGCTTTTTTTGCATTTTTCATGGTTTTATTTTCGAGGAGAGTTTTTATTTCGTCCTCGGTTGATTCAGCAATGCTCTCCGCCATTTTGTTTTTTCTCTACTCACGGTATATGAGCTGATATCCTAGTAGTAGAGTAGCCAATCAGAGCATGTGATTGCTCATATCCAGTGAATGTGGAGAGAATAACTTATTTTATCTTTCCTCTAGACTCCAATTTCTCCTTTCTTGTGTTTTCTTCATTTTGTTTCTTTCCTGTCCTGACCGCTCCTCTCCTCTCCTCTCCTCTCCTCTCCTCTCCTCTCCTCTCCTCTCCTCTCCTCTCCTCTCCTCTCCAAGGTCTAATCTGCTGATATTCATTATAAATTTATGTGAATATTGTGGTATAAGTTTTATTGTTCACGCCACATTCACACATCAACACATTCACGCCAATGGAATGTTTGGAATATTCCACAAATCATTAATTTGCACAAGCAGCGCTGGCACAAATTGCTACTCTCACTCAGGATCTTTCTACTTTTATTATTATTATTATTATTATTATTATTATTATTATTATTATTATTATTCTCCTAATGTCTTGTCGGATGCTATTTCTCCCTCAGGTTTCAACCAATCATCACCAAATTTCACATAAAGAAACCTCTTGTGTGAATGAAGTTGCTATGATTTTTGGTGCTGATCTGGATCACTGAACCAGAATGATCCATGAAAAATAGGCTTTTTCCTCACTAAGCGTCATTCTCTCTCTTACTGTTCTGGATCTATAGGGTACAGTGGCCAGATGTCCCGGTTTGTAACAGCTAGCGCAAATTACTGTGACTTTAGTTACATTCTCTAGCTAGTTATTATTATTATTATTATTATGATTATTATTATTATTATCATAAAGCCTTTTAGAATGTATTTTCCCTTCAGGTTTCAACCAATCATTCACAAATTTCACATGAAGAAACCTCTGGGCTGAATTAAGCTGCCGTGACTTTTGGTGCTGATCTGGATCGCTGAACCAGAATGATCCATTCAGTCACTTATAACTCTGTAATTTTTCATGAATTTTACAGTCAGTTTTTTTTATTATTATTATTTTGTTCAGGGCACAACTTTTCCTCACTAAGCGTCATTCTCTATCTTTTACCGTTCCAGATCTATAGGGTACGGTGACCAGACATCCCGGTTTATAACAGCTCGTGCTTTGACTTTAGTCACAGTCTCTATCTAACTCAAACTTCCTGAAGATCATCCTGAAGAAAAGTCTTGTTTTGTTTTCCACTTTTATTTCGAGTCATATTGTAATATTGACTCACCAGATCACTGTGAAAACACAAACACTTTGGCACAAGTTATAGATTACATATAAATTATTAATTAAATCATTAGTTAATTGTTAGAGAGTGTTTAACTGTTAAACACTCTCTAACAATTAACTAATGATTTAATTAATAATTTATCAAAAAAACACGTTTAACTCCAGCATCCATGATAATGGTGTGATGATGATAAACTTTAACATCATCAGACCATTATCATGGATGATGGAGTTAAACGTGTTTTTTGGGGGGGTATTTTCTAATTCCGTGTTCAACTATGTTACTTTCAGTGTTAGTGAAAGTCAGTGAGTCAAGATTGTCAGCAAAGAAAACAACAACAACAACAACAACAACAACGAGATGTTAGACATTTCTCTAACAGCTCCCATATACTGCTTCAATTTTTTAGTCATGTGACCAGAAATGTCCTGGCTTTTGATGGTTAAAGTACAAGATGATGAAAGGATGCAACAGTAACAATGAAAACAAAACAAAACTGTAATCGTTTGAAATTGCTGCAGTAAATCAGAAATAAAACACTTCAGGAAATACAGTGGTGCTTGAAAGTTTGTGAAACCTTTAGAATGTTCTATATTTCTGCATAAATATGACCTAAAACATCATCAGATTTTCACACAAGTCCTAAAAGTAGATAAAGAGAACCCAGTTAAACAAATGAGACAAAAAATATTAGACTTGGTCATTTATTTATTGAGGAAAATGATACAATATTGCATATCTGTGAGTGGCAAAAGTATGTGAACCTCTAGGATTAGCAGTTAATTTGAAGGTGAAATTAGAGTCAGGTGTTTTCAATCAACGGGATGACAATCAGGTGTGAGTGGGCACCCTGTTTTATTTAAAGAACAGGGATCTATCAAAGTCTGATCTTCACAACACATGTTTGTGGAAGTGTATCATGGCACGAACAAAGGAGATTTCTGAGGACCTCAGAAAAAGCGTTGTTGATGCTCATCAGGCTGGAAAAGGTTACAAAACCATCTCTAAAGAGTTTGGACTCCACCAATCCACAGTCAGACCGATTGTGTACAAATGGAGGACATTCAAGACCATTGTTACCCTCCCCAGGAGTGGTCGACCAACAAAGATCACCCCAAGAGCAAGGCATAATAGTCGGCGATGTCACAAAGGACCCTAGGGTAACTTCTAAGCAACTGAAGGCCTCTCTCACATTGGCTAATGTTAATGTTCATGAGTCCACCATCAGGAGAACACTGAACAACAATGGTGTGCATGGCAGGGTTGCAAGGAGAAAGCCACTGCTCTCCAAAAAGAACATTGCTGCTCGTCTGCAGTTTGCTAAAGATCACATGGACAAGCCAGAAGGCTATTGGAAAAAATGTTTTGTGGACGGATGAGACCAAAATAGAACTTTTTGGTTCAAATGAGAAGCGTTATGTTTGGAGAAAGGAAAACACTGCATTCCAGCATAACAACCTTATCCCATCTGTGAAACATGGTGGTGGTGGTATCATGGTTTGGGCCTGTTTTGCTGCATCTGGGCCAGGACGGCTTGCCATCATTGATGGAACAATGAATTCTGAATTATACCAGTGAATTCTAAAGGAAAATGTCAGGACATCTGTCCATGAACTGAATCTCAAGAGAAGGTGGGTCATGCAGCAAGACAATGACCCTAAGCACACAAGTTGTTCTACCAAAGAATGGTTAAAGAAGAATAAAGTTAATGTTTTGGAATGGCCAAGCCAAAGTCCTGACCTTAATCCAATGGAAATGTTGTGGAAGGACCTGAAGCGAGCAGTTCATGTGAGGAAACCCACCAACATCCCAGAGTTGAAGCTGTTCTGTATGGAGGAATGGGCTAAAATTCCTCCAAGCCGGTGTGCAGGACTGATCAACAGTTACCGCAAATGTTTAGTTGCAGTTATTGCTGTACAAGGGGGTCACACCAGCTACTGAAAGCAAAGGTTCACATACTTTTGCCACTCACAGATATGTAATATTGTATCATTTTCCTCAATAAGTAAATGACCAAGTATAATATTTTTTGTCTCATTTGTTTAACTGGGTTCTCTTTATCTACTTTTAGGACTTGTGTGAAAATCTGATGATGTTTTAGGTCATATTTATGCAGAAATGTAGAAAATTCTAAAGGGTTCACAAACTTTCAAGCACCACTGTATAATCAGCTCCAGTGAGACACACTCAGGTTGTTTTATTCGTTCCATACTGTGGCTTTTCATCATTAAACTCTAAGTCTTAGAAGGACCTTGTACATCAGAATATATAATATCCTGAGGTTGTTGTTTCTTTACTCTTCCTCTTTTGGCTCTCCTCTCACTGAAATGTAAAGCAGTGTAATTCAGCTCCACAGTGTCACAGTCCTGGAGGAACAGATACGAAATTACAAAGAACAGAGATCTCAATTATTACACTTTTAGTACAAAAACTAATTGTTTGTCCTTTTATGAAGTAACGTACTCACACATGCTGAATATTTACCTGATTCGGGGTTTTGTCCGTCACAGAACTTAGTTTGAGTTTCACTGTTGAGAACAAAATGTGTTTTACGGACAGATCAGCGGACGTCTCTATAGTGAGACACACTTTTTATTTTTTATTTTATGGTCACACTTTTTGGTTCTTCATAAACAGATTTAAAAATGTGTGTGTAATTGTTGAGATGGTGAAATTGTACGTGAGGAGATGTTTCTAGAACATTTCTGGAAGGAGTCTCCAGTGTGAACACTTTGTCGCAGTCAGAGGTAAAGATAAGAGGTGAGTTGTGGTAAAAGGGGAATAAAACACTTCAGGAGATGATGAGGTGGGAACAGTAGCTCCGCTTCATACCACATCAGGACATCTAATGAACAGGAACTTTGGGCATTTTGTCAATTTGATGGAAGTCGTGATCTAATTACTCATAAACCGTCCATTCGGTGTACTGTATGTAATAGGAATTATATACACAATAAAGCCAAAAGTATGTGGACACCTGATCATGTGGTTCTTCCTCAACCTGTTGAAACAATATCAGAAGCACACAATTGTACAGAATGTCTTTGTGTCCTGGAGCATTACAGTTTCCCTTCACTGGAACTAAGAGATCCAAAACTGTTCCAGCATGACAATGCTCCTGTGCACAAAGCACGCTCCATGAAGACATGGAGTGGAAGAACTCGAATATCCTGCACAAAGCCCTGACTGAACTCAACCCCACTGAACTGGAACACTGACTGCACCCCAGACCTCCTCACTCACACTCTTGTACCTGAATGAACACAAATCCCCACAGACACACTCCAAAATCGAGTGGAAAGCCTTCCAGAAGATTAGAAGTTATTATAAGAGTAAAAAGAGGACCAACTCTGTGTTAAAGCCCAGGGTTTTAAAATGTTAAACGATGGGTGCTCTGATGGGTGTGATGGTCGGGTGTCCAGATACTTTTGGCTATTTGGTGTAATGTTAAAATATTTATATTTATAAGAATATAATAACTTTAATAAAATCCATAATGCAGACTCACCTCTGTTTCTTCCTTTACAGGTTATGATAAAGATCAAAGCAAAGATCACAACCACACACACTCCCAAAGCTCCAGCAAGACAGATCACTACAGGATCCACAACAGATCTCTCTGCTACACAGGAAATATCACAGGATTAAATATTAGTAAAACATGCAGACATAAATAAACTGATACACTCTGAGCGATGATGTAAGCAGATAAAGAAGATTCCAGCATTTTATCCCACACTTGAATTCTCAGTGTTAACTTATTAGAATGTGTTGATGAATTTTCTAGAACAGCAGAACTAAAGATAGATGCAAATGTGGTTAAATCACATCTACAGTGTAATATATTAAAGCGCTCATTCTAATCCGAGCAAACTCCAAATCACAATCTCCTGCCAATAGAGCGATCGCTTCAGTCATACAAATAGAGAAAACCTCAAAATAAAATTCTTACCTTTCACTGATAAAAAGGTTCCTTTTCCAAAACTTGTTGAAAGTCCATGAAAATAAAAAAGTCCACAGTAATACAAGGCTTCATCTGATGGTTCCACATTAACAATTTTCAAATGGAAGCCCGTTTTTTCGTCTTTCTCGATGCTGAATTTTGGCGGCTTGAACTCATCTATATCTTTGGTTTCATGTTGAAATGTCAACAATACCTGAGGCACCTGTCTGACTTTTTGCTTGAACCAGATGATGGTTCGAGGGTTATCCTCTTGCTTTTTAAAGCAGTGCAGAGTCACGTTCTCACCAACACCAGCAGTGATCACTGGGTTCGGCTGGTTGAGATCATTTATCAGTGCAGAATCTAATATAAATGATTAAAGAATGAAACATGAGCAAATAAACCAAAACTATTTTTTTCATCCAGTAATTCACAGAGATTGGTGTAATATTGTGAGTAACATGAGATCACATGAGCATTAAATCTTACTGACATTATCAAGCTCAATGCAATGTGCTGAATAAACTGAATTTCCAGTGTAACCAGCGACTGGAGGTCAGAGAGGAGATGTGTAAAGTGTGTTTGTGTTGCAGAGAAATGTGTATTGTTTCTATGTTTTATCAAATTTCAAGGTGAAAAATCGTTCAAAGGAACAATTTAAGATAAAACACTGAAATTGAGGAGCAGTTCAAAAAATAAGAGTATCGTGAAAAAGTTCAATATTTTCCTTCAGTTATTTAAGAAAGTGAAAATTTAATATATTCTAGACTCAGTACATGTAAACTAAAATGTTTCAGGCATTTTTTTTCCCTATTTTAATTTTGATAATTTTGTTCTACAATGAAAAAAAAACACCTCGAATATTTCATTTTGAGTTTCAGTAGAAGAATATAAATACCGTGTATCTCTCGTTCTACAGTATTTCAGTACACGCAACCACAATCATGTTGAAGACTGCTGACTTTACAGTTGTTCAGAAGATGTTCATCAACCCACTCCAGATGGAGAGAAAGGCACAGAAGGTCATTGCTGAAAAGGCTGGCTGGAAAAGTGCACAAGCAACAGGGATGATTGCAGCCTTGAGAGGAGTGTCAAGAAAAGTCGATTCAAGAATTGGGGAGAGGTTCACAAGGAGTGGACTGAGGCTGGTGTCAGTGCATCAAGATGCACCACGCACAAACGTCTTCAGGAAAGGAGTTACAGCTGTCGCATTCCTATTATCAAGCCACTCCTGAACCAGAGACAATGTCAGAAGCATCTTACCTGGGCTCTTTTCAGATAAAAGTAAATCTTGAATTTCATTTGGATATCAAGATCTGAGAGTTTGGAGGAAGAGTGGAGAAGAACAGAATCCAAAGTGTTTGAAGTCCAGTGTGAAGTTTCCGCAGTCTGTGATGATTTGAGGTGCCATGTCATCTGCTGGTGTTGGTCCACTGTGTTTCATCAAATCCAACATCAACGCAGCATCCATCAGGAGATTTTAGAGCACTTCATGCTTCTATCTGCTGACAAGCTTTATGGAGATGTCGATTTCCTTTTCCAGTAGGACTCAGCACGTGCCCACAGTGCCAAAACTACTACCAAATGGTTTGCTCACCATGATATTACTTGTGCCAGCCAACTTGCCTGACCTGAACTCCAGAGAGAATCTATGGAGTATTGTCAAGAGGAAGATGAGAAACACCCGACCCAAAAATACAGACGAGCTGAAGGCTGCTATCAAAGCAACCTGGGCTTGAATAACACCTCAGCAGTGCTACAGGCTGATCGCCTCCATGCCACGCTGCATTGATGTGGTAATTCATGGTATCGGGGTCATAACCAAGTATTGAGAGTATAAATGAACATACAGTACTTTTCAGAAGTTGGACATTTCTCAATTGTAAATTCTATTTTGATTGATCTTTGGAAATATTCTACTGATTTGAGATACTGGATTTCTGATTTTCACAAGCTATAATAATCAAAATAATAAAAAAAGGCTTGAAATATTTCACTTTACATGTAATGAATAGAGAATATATGAAAGATCATCGTTTTGAATTAAACTATGACAAAATGAACTTTTTCCATGATATTCTAATTTTTTGAGATGCACCTGTGTCTTTAAAAGCATTTGAAATCTTAGAGAAAACGTTCAGAGAAATTAAACTTTTTAACTCTTTTATCTGTTTGACCAGAGTTAAAAATCCTTAGTAACAGTCTCAGAATTTTCATAATGTAAATGAGAAATTATTTTGCAGTTTTGCGATTTTTTTCAGCTATAAATGAAGATTTTGGGGTTTTTTTCATGAGTGTCACTCACTAGAATCTCAAAAAAAAAAAAACAGATTTCCCTTAAAACAGCTCTTCAACCAGACACAACCTGATATTAAGATCAGAAACTGTTTTTGTGTCAGTAATCCTTATTACAGCAGCACACTGATGAGCAGAAACATAATGAACCATCCACACTTACCAGTTTGATTAAAAAGCATCACTGTGATCCACATCAGTGTGATCATCTTCAGTGTGAGCTCTGTGTACAGCATGTCTCCTCTCGCTGCACTGATCGACGGTCAAACTGAGCACTGCTCACTTTGGGCAAAGACTGATGGTGTGACATCACATCACATCTCTGACATCACAGACGACCAGGTTTTTTATTTTTTTTTTGAGACACAATCTAGACTAGAAAGCAGAGCAGTAGATAGTAGACTGTGGCCCCTCCTCAAGGTATTTGAACACACGCTTCACAACTCTTTCAACATCCTCTTCAAAAATACAATAAAAAATCAATAAATAGTTTCTGTCTTTTCTAACTTTATCTTGCACTTTGTTTGTTGGTGGAAACTTTCTGTGATCTTTCCGTGTTCTCCTTTAATGGCTCTCTGCATTCTGCCTCTCGTAAACCACTTTGGCTGGCTAAATTAAAAGTAAATTAAATATAGTGATTATAAAGGGAAGTTGTATCTTTACCTGTGTAAATAATTAACACATCCTGCACTGTGTACATTTCATCCTGTAGATTCAGCTGCAGGTAAAATTCACTCGACTTCCTGGGGAATTAAACCTCATGACCTTGAGGTCAACCTGAGGCCCATAAGCTTCTGCGCTTATTATTGAGATCCTCCTCCTGACATCCTTAAGCCATTCCACACAGTGTGTCCAAAAGTATTCGGACATCCGACCATCACACCCGTATGTGTTTCACATCCCATTCCGAACCCCGGGGCATTCAGCCACAGGAGAGTGAGTGAGGTTGGGCACTGATGTTCGGCAAAAAGATCTGGCGTTCATTCAGCATTAAATTCACTCCAGAGGTGTTCAATGGGCTCTGTGCAGGACACTAGAGTTATTCTACGCCAACTTCAGCCTTTTTTCAGCCTTACTTTGTGCATGGGGGCATTGTCAGGCTGGAACAGGTTTGGGCCTCTTAGTTCCAGTGAAGGGAAATGTTAGTGCTCCAGCAGAGAAAAGCATCCTGGACAATTCTGTGCTTCTGCCTTCCAGCAGTTTGGGGAAGAACCACATATGAAATGTGTGTGATACTCAGCTGTCCACATACACAATAAGAGCAAAAGTATGTGGACACCCAATCATCACATTCGAGATTTATTCCTTCTTTGCTATTATAATAACCTCCACTTTTCTGGAAGGCTTTCCACTAGATTTTAGGGTGTGGCTGTGGGGATTTGTGTTCATTCAGCTACAAGAGCATCACTGAGATCAGGCACTGGTGTTGGTGAAGAGGCCTGAGGTTCAGTTCAGTGGGGTTGAGTTCAGTCAGGGCTCTGTACAGGACACTCGAGGTCTTTGGGCCTCTGAGCTCCAGTGAAGGGAAATTGTAAATCCTACAGCAGCGTACAAAGACATTCTGTACAATTGTGTGCTTCCAACTTTGTGGTAACAGTTTGGAGAAAACTACACATGGATGTGATGGGAGGGTGTCCACATACTTTTGGCCATATAGTGTATACAGTGTAAAAGTCCAGCTGAGTATTTGTCTCTCAGTAAGGGTTCCTAGTAGCAGCACTTTTATGAAGATAAAAGCTCTTAATATTCTAAAGAACCCTTGAAAAACCCTTACAAACCTCTACAAGCTCCTTCTTCCTCGACTGATTCCTGACTTTGACCAATGACCAAAGATTTAGGAAAATCTCATCCCTCTTTTTCTGAATTATGATCATGAAGAGATGTGAGACTTTTGTGTTGATACGGCTGGAGTTTTATTCAGGCCTTAATGCGGCTCCTCCTTCACCACTCTGTGACTCGAACCAATCAAATTCTCTCTCTCTCTCTCTCTCTCGCTCCACCCTGGATCTCACCCACTCTTTCATACTGAAGACTCAAAACTGAAATATTAAAATGAACTGTCAGGAGATA
This sequence comes from Neoarius graeffei, assembly GCF_027579695.1. Lineage (NCBI taxonomy): Eukaryota > Metazoa > Chordata > Actinopteri > Siluriformes > Ariidae > Neoarius > Neoarius graeffei. Next base: position 8,369,565 of record NC_083576.1, on the reverse strand, counting down.
GACCATGTGGTGCAGGTTTTCTGTAAATGAGTTTTAATGAATCAGGATCAGAGAAGTGAAATAAAAAGAATTCGGTGCTCAGTGAATTTGATCGCGTTTTATAGACAAATATATTATGATGTAATATTTGGATGGAGGTTAAATACATGTATGAATACAGGTTTTCTCACAAAGATGAACAAACTGGTCTTTATTTCTGTGTGTAAAGTGTGTCTGTGGTTTTGTAGCTCTGTTTATCTCTTTGCTCTTTGACACACTGCAGCTCTGAGTGTTTCATCTCTGATGGTGTTTCTGAGAAAAGCGACTCAGGCGGTCAGAGCGGCCTGCAGGTTCTCACCTCTCAAACTTTCCACAGGATGTGCGGTTATTTTTTTCTCTCTCAGGCCACGCTGTTGTTTTTCAGATACAATCCAGAATTAGAATCATCTTCAGAGCCTTTCTATAAATGTGTGAAATTGTAACTCCTCTCTTCTAAAGCACCAGATTTCACTTTAATCTGCTCTAAACACACAGCAGCATGGTCACGGAGTTTATAAGCCACACCACTCTCAGCTTTAACTTCCCACACCAGACCTGTGTGTGCATTCTGTGTGTGCTGAGGGACAGTGAAGGGGAACGAGCTTCTTATGAGGCCCAGAGCTGTGAAAGGTCACATGTCCGACTTGTTTATAGAGAAAAGTTCAAAAGTTTGCATCCCCCTAGGTTTTTGGATGTGAAATATAATAATCTGTTTTACCATTTCAATGCAAAAATATATCTAAAGAGATAAAAAATAAATAAAGAATTGATAGGAAAGAGGTTATTAAGGCAAAATATGATGGGTATATCAGTTATTAGAGAATATTTACATATATTGCATACTGAAAGGGAAAGTTTTTTTTCATTTATTGGTTTGTTTGTTTGTTTGTTTGTTTGTTTGTTTGTTTGTTTGTTTTAACCCTCAGTTTGGTCACCTCTCAGTCTCCACCCACCAGCCAGCAGCCGTAATCCATTATAATGCTATTATTTTAAGGTGTTAATATTAAACACACTGCTGATGCCCAACATGTCTGTTCATGTGTGAGTGAAAAACAGACACTAAAAGTTCTCACCCCTTCATGTGTCAGGCCGAGATTCAGCAGCAGCTCAACACCCCGCCCTGAACTTCCTGATTCGAGGTTAGTGGGCGGAGCTTCTTATAATCCACCAGATCATAAACCTCAGGCCAGAAAGCTCCTTCTTCACTTGTCCTGATCTCATCAAACATCTGCAGGTGCCATTTCTCAGGAACACTCGTAGCTGTGACCTCCGTCTCTTCTTTATTCATGTTTTGTAAAGACTATAAATAGGAGAACTGGGCTGATGTTCTCACTGGAAATTTGCTGTGGTGTAAGAGGAATAAAACACTTTGGGCTGTGCTGTCATAGGAAAATAATCAACTTCAGGCTGGTAACAGTGAATCCGCTGCATGTCTGTGTACCGTATTGAGCTGGATTTCTTCTTGTCTTAAACCTGTCACTGTGTTTTCACAGTGTTATCGATACTGTATGGACAGAACACATGGACTGTCTTGTGGTGGAGTCCTAAAGGCAGGACAAGTCCATCCATCCATCCATCCATCCATCCATTATCTGTAGCCGCTTATCATGTCCTACAGGGTCACAGGCAAGCTGTCATCTTACTGAAATAGTGAAAATAGTGAAAATACAGTTTCTTATGGCAATAAAGATGAATTTGTCTTGACATCATAACTTTTTATTTACTGCAGTCCTGTGAGGAATGAGGGATCATTTTTGTTTAAGATTTTATAAGTGCATTCTTCTTCTTCTTCAGTCCTCTTCTGTGACTCTAACTCATCAGTTCTCACGCTCCTTAACCCTTTCCATGTCAGAGTTTTCCTCTATGAACCCTGTCACACTGCACTGCCTCCATCTAGTGACACAATATTTCTTTTCTGTTCCTTCTTCATTGTTACTTTTTGCAGCCAGGGACCACTTTCAGTTCAAAAATAAAACCATTCACTCCCCCTCCCCCCATACCACTATAAATCTTAATTTTACAATTTAAATCACTGTTATTGTCACACACCAAAGACAAAGATACAGAACAGCAAGTAAATCTGGAACCCTGGAGTTTTGTGGAACTTATTTACCATCACTGAATAGAAATTGTTGAACAGTAGCGATCAGCTCTGAGTAAACTGGCACACTTGGGACTTAAACATCAACCAGTCTGTACTATAAGAACCATTTGATCTATTAAATGAAACATGACACTTGGGTTCACTTTGATATCCAGTATATTATTGTGTCCTGGTCTTTGTGTCCTTTTGAGCCGCTCTGTCAGAGAAAGTCTGTTCCAGTATTGAAGAAAGAATCTTGGGAAAACTCTTTTAACCCCCTGAGCAGGTGCAGTCAGACCCAGTCAAACAACGCCATCAGGACAAACTGTACAGATATTCGACAACACATGAGAGTGTTGACATTTTGCAAGCTTGTTCATGACCCCAAATGAGGCAAAGTTATGCAATTTTATTCATAAAAAGAGACTCGAAGCATTATTTCAGACAAATCAAAAACATAAATGAGTCAAAACAACCCCCAACATAAGAGGAGGATTAAACTGCTGATTTTGTGTTGCCAGGTGCCTTGTAATGTTCTAGAATCTCAGCAGTGACTGTATCTATAGGTGGACACTGTGACAGGTCTCAAAAGTAAATCCGTGTCTCTAAGGCCCTCTAGTGGCTGGCTGCAGGACAGTTTAAACCCCACCCAACCCCATGTTGTGTATTTGTAGCTGACTGAGTTTCTGTGCTTTATGTTGATCTGGCAACCAGTGCATTGTGTCACAAGAGTTTCAACACCACGGACAGCGACACACTTTCACTCCTCACTGCTCTTCTCTCTGATCTCAAACTCACACATTTCTGCTCTCTCTCTCTCTCTCTCTCTCTCTCTCATACTGTCATCACACACTTTTTATACTTTTCCCTTCACTTCACTCTAAACACCAGCTACTGGTGAGTATCAGCGTGGAGCAAAACATTATAATATTTAAATATTTTAGGATCAAGAACTAATACACAAAACACAAAGGCTCAGATGTACGGTGGGTGGGTGGGTGGGGGGTCATCGGATCATTTTAAACAAAGGTCAAGAAATGAAGTGATTAAATTAACTGAAAAAACCTCCACTGACAACACAGTGTGTACGTTGGGTGGATATTTACGTTAATTATGTGAATGGCATTGAGCACAGGCTCTTATCCACAGTGACATACAACATACCCAGAGCAGCCTGGGGGGCAGTTGGGGGTTAGATGCCTTGCTCAAGTGCAATTCAACCGTTCCTGCTGGTCCAGGGAATCGAACCAGTGACCTTTTGGTCTCAAAGCTGCTTCACAGGGTGATGGAAATCTGAAGATGGTTAGATCAAATGGTATCCTTCAGCAAAGCAAAGCTAAGGCAGGCTGTTATTTATTTATTTTCTATATTTGCAGCCTCCTTCCTCCTCATTTTGTTGATCTTTATTTTCATACAATCAAGAAAAAGTGCAGCATTCTAGTCTTCAATACACAAAATGACTCAGTTTCACACAAAGTTCTTTATTTACTAAGAAATATTTTTGAATGTACAACCATATCACTGATCATGATTTTCTGTTGTACCCCCATAGCACACTGGCTAACATGCTAACTAACAGACATTAGTTATTTGTCACTAAAATTCAGTGATGAAGGTTTTATGCTTTGTCCTGATCCTTTGTACTGTAACTGCAACAGACACATAAAGTGTATAACAGTCTTTTCTTCTCTTCACACTTCTGTAGCCCTGCAGAGACCTCGACCTCAATTACATTTAGTTTTTAATCATCACCTTGGAATGTTCCATCATGTTAATATCGATTTCCAATCAGGCTAAAGGTTAAAAGTATGAGAGGAATGAACATTAGACATGGTCCGATATTTATGACCTAAGAAAGAGGAGAGTAAATCACGTCAGTGTACACATTATCATGAGCTCGTTCTCTCTTCCCTCGTGTTTTACTGAAGTGTGAGGCAGCAAAGTTCAGCTCTACAGCATCACGACTCTGTGGGAATGAAATATGAAATGATTACTTGATGGAAATATGAGCACATTGTAACAGTTAGCCTGTTTGAGCGGGATTAGATTTCCAAAAAATGTAATGTGGACAAGATGAAGTCAAGACACAGCTTTCATCTGAATCTGTTACAAGGTTTAGGTAAGTTCATAATAATAATACTAATACTACTACTACTACTAATAATAATAATAATAATAATAATAATAATAATAAGCGTAAACTCAGCATTAGTGACCTGATTTGGTGTTTTCTTGACCACAGAGTCTTGAGATCTCCCTATAAAAAAAAATATATATATATGTTTATGTTGATATCCAGATTTAATATACAGTATATTGCTGTTTAATGAGGACTCACAATACTACTACTACTACGAATAATAATAATAATAATAATAATAATAATAATATAGTTCAACTTATATCATGCCTTTCTCACAGCCAAGGTTGCTTTACAGTTACAAAAAAAAAAAAAAACTGTCCACCAAAGAGGGTCAGGATGTAATTCCAGTGGTGTAGCTACCCACAGTCCCGCCAAAAGGTGTATGAGGGTATGTCCCACACCGCCTGCATGACCGCCACGACACCGCCGGGCAACATCACTCTGAACACCACGCCATGGATCCACAAAGTGATCACAAAAGCACTGCCACACAGAGCGCTGGTGTGTCCCAAACCACCTGCACAGCCACTGCGATGCCACCGAACAACATCACTCAGAACACCGTGCCAAAGACAGAAGCACCGCCACACAGAGCGCTGGATAACCCTGATGTAAAAAGAGCAACGAGCTCACTGCAGTCCATAGTGAGGAGCACAGGCATCACCCACAGTGCACCAAGGCCTGAAGGAAACCGACACCCAAAACTGGGTCTGGAGCTACACCACAACCGGCGGGCAAAACATTCAAACAAAGAACAAACATCAAACTGTAGAAACACAAAAAGAAAAACAAAGGGGGGAAAAATAAAAATAAAAAGCTCCGGTGAGAAGCGGCAGCCAAAATGCGCACAGCGTCGTCTCAACTGGAAACAGAAATGGAGTAAATGTGCAGCAGTTTGGGGAAAAAAAACAAACCACTGGATGTGACTGAGGCTGAATTCTGAAGAAAAAATGATGTAAAATCAGGTTTTGAGAATTGGGGTGGGGGTTGTTTTTTCGCCCTGTACATACTTTAACACCTCATTTTACCTAAAATTATATAAAAATGTTTAAAAAATTAACTTTCTGTCTTTGTGCGAAGATCATGTTGGATAGAACAGGATCCATTTTAATAACCACGATGAATAAAGATACATCGTTCTCATGTTCATGCTTATTACTTTGATATTTTATTTGTTAAATTAAATGGAAATTAAATCAATATATCCAGAAGCTGTGGCTTTTAGACAATGTTTTTGTGTTTCAGTGGAACTGGACTGAAATTGTAAAAGGTAAATTCTTCCTTTTTTGCTTTTTTTTTGGCAGAAAACAGATTTTTAGCAATTAATTGTTGCAAAGCAAATAAATAGCAATAACAATTGTTTATATTGCAGAATATTTCAATCCACAACCTTACTGAAGACTCACCACAGCAATATTCACAGTTTCTCCCTTTACAGCTGAAAACAAGAACAAAGATCAGAGACACACACACTCCCAAAGCTACAGCGAGAAAGATCACTGCAGGATCCCAGGATTTTTCTGTAAACAAACAAACAAACAAACAAACAAACAAACAAACAAACAAACAAACAAACAAACAAACATAATAAAACACTATTTGACATTTTATGTCGATATAAAATAGAGATTTTGTCCTGTGATTATAACGATCGTCATTGTACTGATTGATGGTAATCAAAATATCGACATTAAACACAAATTAAAGAAAATGTTACGATGGAAATATTATTATATGCATTCTCTGAGAAAGTAAATGTGATCTTACACTTCTTACCCAACTGTACTCGAGTCCCGTTCCCAAAAATGATCTTCCCACACACGGCCAAAGCGCAGTAGTAAGTTCCAGTATCATTGATGCTGAGGATGTTCTTGGAGAAGTCGTACACACAGGTGTGTGTAGAAGAGCCGCTCTCACACTGACGGCTGCTGCTGTGATGAGTGTAAATGATTTGAGGATGGGATTGTGGTGAAGCAGCTCTGAACCAGAGCACTTGGTGTTCTGCTGCTCTGCTCTCAGAGAGAACCGAGCACTGCAGAGTCACTGACGCTCCTGCAGGAACCGAGTCCAACACGCCGCTCTGGATCACTGACACTTTTACATCTCCATCACCTGTTCAGAGTGATAGAGACAGGGTGAGATCTCAGGTATTTTCATCTACATTTACCTGTAAACTGCTTTTCAAACATGTTCTCAAACTGATATTTCAAAAAGAGAAGAAGAATCATGACACCAGAATCGCTCGACTAACAAACAGTGTCGATGTGATAAAGTCAGTCGTAAGGAAGGAAAGTTTGCTTGTATTGCGCTTTTCACAGAGAAATGTCACAAAGTGCTTAACAAGAGCCATTTCACAGCATAAAAATGGAAAAAGAGAAACGGAGATGATGAAGTTACCACCAGAGCCATGTATTTAAAAGACTTACAAAACTAAAAATACACAATTAATCCATAAAACACATCAGAATCAGAACCAGAAGCACTTTATTGCCAGGTATGTTACACACACAAGGAATTTGACTCCGGTTCGACTTAGCTTTCATAGTACAGACAGAAAAAGTATAGAAAGAAAAACACACACACACACACACACACACAGAGTCTCACTGCAGTGAACTCCAGGGAGAGAATTGCGTTTCTACAGCGACGGCCTTGAGGCAGTGCTGGCTAGGGAGCCAAGATAAGATTGGAATTTGTTTAGACTTAAGATGGGTAGACGTGTCCTTTTTCGCCTAACCCGCTTGTCCATTCTGGCCACCAAAACGATCCATTTCTCTTTGCAAAGCCATCAACTTCTCCATGATGTTATCCATGTTGCGATTCAAGTTCTGAATAGCTACAGTCTGAGTGCTAACGGCTTTGCCCACCGCTTCGATCATATCGGGCAGCTTTGTGGGGCTTTGAACAGCTGCCACCATTAACTGATTTCCTCGATACACCAGGGCAATGCCAAGTCCAATCAACAAAAATCCTGTGATCATGGTTCCGAATAGGTAAATATCCTCAATGTCCTCCACGGAAAGAATCGCCAAGCGCACCACACGCCACTTCTCCCAGGCATCCATGGTGTATCCGGCTGCAAATGTTCCGGCAGGACAACAGGTTCCCCCGAACCTAGACTTCGAGTCGAGAAGATTGTGTCAATTGCGTGAAGTGACCAGTTGATCAGATCCATAATTTCGATTCGGAGAGCAGTGCAGGAAGGGTCTCTCAGACAAGATGAGTCCGCAGAAGCAAAGCAGGAGAGAGGCTGAGAAAATGAGAGATGAAAGGAAAAAACACCCACACATTTCACTCCTATCAGGACCGGACTGTGTAGGCATTAAAAAAAAAACCTCAGCACAGCATTCCGTGAAGCACGGAGAAGAATTAACACAACAATTACACAAAAACATAGAAAGTACAAGAGAGCAAAGTCCCGTGGCAGCCGTCTGCAGCGCCATCTTGGATATCATATCCCCAGTGCATTCATATTCCCCAAACACCTGTCTAAAGTGATGTCTTTAGCGATCAGCCCTGTTGTTCCACTGTCTGTCCAACCAACATTTTTAAAACTTCATTCTCCGTCATGTTCATCCTGATCCATCTAATATTAGTCAGAGTTGGGATCATTAAATCAAAGCAATAACATGCTGAAAAAACGGCTCTTTACCAAAATCCTCCATCGTGCACATACTGTATCTGTGGCCACCAATGAAACCCTTCACCTGGTGGATATGAGCTTCATGAGTTCTTTTCTCATTGCATTTTTTCATCTTTTGGACAAAATGGTTGTTATTTGGACATGAAACAGAGATATAATTCACAAACTCACTGTTTTGGATGAAATTACTTCTGGTTCTCACACAGTCATCAATTACAGTGAAGTTTTCAATGTTGTCCAGTGTGGACCTCTTAAAACCTCTACAGTGAGGGACATTTATGTTTGTAGGGATTGAACTAAATCTATAGTGATATTTGGAGATCTGTAAAGCTGCCAATTGTTAAAAGTGTGATATAAATAAAAGAATATTATATAATTGAATATTTATTTATTTATTTATTTATTTATTTAAATATGGCCATAAATTGATTCAAATCACACAGCCAGGGATTTTATTTTATTTTTTTCATAATATGGGGGTATTGATTGATTGATTGATTGATTGATTGATTGATTGATTGATTGATTGATTGATTGATTGATTGATTGATTACAGTTTAATCACCATGAAAAAAACAAAGAAACCCAAAACCCTTCATTCTTTCCAGAATGTATTAATTTCAATCCACACCACCAAAGATTTTCTTTTTTTTTAACAAGGTGGTCATTTATTTATTTATTCATTCCAGTTTAATCACCATTAAATAAATAAATACATAAATAAATAAACAAATGCTAAACTTTTCCAGAATGGATTCATTTTCAATTCACACTGTCAGGGATTTTCTTTTTTTTTTTTAAAGTGAGTTAATTAATTAATTAATTAATTTTATTTTTATTTTTTTTTACAGTTTTCTCACCATTATTACCAGAGACTGAAACAAAAAACTCGACAGAATAGTAATTAAATTAAATAATAATTAAAACCCTAACCCTTTCCAGAATGTATTAACTTGTTATTTATGATGGTAATTAAATATACAGTGTTCAGAAATTGAGTGTGTATTGTACAAACAGTTTTAATTTAGTTAATTACCTCTTACAGCCAAGACAGTTCCTGTGATGAACGTAGCTTTGTCCAAGTAAACTTTCCCGCAGTAGTAAAATCCTCCATCTTCTTTTTTTATATGTGAGATTGTCAGAGAAACGCCGTTCTCAGTCTGCTCCATTTTAATTCCTGACGTCTTGAACATGGGGGAAATGTTGATATCTTCATAAGCTAATTTTCCTCCCACTTTTTGAGGCATTTCTCCAAATATTTGTTTGTACCAGAACAAACTTTCACCCTTATTAGTGGCTCTAAATGAGCAGTTAAGAGTCACACGTTCCCCAGACTTCACTGAGAGAAATGATGGTTTGGAAAAATCCACAGATTGGGCTGGAGCTAGGAAATAATAAAAAATTAATAATAATAATAATAATAATAATAATAATAATAATAATAATAATAATAGTTTTATTAAAACCTCTTTCACACTTACTGATGATGTTCAGAGATAAGAGAAGAATCCACAGTGATGTCATCTTCAGAGGTGAAGTCACACTCAGCTTGAGCTGCTGAAAAGCTGCCGTGTTTTTGTTCTTGAGACTTTCATCTGATTGGCTGCTTCAAGTCACGAGTTTAATTTCCTTTTCAGGTACGTTTCTATTTTTGAACCACACTGTGGTTCATCAGAAGCCTGTGGTTTTTGTGTGAAGTTTCCTCTGCATGTCCAGTGAGATGGAACTAAGCCAGGACAAAAACATCAATAAGAAGAAAACTTTTTGAAAATTAAAAGTTAGAGCATTGCTCGGCTTTTTGGTAGATCTTTGTGCTCCAGAATATAATCTGTCCTGCAGTGCTCCGGAATCCAACCCTCAGATCTGACAAACCACACTGCAAACACAGATTTCAAATCAGTGTGAGTTTAATCAGTCGTTCCTCCTGAACATCAGTCCACTCGGATCCTTGTGCTGGTCATTTTCCGTTTCATATACAGTACGGATTTTGGTCAAATGTGATCCTGACCAGTGTGAAAACATGAAGATTAACAATTAACAGCAGTTGAAGGCTTTCTGTCACCACTGAATTGTTTGATCTGCTTATGTGAGAGATTTCAAATCATTTTCATGTGGTGGGAAATTTTCCCAAAACTGCTATTTGTGGAAAGTTTTTGAAATCTGAGGAATAAAACCTCCAGTTTCAAACATTTCTGAAGACAGATGAGGCCTTGGTGAGGTTTCAGACATTTTTATGGCAAATTGACTGTTTTTGCTCCTGCGTTTTTTAAAACTGGCTCCTTACCAACATGATCTTTACAGAACTCCAAAGCAAAGTTACACATTAAACACATTACATTACAGGTATTTACGTAGCAGACACTCTTATCCAGAGCGATACAGAACATACAGAGCAGCCTGGGGAGCGGTTGGGGGTTCGGTGCCTTGTTCAAGAGAACTTCAGCCTTTCCTGCTGGTCCAGGGAATTGAACTGTTGACCTTTTTGTCCTGAAGCTGTTTTGCTGACCTTTAGACCATGGCTTCCAGCATAAAATCATTTCCACATCATTTTGTTAAAATATTATTGTGAAGGTATGAAGGTACATTACAGGATGACAAAAATAAGTGGTAAAACTGTTTGTTTTTGTTTTCCATCTTTTTCAGCCAAGACCACATATGATGGCCTTCCCAGATCACCTCACAGTTATACACTGTAAAAAAAAATCCGTTGTTTTTACGGAAAAATACTGGCAGCTATGGTTGCCAGAATAATCCTGTTAATGTCATGGTTGGGCTGCACGGTGGTGTAGTGGTTAGCGCTGTTGCCTCACAGCAAGAAGGTCCTGGGTTCGAGCCCTGGGGCCGGCGAGGGCCTTTCTGTGTGGAGTTTGCATGTTCTCCCCGTGTCCACGTGGGTTTCCTCCGGGTGCTCCGGTTTCCCCCACAGTCCAAAGACATGCAGGTTAGGTTAACTGGGGACTCTAAATTGACTGTAGGTGTGAATGGTTGTCTGTGTCTATGTGTCAGCCCTGTGATGACCTGGTGACTTGTCCAGGGTGTACCCCGCCTTTCGCCCGTAGTCAGCTGGGATAGACTCCAGCTTGCCTGCGACCCTGTAGAAGGATAAAGCGGCTAGAGATAATGAGATGAGATGTCATGGTCTTACCTGTGGGCTTCTCTCTTCAGGTAACATCTCCACTCAGCATTACCGGCCACGCCCGCACTCACTTCCTCTTATTAACTTTCAGTGACTGTCATTGGCTGTTGCTGATCACCTGCTTCCCCCTGGGTGTATTTAAGCTGCAGTTCTCCCTAGCCTCAGTGTCAGATCATCTGCAACTCTCAGCCTGATAACCTGCTCTGTGTTCCTACTACTCTGACTCCTGAAATTGTTCTGTTCCATTTGACTCTGTCTGCTCTCCAGCCCCAGTAACCTGATCTGCCTTCTGTCCCCTATCTTGCTACCTGATTTGTGACTCTGTGTTCCAGTTTGCTCTCTAACTCCTGCCTGCTGAGGGACTGCTTGCTTGGAGACTGCCTGAAACCCATGTCCTGTCAGCCTACAGCCACAGCTCTCTGACTATGCCAGATCCTGTCAGATCTCAGCTGCTAAGCAGGGTTGGGCCTGGTCAATACTTGGATGGGAGACCTCAGACGTCACCACCAGCCATCCCTGCCTCTGGACTTCACCCACACATTCTCCCAACTCCCTTTTCCCCTATTATTAATAAACTGTGGTTTGAGCGCATTTGATCTCCTCTCCTGTCTGTTTCGTGATAGAACGATCTGAACAGACATGGAGTCAGCGCCCGAAACCCTCTGCCCTAGACCGGCTGCAGCGCACCAAGGGAGATGTCAGGCGGATATCTGTCGGCATTGCAGCCCTGATCCAGCTTGGTCATCAGCGACTGGACCAAGCACTCCAGCTGCTCACTGCTCTAGCACCCACTGCTCCTCCGAGTCAACCACCGCTGCCCCTTGTTGCATCAGCCCCTGTCATACCCGCCGCTGACATGCCAGCTCCGGGAGGTGCTCCTGCTGCACTCGGCACCCCGGAACCCAAGGTCGGCAGTCTGGAGCGTTTTGATGGTGACCCCCTCCCAAGTCCATGCTTTCCTGACCAGCTGCCAGCTGCTGTTCAACCTGCAGCCCAGAACCTTTGCGTCAGAGGCAGCAAAGGTGGCCTTCGTCATCACTCATCTGACTGGTCATGCCCGCCTGTGGGGGACGGCAGAGTATGAATGCCGGACACCGGCGTGTGCCTCCTTCTCCTTGTTTTCAGCGGAAATGACTAAGGTCTTTGACCTGGGCTCATCGTCAGCAGAGGCATCCGGAGGACTGTTGCGTATTTGCCAAGGCAGACAAACAGTGGCTGACTACTCGGTCGACTTCCAGACCGTGGCCCGGCGCAGCAAGTGGAACATGCAGGTGCTGGTGGACACCTTTCTGCACAGCCTGGCCGACTACATGAAGGACGAACTGGTCTCGTATGAACAACCATCGACACTTGATGAGGCCGTTGCCCTGGCCGTCCGCATAGACCGCCGGGTCCAGACCCGTCGACGAGCGAGGGCCCGCCAGGCTCAGTCAGTCACCAGCACACGGATTAACCCAGCCCCTGCTATGTCTCCTGCTGTTTCTCCACTGAGCCTTCCGGACCAGTCAGAGCCCATGGAGATCGGCCGTGCTTCCCTCAGCCCGGCAGAGTGCCAGCGTCGGATCACCTCCAATCTGTGCCTGTACTGTGGGGGTGATGGTCACCGTGCTGCCTCTTGCCCAGTAAAAGCGACGAGCTCACCGGACATAGGAGGGGCCCGGCTGGGCTCAATGACCATCCAGTCCTCCACTAGCCAGAAACCTATGCTCCAAGTCTGCCTTCGTCTGTTGGATTCCACCCACACCCTGGCCACCCTGGTGGACTCCGGGGCCGAGGCTAACATCATGGACACTGAGCTTGCGCGCCAGTTGGACCTGCGAAACCACCTCCTATCCTCTCCTGTTCCAGCCAGGGCGCTGGATGGCCATCTCCTTGGCACCGTCACCCGCCTCACTGCCCCGTTCCGATGACCCTGTCAGGCAACCACCACGAAACCATTCAATTTCACCTGCTCCGTTCCCCCGGCCAACCTCTCATCCTGGGCTATCCATGGCTCCGCCAGCACAGTCCTCACCTCGACTGGGCCACTGGAGAGATAAAAGAATGGGGCAAAGACTGCCATCGGACCTGCTTACAGGCCGCCATCCTAAACACCCGTACTCCACCTGCCAGCTCTGCCCCCGACCTCACTAATGTCCCAGCGTGTTATCACAGCCTTCGGGAGGTATTCATTAAAACCAAAGCCACTTCCTTGCCTCCTCACCAGCCCTACGACTGCGCCATTGATCTCCTCCCAGGCACTGCACCACCCAAGGGTCGTATCTACTCTCTGTCCTCCCCGGAAAGGAAGGCGATGGAGACCTACATCAGTGACTCTCTGGCTGCCGGTCTCATCCGTCCATCCTCTTTGCCTGCCGGCGCTGGGTTCTTCTTCATGGGAAAGAAGGATGGGTCCCTGCACCCCTGCATCGATTACAGGGGTCTCAACGACATCACCGTCAAGCACCGATACCCTCTCCCACTGCTTACCTCCGCCTTCGAGCTGCTCCAGGGAGCCACGGTCTTCATGAAACTCGATCTCCGGAATGCCTACCACCTGGTTCGGATAAGGGAGGGAGACGAGTGGAAGACCGTGTTCAACACCCCCACCAGTCACTATGAATACCGGGTGATGCTGTTTGGCCTTACCAACGCGCCAGCGGTATTCCAGGCTCTGGTGAATGATGTCCTGCGAGATATGTTGAACAAGTTCGTGTTCGTTTACCTTGACGACATCCTGATCTTCTCTAAAACCCTGTCCGAACACACCCAGCATGTCCAGCAAGTGCTCCGTCGTCTCCTGGAAAACTCCCTCTTCGTCAAGGCAGAGAAGTGTGAGTTTCATGCCAAGTCTGTGGGGTTCCTGGGGTACATCGTGGCAGAAGGGAGCATCCAGATGGACCCTGCCAAAATCTCTGCAGTTACTTCATGGCCAGTACCAGAGAGCAGGAAGCAGCTTCAGCAGTTCCTGGGCTTCGCAAATTTCTACAGGAAATTCATTTGTAATTACAGCACCATTGCGTCACCCCTCACTGCCTTGACCAGCACCAAACAGCCCTTCACCTGGACTCTGGCCGCCGACGAAGCCTTTGCCACCCTCAAGGCTCGGTTCACCACTGCTCCCGTCCTCCGGCTGCCTGATGAGGAGCGGCAATTCATCATTGAGGTGGACGCCTCAGATGTGGGAGTCGGGGCAGTGCTCTCACAGAGGTCTCCAGATGACAACAAGCTCCACCCCTGTGCGTTCTTCTCCCACCGGCTGTCGCCGGCCGAACGCAATTATGACGTCGGCAATCGGGAACTGCTGGCGGTCAAGCTCGCCCTGGAGGAATGGCGCCACTGGCTGGAGGGGTGTGTAGTCCCATTCCTGGTCTGGACAGACCATAAGAATCTAGAGTACATCTGCACCGCCAAATGACTCAACCCCAGACAGGCCCGCTGGGCTCTCTTTTTCACCCGATTCAATTTCACCCTTTCGTACCGGCCCGGATCTCGCAACACCAAGCCTGACGCACTCTCCTGCCAGTTCCAGAAGGGTGATGCCCCCTCCAAGGACCCGGCTCCCATCCTATCTGACCCCTGTATCATTGCTGTGCTGACCTGGGACATCGAAGAATGAGTGCGGGAAGCCCTCCATGACCAACCCAGCCCCAGTGCATGCCCCGCAAGTCGCCTCTTCGTTCCTGAAGACCTGCGATCCCAGGTTATACAATGGGGACACGACTCCTGTCTAGCCTGCCACCCTGGTTCCACTCGCACCTACCACCTGCTCGCCCAATGGTTCTGGTGGCCTACTATGAGCAGGGATGTGTGAGACTTTGTCTGAGCCTGCCCTACCTGTAACCAAAATAAGTCCTCCAGCCGACCTCCTGCCTGTTTGCTCCAGCCTCTGCCCGTGCCTATGCGACCCTGGTCCCACATCTCCCTGGATTTTGTTACAGGTCTACCCCCTTCTAACGGGATGACGGTCATACTCACCATCGTGGCCTGCTTTAGCAAGATGGCACACTTTGTTCCCCTCCCTAAACTACCATCAGCCAAGGAGACTGCCCAGATCATCTTGCAACATGTCTTCCACATCCATGGGCTGCCCAAGGACATCGTTTCGGACCGGGGGCCGCAATTCGCCTCATCTTTTTGGAAGGAGTTCTGTCACCTACTCAGGGCCACCGCCAGCCTCACCTCCGGATTCCGACCCCAGTCCAATGGCCAGTCTGAGTGGACTAACCAGGAGTTGGAGAAGGCACTTCGGTGCATGGTGTCACGCAACCCTAGGGCCTGGTGCGAGCACCTGCTGGGGGTGGAATACTCTCACAACTCCCTCACCAGCTCAGCCACCGGGCTGTCCCCATTCCACTGCATGTATGGCTACCAACCACCCCTGTTCCCCAGCCAGGAGGGAGAGGTCACCTGCCTGGCGGCCCTCAACTATGCACGCCGATGCTGCCGCACCTGGTCTCAAGCCCGTGCTGCACTCCTCAAGTCAGTCACCAGCTACTCTACTGGCGCCAACCGGTGGAGGATGCCTGCACCCACCTACCAGGTGGGCCAGAAGGTGTGGCTATCTGCCAAGGACCTGCCCCTCCAGGTGGAGTCTCGTAAGCTAGCACCTCGGTTCGTCGGACCATTCCCTATCCAGAGGATAATCAGCCAGTCTGCTGTCTGGCTCCAACTGCCCAAATCCATGAGAGTGCACCCCACCTTCCATGTCTCTAAGATCAAGCCAGTGCACGAGAGCCCGCTGGTCCCAGCTGCACCTCCTCCTCGTCTCATCGACGGTGGCCCGGTCTACTCCATCCGGCGACTGCTGAAGTCATGACGCAGGGGCAGGGGCCTCCAATACCTGGTGGATTGGGAGGGCTATGGTCCTGAGGAGAGGATGTGGGTTCCCGCTGGAAGGATTCTGGATCCGGCCCTTATCGCCGACTTCCATCGGCTACACCCTGACCAGCCTTCCATCCGACGGGGCCGACGTAGGGGTTCTCACCAGGCGGATCCACTTCCGGACCCTGCCCCAGTTCCAGCGCCTGAGCCTGACACTGAACCAAATCCTGGGCGGGGGCCCTTGGATGACGATTCTTCTGACGGTGAAGAGGGTGCGGAGGCTATGGACACTGACCGGTCAGAGGAATTCTGACCCTCCACCGGTATTCCCCCTCCTTTCGCCCGTCTTGGTGGATCTGTGGCTAGGGACTTCTGGAGCCGTCCCTTGAGGGGGGGGTTCTGTCATGGTCCTACCTGTGGGCTTCTCTCTTCAGGTAACATCTCCACTCAGCATTACTGGCCACGCCCGCACTCCCTTCCTCTTATTAACTTTCAGTGACTGTCATTGGTTGTTGCCGATCACCTGCTTCCCCTGGGTGTATTTAAGCTGCAGTTCTCCCTAGCCTCAGTGTCAGATCATCTGCAACTCTCAGCCTGATAACCTGCTCTGTGTTCCTACTACTCTGACTCCTGAAATTGTTCTGTTCCATTTGACTCTGTCTGCTCTCCAGCCCTGGTACCCTGACCTGCTGTCTGCTCTCCAGCCCCGGTAACCTGATCTGCCTTCTGTCCCCTATCTTGCTACCTGATTTGTGACTCTGTGTTCCAGTTTGCTCTCTAACTCCTGCCTACTGAGGGACTGCTCGCTGGGAGACTGCCTGAAACCCATGTCTTGTCAGCCTGCAGCCACGGCTCTCTGACTACGCCAGATCCCGTCAAATCTCAGAAGCTAAGTAGGGTTGGGCCTAGTCAGTACTTGGATAGGAGACCTCAGATGTCACCACCAGCCATCCCTGCCTCTCAGTTCTCCTGCCTCTGGACTTCACACATTCTCCCAACTCCCTTTTCCCATATTATTAATAAACTGTGGTTTGAGCGCATTTGATCTCCTCTCCTGTCTGTTTCGTGACAGTTAAAAATACAGTGAAATGTAAACAACATTACAGAATAACTTGTACATTTCACTGGGATTCCATGTACAATTAATTATAACTAAATATAAATTTTACAGGTATTCAATGTACAATAATCAATACATAACTGCTAATTTTACGGATATTCATTATACAATAAAAAAGCATCTAGGAATGAATTGCGAGTGTTCTCAATTGTTGGTTTTTGTGGCTCCAAAACGATGGTTACAAGCAATGATCTACTAGACAGATATTTCATTTGATTTAGAGTTTTACGAAATGTGCCGGAGAGCCTCTACTGACATTTTTTAATTTTTTTAACAGGGCAATGATGTAATTTTAACTCTCACATTCTGTTTTAGTATTACAGTTTGTCTGTGTTTAAACTTCAACAATTTGTAAATTCTACAAAAAAAAATATGATCAAGTCAACATATTCTTATTGTTAAATTAACAGTGGTATTTGGTTAGGAGTTTTACAGTATATTGATGTAAATTACACACTGCTTCATTGTTTTTGTATTTACAGTTTTTATGTCATGATTTTACATAAATTCACTGTTAATTCTACGGACATTTTTTACAGTGTATATGAAGTTTGGAGAGCAGTCACACCCTATATACTTTATCTGTGTATAATATGTGTGTGTGACTTCTTACTCTGATTTCTTATGTTTTACTGTAGCTTGATTGTTTTTTCTCAATTGTAAGTTGCTTTGGATAAAAGCGTCTGCTAAATGTAATGTAATGTAGTTCTCCCTATACGCTAAATGAAAAAGCATGACAACAACCGCTAGTGAGACATCTTCCTTGCACTGGCCATTCCTCAAAGTTTCTCAGTTGGTATGGAAACAAGTGAACATGTGCCGGTGAACAAACCGGTGAAATGGGGCATGTTCTCACCTCCCCTTGCTACACAATGAGCGAATGATGACACTGATGTTCCATGCGCTTAACATGTGAATAGCTGAAGGGTGTGTCGTGAAGAGGCGGCTGCTGGCTGAAATACTGAAATTCATAAGATTTGTTTTTATTCTCTTTACAAAGTGCTAAAGATGAAGTTTGATTTATATATATATATATATATATATATATATATATATATATATATATATATATACAACCCCGATTCCAAAAAAGTTGGGACAAAGTACAAATTGTAAATAAAAATGGAATGCAATAATTTACAAATCTCAAAAACTGATATTGTATTCACAATAGAACATAGACAACATATCAAATGTCGAAAGTGAGACATTTTGAAATTTCATGCCAAATATTGGCTCATTTGAAATTTCATGACAGCAACACATCTCAAAAAAGTTGGGACGGGGCAATAAGAGGCTGGAAAAGTTAAAGGTACAAAAAAGGAACAGCTGGAGGACCAAATTGCAACTCATTAGGTCAATTGGCAATAGGTCATTAACATGACTGGGTATAAAAAGAGCATCTTGGAGTGGCAGCGGCTCTCAGAAGTAAAGATGGGAAGAGGATCACCAATCCCCCTAATTCTGCACCGATAAACAGTGGAGCAATATCAGAAAGGAGTTCGACAGTTTAAAATTGCAAAGAGTTTGAACATATCATCATCTACAGTGCATAATATCATCAAAAGATTCAGAGAATCTGGAAGAATCTCTGTGCGTAAGGGTCAAGGCCGGAAAACCATACTGGGTGCCCGTGATCTTGGGGCCCTTAGACGGCACTGCATCACATACAGGCATGCTTCTGTATTGGAAATCACAAAATGGGCTCAGGAATATTTCCAGAGAACATTATCTGTGAACACAATTCACCGTGCCATCCGCCGTTGCCAGCTAAAACTCTATAGTTCAAAGAAGAAGCCGTATCTAAACATGATCCAGAAGAGCAGACGTCTTCTCTGGGCCAAGGCTCATTTAAAATGGACTGTGGCAAAGTGGAAAACTGTTCTGTGGTCAGACGAATCAAAATGTGAAGTTCTTTATGGAAATCAGGGATGCCGTGTCATTCGGACTAAAGAGGAGAAGGACGACCCAAGTTGTTATCAGTGCTCAGTTCAGAAGCCTGCATCTCTGATGGTATGGGGTTGCATTAGTGCATGTGGCATGGGCAGCTTACACATCTGGAAAGACACCATCAATGCTGAAAGGTATATCCAGGTTCTAGAGCAACATATGCTCCCATCCAGACGACGTCTCTTTCAGGGAAGACCTTGCATTTTCCAACATGACAATGCCAAACCACATACTGCATCCATTACAGCATCATGGCTGCGTAGAAGAAGGGTCCGGGTACTGAACTGGCCAGCCTGCAGTCTAGATCTTTCACCCATAGAAAACATTTGGCACATCATAAAACAGAAGATACGACAAAAAAGACCTAAGACAGTTGAGCAACTAGAATCCTACATTAGACAAGAATGGGTTAACATTCCTATCCCTAAACTTGAGCAACTTGTCTCCTCAGTCCCCAGACGTTTACAGACTGTTGTAAAGAGAAAAGGGGATGTCTCACAGTGGTAAACATGGCCTTGTCCCAACTTTTTTGAGATGTGTTGTTGTCATGAAATTTAAAATCACCTAATTTTTCTCATTAAATGATACATTTTCTCAGTTTAAACATTTGATATGTCATCTATATTCTATTCTGAATAAAATATGGAATTTTGAAACTTCCACATCATTGCATTCCGTTTTTATTTACAATTTGTACTTTGTCCCAACTTTTTTGGAATTGGGGTTGTATATATATATATATATATATATATATATATATATATATATATATATATTTGAAAACTAGAAGAATCAAGGTTTCTAGTGGTGGTACTTGAATGTTTCTAGCACAAAAACTCGCTGAGCTTTAGATGTGTGCTTACTAACAGTCCTAAAAGTCCCCTGTGGGGGTCGGCGACCTGAGAGTTTTAAACACAGGTAAAGTTTCCTTGACAAGAAAACTTTGTGCATCTTTTCGATAAATAACTTTACCTGATAAATCATCTCTGCCTGTTCCTGCCCCGTGTAATGACACTAAGTCTAAATATAATTCAAAAATCATATTTTATTTGCATTAATGTGTGAATGTGTTTTATTTCCCTCCAGTGGCACCAACAGGATTATATTTTATTTTATAGTACACATGAGAACCATCCGCACAGGATGGAGAGAGAGAGAGAGAGAGAGAGAGAGAGAGAGAGAGAGAGAGTCATTCAGGATTATTTTTGTACATTACTGATACAACACCACCATAAAACCCTGATGGCTCTCGCGCATGCATTTCAAAGAACAGGCCTGAAAAACTACAACAGCCAGCAGAATAATAATCTACAATATACTCTATTATTACATGCTACACTGAATAAAGCCCATAGAAATGTGTAATAAAAGTCAGCAAAGTAAACAACAGACTCCCTCATTTATCATCATCATCATCATCATCAGAACAGTTACAGGAACAAACTTATACAACCACAAGACTAAACCAAGCTGCTAGAATAAACAATCAAAACCCCAGATGAGACAATTCAATGAAATATTATCCCTGAAGGATCGTCTTGAGATACTGAGGGACCACAAACTGTGGATATTTACTGCTGTGACATAACATCTGAGTCTTCTGGGCTTGGACAGCAGGCACTGATGGGGAGAGCTGCAACAGGAGATCTTCATCACTTTGTAAAGCAGGAGGGTCATGGATATGGATCTGACATGGATCTGGATCTGGCTGTGAGCTTCTGTCATAACATTAATGCTAGCATGAAAGCACTGATGTTAGCAGACCCGGTGTTCATGTTGCTCTCGGCAGAATCATCACGGCTTAGAATAATTCTCTTTCTATTTTCAAAAGCCTGAGAAATGTTCAATTATTTTCTTTTGCTTATTTCTAGGTTACTACCCATATTTGCCTGCTAAGACAAGGTTCGTGATAGCCACTGACATTAACACCAATCATCAGCCTTTGAATGTATTTGTGTCATTATGTGGTGAGTGGACGCAGTGGACACAATGGATGCATTGGACACAGTGGACACAGTGGATGCAGTGGATGCACTGGACGCAGCGGATGCAGTGGACACAGTGGATGCAGTGGACACAGTGGATGCAGTAGACACAGTGGATGCAGTGGACATAGTGGATGCAGTGAATGCAGCGGATGCAGTGGACACAATGGATGCAGTGGACACAATGGATGCAGTGGATGCAGTGGACACAGTGGACGCAGTGGACACAATGGATGCAGTGGACACAGCGGACACAGTGGATGCAGCGGATGCAGTGGACACAATGAATGCAGTGGACACAATGGATGCAGTGGACGCAGTGGACACAATGGATGCAGTGGACACAATGGATGCAGTGGACGCAGTGGACACAGTGGACGCAGTGGACACAATGGAGGCAGTGGACACAATGTATGCAGTGGACACAGCGGACATAATGGATGCAGTGGACACAGTGGATGCAGTGGACACAGCGGACGCATCTCATTCTCAAGCATGTTATTCAAGAAAAACAGAATGAAAAGACACAATCGGCGGTTGTCATAATTTTATTTTCAAGATAGAATGGTTAAAAAATGAACGTGTGTGTGTGTTGCATACAGGATTACGGCTGTCGTCACCAGTGTTTCCCAAAACACACACTCAACCCCTTTACCAGAACACATTCACGCCAATGGAATGTTTGGAATATTCCAGAAATCATTAATTTGCACAAGCAGCACTGGCACAAATTGCTACTCTCACTCAGGATCTTTCTACTTTTATTATTATTATTATTATTATTATTCTCCTAATGTCTTGTCGGATGCTATTTCTCCCTCAGGTTTCAACCAATTATCACCAAATTTCACATGAAGAAACCTCTTGTGTGAATGAAGTTGCTATGATTTTTGGTGCTGATCTGGATCACTGAACCAGAATGATCCATGAAAAATAGGCTTTTTCCTCACTAAGTGTCATTCTCTATCTCTTACTGTTCCTGATCTATAGGGTACAGTGGCCAGACGTCCCGGTTTGTAACAGCTAGCGCAAATTACTGTGACTTTAGTTCCACTCTCTAGCTAGTTATTATTATTATTATTATTATTATTATTATTGTTATTTTTATTATCCTAATGTCTTGTCGGATGCTATTTTTCCCTCAGGTTTCAACCAATCATTCACAAATTTCACATGAAGAAACCTCTGGGCTGAATTAAGCTGCTGTGACTTTTGGTGCTGATCTGGATCACTGAACCAGAATGATCCATGAAAAATGGGATTTTTTTCAATCACTTATAACTCTGTAATTTTTCATGAATTTTTCAGTCAGGTTTTTTTTTTTATTATTATTATTATTTTGTTCAGGGCACAACTTTTCCTCACTAAGCGTCATTCTCTATCTTTTACCGTTCCAGATCTATAGGGTACAGTGACCAGACATCCCGGTTTATAGCAGCTCATGCTTTGACTTTAGTCACAGTCTCTATTGAACTCAAACTTCCTGAAGATCATCCTGAAGAAAAGTCTTGTTTTTTTCCACCTTTATTTCGAGTCATATTGTAATATTGACTCACCAGATCACTGTGAAAACACAAACTCTTTGGCACAAGTTATAAATGACAAATAAATTATTAATTAAATCATTAGTTAATTGTTAGAGTGTTTAACATCATCATGCCATTATCATGGATGCTGGAGTTAAACATTTTTTTTGTGTATTTTCTAATTCCATGTTCAACTCTGTTACTTTCAGTGTTACTCGGTTAAAGTCAGTGAATCAAAATTGTCAGCAAAACAACAACAACAACAACAACAACAATGAGATGTTAGGCATTTCTCTAACAGCTCCTGTATATTGCTTCAATTTTTTAGTCATGTGACCAGAAATGTCCTGGCTTTTGATGGTTAAAGTACAAAATGATGAAAGGATGCAACAGTAACAATGAAAACAAAACAAAACTGTAATCATTTGAAATTGCTGCAGTAAATCAGAAATAAAACACTTCAGGATGTGCTGTTATAGAAATATAATCAACTCCAGTGAGACACACTCAGGTTGTTTTATTCCTTCCATACTGCGGCTTTTCATCATTAAACTCTAAGTCTTAGAAGGACGTTGTACATCAGAATATATAATATCCTGAGGTTGTTGTTTCTTTACTCTTCCTCTTTTGGCTCTCCTCTCACTGAAATGTAAAGCAGCGTAATTCAGCTCCACAGTGTCACAGTCCTGGAGGAACAGATACGAAATTACAAAGAACAGAGATCTCAATTATTACACTTTTAGTACAAAAACTAATCGTTTGTCCGTTTATTAAGTAACGGACTCACACATGCTGAATATTTACCTGATTCGGGGTTTTGTCCATCACAGAACTTTGTTTGAGCTTCACTGTTGAGAACAAAATGTGTTTTATGGACAGATCAGAGGACGTCTCTATAGTGAGACACACTTTTTATTTTTTATTTTATGGTCACACTTTTTGGTTCTTCATAAACAGATTTAAAAACGTGTGTGTAATTGTTGAGATGGTGAAATTGTACGTGAGGAGATGTTTCTAGAACATTTCTGGAAGGAGTCTCCAGTGTGAACACTTTGTCGCAGTCAGAGGTAAAGATAAGAGGTGAGTTGTGGTATAAGCGGAATAAAACACTTCAGGAGATGATGAGGTGGGAACAGTAGCTCCGCTTCATACCACATCAGGATATCTAATGAACAGGAACTTTGGGCATTTTGTCAATTTGATGGAAGTTGTGATCTAATAACTCATAAACCATCCATTCGGTGTCCTGTATATAATAGGAGTAATATACACAATAAAGCCAAAAGTATGTGGACACCTGATCATGTGGTTCTTCCTCAAGCTGTTGAAACAATATCAGAAGCGCACAATTGTACAGAATGTCTTTGTGTCCTGGAGCATTACAGTTTCCCTTCACTGGAACTAAGAGATCCAAAACTGTTCCAGCATGACAATGCTCCTGTGCACAAAGCACGCTCCATGAAGACATGGAGTGGAAGAACTCGAATGTCCTGCACAAAGCCCTGACTGAACTCAACCCCACTGAACTGGAACACTGACTGCACCCCAGACCTCCTCACTCACACTCTTGTACCTGAATGAACACAAATCCCCACAGACACACTCCAAAATCGAGTGGAAAGCCTTCCAGAAGATTAGAGATTATTATAAGAGTAAAAAGAGGACCAACTCTGCGTTAAAGCCCAGGGTTTTAAAATGTTAAACGATGGGTGCTCTGATGGGTGTGATGGTTGGGTGTCCAGATACTTTTGGCTAGTTGGTGTAATGTTAAAATATTTATATTTATAAGAATATAACAACTTTAATAAATGCCATAATGCAGACTCACCTCTGTTTCTTCCTTTATAGGTTATGATAAAGATCAAAGCAAAGATCACAACCACACACACTCCCAAAGCTCCAGCGAGACAGATCACTACAGGATCCACGACAGATCTCTCTGCTACACAGGAAATATCACAGGATTAAATATCGGTACAACATGCAGACATAACTTGATACACTCTGAGCGATGATGTAAAGAGATAAAGAAACCAGAACATAAAATTGATGGGTTTGGAATTTCCACCACATCCACCTTCGACCTCTGGTCATGTGGCTTCATAATACAATCAATTTCAAGTCATTAAGAAAAAGAGAGAATAAAGATTTGATATGTATGTATTGTAAAATAAATAAATAAATAATCTTTGTGATTAGACACCATTGTGCCAGAATCTAATGGATGATGTTATCGACTTAAAGTGGATAAAATAACTCTGATGTCGTCCGAGTTACTGATAAAACCTCACACGTGTTCTTACCCAACTGTACTCGAGTCCCGTTCCCAAAAATGATCTTCCCACACACGGCCACAGCGCAGTAGTAAGTTCCAGTATCAGTGATGCTGAGGATGTTCTTGGAGAAGTCGTACACACAGGTGTGTGTAGAAGAGCCGCTCTCACACTGACGGCTGCTGCTGTGATGAGTGTAAATGATTTGAGGATGGGATTGTGGTGGAGCAGCTCTGAACCAGAGCACTTGGTGTTCTGCTGCTCTGCTCTCAGAGAGAACCGAGCACTGCAGAGTCACTGACGCTCCTGCAGGAACCGAGTTCAACACGCCATTCTGGGTCACTGACACTTTTACATCTCCATCACCTGTTCAGTGTGATAGAGACGGGGTGAGATCTTAGTTTGGTTTGTTTTGGAGTACAAAAATTCCAGCATTTTATCCCACACTTGAATTCTCAGTGTTAACTGATTAGAATGTGTTGATTATTTTTTTTTAGAACAGCAGCACTAAAGTGTGGGTGGTAAAAGAGGGCAACTGGACTTGCTTGAAGATTCTTGAAGACGTTTCACCTCTCATCCGAAAGGCTTCTTCAGTTCTGTCTGACTAATAGGGAGTATCAGGTATTTATCCTCTCATGGATGAAAAGCGATCCTAAGTTGTCGTTGAGTCATCCTGTTGGTGTGGGTCACTGGGGTCTGGGTGTAAACGGCCTAGAGAGTCATTGGGGTGATCAATGGATTGTTGGATCTCTCTGTCCTCCTGTGAGTCACTCACTACGTTTACATGCACATAGAGAGAATCGAATTTCTGCCGTTGCTCGACTGAAATCGAAGTTCAAAATGCCATGTATACACCTTAATTCGGCTGAAATTGAACCGAACTTGATTTCTTGGAATCGAGCTACACGACCTAGTTTATGCGATTTCTGCCGAGCTACTTTGTGCATGTATACCCTATCGAGCTAGTTGTCGAGCTACTTCCGGAAGTGACGAGTGACGAGACCACAAGCGGGAAACACAACAGCCTCGGTCGGCATGACAACAGTAGTAGCGAGCAGCAGAAGAGGTCAGGAGGAACAAACGAAGAAGATAAAATGGTGATGTAGAGCTCTCTGAAGTGTGGGTGGAGCACAGAGGACGGCAGGACAAAGCTTCTGGTACTAATAGGCTTTTTATTGTCAGACTTTTCAGTTTAACAGCCTACTTTTATTCTTGAGAGAAACACACACACACACACACACACACACACACGCGCGCGCTGTGTTCTAGTCCCGGGATGAGCTCTCCCCTCTGTTCTCCCTCTGCCTCCTTAAATAGGGCGCGGTTACTGGGAAGACACACAAACACAGGCTAATTACCGTCAGGTGTACCGTCGTTCTGCCACTCACCTTCCCTGGCTCCGCCCTCCTGTCACAGACCGGCGCTTGACCACGCCCCCACTGCCACAGGCAAGCAGAAACATGCACTTCTGGAGCAATGAGGAGACAGAGTTCATGCTCATTCAGCTTAAGGAGTTGAATATATTAAAATTCATGGACGGGAGAAAAACGCGCAATGGAGAACATGGAACTGATAACTTTGTTTACACTCTTGAATAGCTCTTCTTCATGACGACAACCGGAAGTGTACCAACATGATGGGGCATGTTGCGCCACCTGTGGCTCGGGTGCACAATGCACCTCACACAATAGCCCGATTTCAGTTGTGTGCATGTACGATTGGATTTCTCTGGCACCCTGCTGGGACCTTCAGCTCGATTACCGACAGCAGCTCGATTTGGATGTGCATGTCAACGTAGTCACTGAAAACAGCTGGGTTTTGGTGCATATTCAGTTGTCTGGGAAGTGTGCCAAGGACTGCATTGTAGGTTGCTGCACTGCAAAAAATGGCCTTTCAAAAATAAGAAATAAAATATTAAAACAAAGCATATTTGCTTGAATCAGGTGAAAAAAATCTGCCAATGGAACTAGTCAAATTTGACTTGGTAAGATTTCTTAAAGATGAAAAATCTAACCTGTTTTTAGATGAAATAATTCCAAAATAAGATTGGGGAACTTATTATGTGAGATCTGATTAGCTCAAAATAATCAAAATAGTTCTTATAACAAGATCGTACTTCTTACATTTAGCCATTCAAGTCATTTTTTTTAAAGATTTTTTTTGGGCCTTTTCCACCTTTAATGGATAGCGCAGTGTAGAGACAGAAAATGAGTGGGGGAGAGATTGGGAAATGACCTCAGGTCAGAATCAAACCCAGATCCCCAGATTTATGGCATGGTGCCTTATCCACCTGAGCCACTACAATGTATTTTGGGGGCACTAGATTCAAAGATTTCAGTAAAGTTCATTTATTCCCAAACCAAGCATATGGTACTTTTTTTTTTCTTGAAACAAGATGAACCGCATTTGACAAATGTCCAAAATGTACTTGTTTAAAAAAAAAAAACAACTTGTTTTATATTCAAAGGTGCTCCAAATAAGACTTTTTCAAGACATTTTGTCTATACAAGATTTTCAAGATGGACTGTCTAAAAACTGGCCTTTCTAGCTAAATGAGGTTTTGCTTTTTGGGCAATTATGTCTTATAATAAGGGTGGCTAGATGTTTTGACTTGAAAATAGACAAATAAACTTCCTAAGATTTTTATTTTTTGCAGTTTGGTAAATGATGTCTTATACCCCCACTTCTGTTCAGTGATGGCCATTCCAGGTTGACAAAAATGGCTTCTTTAACTCCTCGCTCATACCAACGATTCTCTCTGGCTAAAATGCATACATTGCAATCCTGAAATGAGTGTCCTTTGTTGTGACGATGAAGATAGACAGCGGAGTCCTGGCCTGAGGAAATGGCTCTCCTGTGTTGAGCCATGCGCCTGTGAAGCGGTTTTGTTTCACCAATATATGAGTCCATACAGTGGGGCAAAAAAAGTATTTAGTCAGTCACCAATTGTGCAAGTTCTCCCACTTAAAAAGATGAGAGAGGCCTGTAATTTTCATCATAGGTACACTTCAACTATGAGAGGGAAAAAAAAATCCAGAAAATCACATTGTCTGATTTTTAAAGAATTTATTTGCAAATTATGGTGGAAAATAAGTATTTGGTCAATAACAAAATTCATCTCAATACTTTATTATATACCCTTTGTTGGCAATGACAGAGGTCAAATGTTTTCTGTAAGTCTTCACAAGGTGCTCACACACTGTTGCTGGTATTTTGGCCCATTCCTCCATGCAGATCTCCTCTAGAGCAGTGATGTTTAGGGGCTGTCGCTGGGCAACACGGACTTTCAACTCCCTCCAAAGATTTTCTATGAGGTTGAGATCTGGAGACTGGCTAGGCCACTCCAGGACCTTGAAATGCTTCTTACAAAGCCACTCCTTCGTTGCCCAGGCGGTGTGTTTGGGATCATTGTCATGCTGAAAGACCCAGCCATGTTTCATCTTCAATGCCCTTGCTGATGGAAGGAGGTTTTCACTCAAAATCTCACGATACATGGCCCCATTCATTCTTTCTTTACACGGATCAGTTGTCCTGGTCCCTTTGCAGAAAAACAGCCCCAAAGCATGATGTTTCCACCCCCATGCTTCACAGTAGGTATGGTGTTCTTTGGATGCAACTCAGCATTCTTTCTCCTCCAAACACGACAAGTTGAGTTTTTACCAAAAAGTTCTATTTTGGTTTCATCTGACCATATGACATTCTCCCAATCCTCTTCTGGATCATCCAAATGCTCTCTAGCAAACTTCAGATGGGCCTGGACATGTACTGGCTTAAGCAGGGGGACACGTCTGGCACTGCAGGATTTGAGTCCCTGGCAGCGTAGTGTGTTACTGATGGTAGCCTTTGTTACTTTGGTCCCAGCTCTCTGCAGGTCATTCACTAGGTCCCCCCATGTGGTTCTGGGATTTTTGCTCACCGTTCTTGTGATCATTTTGACCCCACGGGGTGAGATCTTGCATGGAGCCCCAGATCGAGGGAGATTATCAGTGGTCTTGTATGTCTTCCATTTTCTAATAATTGCTCCCACAGTTGCTTTCTTCACACCAAGCTGCTTACCTATTGCAGATTCAGTCTTCCCAGCCTGGTGCAGGTCTACAATTTTGTTTCTGGTGTCCTTTGACAGCTCTTTGGTCTTGGCCATAGTGGAGTTTGGAGTGTGACTGTTTGAGGTTGTGGACAGGTGTCTTTTATACTGATAATGAGTTCAAACAGGTGCCATTAATACAGGTAACGAGTGGAGGACAGAGGAGCCTCTTAAAGAAGAAGTTACAGGTCTGTGAGAGCCAGAAATCTTGCTTGTTTGTAGGTGACCAAATACTTATTTTACCGAGGAATTTACCAATTAATTCATTAAAAATCCTACAATGTGATTTCCTGGATTCTTTCCCCCTATTCTGTCTCTCATAGTTGAAGTGTACCTATGATGAAAATTACAGGCCTCTCTCATCTTTTTAAGTGGGAAAACTTGCACAATTGGTGGCTGACTAAATACTTTTTTGCCCCACTGTACATTCCTCACTGCACTGAATGGCATACACTACGTTGTCCTGTTTGTGTCTGGCTATTCTGTGCTTAGGGTGGACCAGTTTCTGCTTCAAGGTGTTACTGGGTCTGAAATGTACCGGAATGTTGTGTTTGTAGAAGATCCTCCTGAGTTTCTCAGATAGACCAGAAATGTAGGGAATGACAATGTTCTTGCGTTTGTTCCTGTTATCCTCCTTGTCCGTTATGTACCTTTTTCTGCTCTTGAGGAAAGCCCAGTTGGGATACCCGCAGTTCTGAATTGCTTTCAAGCAAGTTCTGAAGTGCTTTCAAGCAAATCCAGTTGCTCTCGTTTACCACCCACAATTTACTATGACCTGGATGACTGAGAATCTTCACAGACAGCAGCACAAAAGATATTTCCAAATGTAGTTAAATCACATCTACAGTGTAAGATATTAAAGTGCTCATTTTAATCTGAGCAAACTCCAAATCACAATCTCCTGCCAATAGAGCGATCGCTTCAGTCATATAAACAGAGAAAACCTCAACACACACATTCTCACCTCATGCAAAATAAAATTCTTACCTTTCACTGATAAAAAGGTTCCTTTTCCAAACGTTGATAAAAGTCCACAATAATAAAAAAGTCCACAGTAATACAAGGCTTCATCTGATGGTTCCACATTAACAATTTTCAAATGAAAGCCCGTTTCATTTTCTTTCTCGATGTTGAATTTTGGTGGCTTGAACTCATCTTTGTATTTGAGGTCATGTTGAAATGTCACCAATACCTGAGGCACCTCTCCGACTTTTTGCTTGAACCAAGCGATGGTTCTAGAGTTATCCTCTCGCTTTTGAAAGCAGTGCAGAATCACGTTCTCACCAACACCAGCAGCGATCACTGGGTTCGGCTGATTGAGATCATTTATCAGTGCAGAATCTAATATAAATGGTTAAAGAATGAAACATGAACAAAAAAGGGATAAAACGATTTTTTCTTCCAGTAATTCACAGAGATTGGTGTAATATTGTGAGTAACATGAGATAACATGAGCATTAAATCTTACTGACATTATGAAGCTCAATGCAATGTGCTGAATAAACTGAATTTCCAGTGTAACCAGCGACTGGAGGTCAGAGAGGAGATGTGTAAAGTGTGTTTGTGTTTGTTTTGCACAGAAATGTGTATTGTTTCTATGTTTCATCATGAAATTTCAAGGTGAAAAATCTTTCAAAGGAGCAATTTAAGATTTAAAAAAATCTGATTTCCCTTAAAACAGCTTTTCATCCAGACACAACCCCGTAATATTAAGATCACAGACTGTTTTTGTGTCAGTAATCCTTATTACAGCAGCACACTGATGAGCAGAAACATAATGAACCATCCACACTTACCAGTTTGATTAAAAAGCATCACTGTGATCCACATCAGTGTGATCATCTTCAGTGTGAGCTCTGTGTACAGCATGTCTCCTCTCGCTGCACTGATCGAAGGTCAAACTGAGCACTGTTCACTTTGGGCAAAGACTGATGGTGTCACATCACATCACATCTCTGACATCACAGATTTCCAGGGAAATTTTTTTTTTTGAGACACAAATCTAGACTAGAAAGCAGAGCAGTAGATAGTAGGCTGTGGCCCCTCCTCAAGGTCACACGCTTCACAACTCTTTCAACATCCTCTTCAAAAATACAATTAAAAAAAATATATCAATAAATATTTTCTGTCTTTTCTAACTTTATCTTGCACTTTGTTTGTTGGTGGAAACTTTCTTCAATCTTTCCATGTTCTCCTTTAATGGCTCTCTTCTTCACCAACTTCAGCCTTTTTTCAGCCTTACTTTGTGCACGGGGGCATTGTCAGGCTGGAACAGGTTTGGGCCTCTTAGTTCCAGTGAAGGGAAATGTTAGTGCTCCAGCAGAGAAACGCATCCTGGACAATTCTGTGCTTCTGCCTTCCAGCAGTTTGGGTTAAGAACCACATATGAAATGTGTGTGATGCTCAGCTGACCATATACTGTACACAATAGGAGCAAAAGTATGTGGACACCCAATCATCACATTCTAGATTTATTCCTTCTTTGCTCTTATAATAACCTCCACTCTTCTGGAAGGCTTTCCACTAGATTTGAGGGCGTGGCTGTGGGGATTTGTGTTCATTCAGCTACAAGAGCATCACTGAGATCAGGCACTGATGTTGGTGAAGAGGCCTGAAGGGCTCTGCATGCTCTTGCGACAAGGCTTTCGCAGATAGCTTTTCGCAGACAGTTGTAATTTATCGTTGAGCGGGGAGTAATAAGCGTGCGCGATGTTATTCACCGCCACAACGCAAGGGGGCGCGAAGTCGTGAAATCGCTAGGAGTAGTTGGTGGGTGTGGTTAGTGGAGTGTTTATCCTCCGGTTACTGATAATGACTAGAACTGGAGTCATATAGATGTACGTACTTCCTCACTTCCTCGATCAACCGCTCTTCGTGCTGCTCCATCTTCGCTCATGTTTTTAAAAATGGTGGTCGTGAAAACAAACCAAACCGGGAAAGTAGGGAAGCGGAAGTGCGTGTACAGCGGATGTAGAGTGGACCAATCAGAGCCCTCTTGTCTGCCACGCTGTCTGCGAGGCTTCTGCGGTGGTCACAATTTTTGAGAAGTGCGCGCAGAGCGTCTGCAAATGGGGGGGGCTTCACAGATGCCATCTGCGACGCTGTCTGCGAGGACTGGGTTGTCAGCATAAATTGGCCTTGAGGTTCAGTTCAGTGGGGTTGAGTTCAGTCAGGGCTCTGTACAGGACA
This sequence comes from Neoarius graeffei, assembly GCF_027579695.1. Lineage (NCBI taxonomy): Eukaryota > Metazoa > Chordata > Actinopteri > Siluriformes > Ariidae > Neoarius > Neoarius graeffei. Next base: position 8,337,612 of record NC_083576.1, on the reverse strand, counting down.
CTTGAGGTCTTTGGGCCTCTGAGTTCCAGTGAAGGGAAATTGTAAATCCTACAGCAGCGTACAAAGACATTCTGTACAATTGTGTGCTTCCAACTTTGTGGTAACAGTTTAGAGAAAACTACACATGGATGTGAGGGGAGGGTGTCCACATACTTTTGGCCATATAGTGTATACAGTGTAAAAGTCCAGCTGAGTATTTGTCTCTCAGTAAGGGTTCCTAGTAGCAGCACTTTTATGAAGATAAAAGCTCTTAATATTCTAAAGAACCCTTGAAAAACCCTTACAAACCTCTACAAGCTCCTTCTTCCTCGACTGATTCCTGACTTTGACCAACGACCAAAGATTTAGGAAAATCTCATCCCTCTTTTTCTGAATTATGATCATGAAGAGATGTGAGACTTTTGTGTTGATACGGCTGGAGTTTTATTCAGGCCTTAATGCGGCTCCTCCTTCACCACTCTGTGACTCGAACCAATCAAATTCTCTCTCTCTCTCTCTCTCTCTCTCTCTCGCTCGCTCCACCCCGAATCTCACCCACTCTTTAATACTGAAGACTCAAAACTGAAATATTAAAATGAACTGTCAGGAGTTACTGTTACCAGCCTGAAGTTGATTATTTCCCAAAGTATTTAATGAGATCAGGACAGATGAAGAATGATCTTTGTGTCCTGCGGCGACTCGGCAGCTGATGAGTGAAAAAGTGAAAATCTTTTGATCTGGTGGATTATAAGAAGCTCCGCCCACAAGCCTCAAATCAGGAAGTTCATTGCAGGGTGCTGAGCTGCTGCTGGATCTCGGCCTGACACGTGGAGGGGGTGAAAATTTTGAGTGCCTGTTTTTCACTGAGACATGAACAGACATGTTGGGGATCAGCAGCGTGTTTAATATTAACATCTCCTCTCAGCACGACAACTGATTTTAGCTGATGGCCTTTGGGTGGGAATTTGTGGGCCAAACTGGGGAGAAAATTTAAAAAAATGTAAAAAAAAAAGTGGCAAAAACCCCCTGAATATCAGTTCAGAAGTTTGCATTTCTCTTCCAGCGTGTGATGTAAATCTTCTCTAATCACTGAACTGCCCAGTTTTGCCTTTAAGGCCTCTTTCTTCTGTTCTGAATAACTGGATTCTGTCAGTTAAAGGATCCTTTACTGTTGTTTATTTTCCCTTGTTTTGGATTATTTTCTTCTTGTAGGATGAATCCAAATTTTATTTTTAATTTTGGAGTTTATTTCATTTGGAAATGTGTTAAGATCAAACATATTTGCAAATAATTGGTAAAACAGAGATACATTTCAATTTATTCAAAAACCTTAGGGGATGCAAACTTTTGCACTTGGCTCTATAAACAAGTCAGACATGTGACCTTTCACAGCTCTGGGTCTCATAAGAAGCTCGTTCCCCTTCACCGTCCCTCAGCACACACAGAATGCACACACAGGTCTGGTGTGGAAAGTTAAAGCTGAGAGTGGTGTGGAACAGTCAGTGTGGGTTTTGCTCGCTGTGCCTTCCTGTTTACCCGAGCACACAGATTTATACTGAACAGCAAAACAATAAAATTAGCAAAAAAAAAAAATCTGCATGCAGCAAATGACACACACAGAGGTATGCAATGTGTAAATTGACAATAATGATGTAAATAAAACTCCATTTTTAAGCTCATCATCATGAGGATGAAGTGAATCTGAGTAACTGAGTGTGTAAATAACATTCTATCTGACGACTTATAAACTCCGTGACCATGCTGCTGTGTGTTTAGAGCAGATTAAAGTGAAATCTGGTGCTTTAGAAGAGAGGAGTTAAAATATCACACATCTATATCAAGGCTATGAAGATGTTTCTAATTTTGCATCGTGTCTGAAAAACAACAGCGTGGTCTGAGAGAAAAAAAATAACCGCACATCCTGTGGAAAGTTTGAGAGGCGAGAACCTGATGGTGTTTGTGAGAAAAGCAACTCGGGCGGTCAGAGCGGCCTGCAGAGATGAAACACTCAGAGCTGCAGTGTGTGAAGGAGCAAAGAGACAAACAGAGCTACAAAACCACAGACACAGACCTCAACACCTTTCACACACGCGCGCACACCCACACACACACAAACTTTGCATAACTGGAATAAAGACCACTTTGTTAATAATTGTAAAACTAAATGTAAAGATTTCTGCCTCCACTGCAGTGTGTATATTTACCCTGAATACATTTAGATTAATTTGCATAATTTGATTCAGGAAACTATAAGGAAATAATATATTTGTGTATGAAACACTGTCAAATTCACTTCAACTACTATTTTCACTTCTTTGATCATAATTCATTCAACCTTATTTAAAAAAAAAAAAAACTTTGAAACCTGCAGCACATGCTGTAGATGATGAAAGATCATTTTAGTTTATCAGTTCTGAGTCTTTGGTATCATGGTGTTGCTGAGACGGGGTGGGTGGGGAGAGAGAGAGAGAGAGAGAGAGAGAGATTGTGATTGGTTAGTGTTACACAGTGCTGAAGGAGGAGCCACATTAAGGCCTGAATAAAACTCCACCCACATCCACACAGACATTTTGCACATGTTCGTGATCATAATTCAGAAAAAAAACAGGTATTAGACATGCCTAAAGCTTAATGTATTCATTTTAATGATAAATTGTGTAAAAAGGTTACACTAATATAAATTAATATCAGTTACAGTGAAGTTATTTCAAAATCCATATTTAAGTCTATATATAGATAATAATCATTTTTCTATGAACATCTGAACACTGGCATTAAAACAAAGAGTATTGTTGTTGTTGTAGGACAATAAAAAAAATCTGTAAATACATACTGAATGATATAATTTGACTCGACTCACCTGGTTTTGGTCTGAACGCTGTTACTCTTGATGCTGATTGAAGCCGATTGTTCTGTGCCATTATTTTAATGGAAAGCTGAATAATACTACTTCTAACACAAGACTTTATGTGCTTGGTTCAGTTTCCCTAATAAACATTATAAATAGAGAGAGAGAGAGAGAGAGAGAGATGGGTAGATGGAGAGAGGGAGAGATGGATAGAGAGAGATGGGTAGATAGATAGAGAAAGAGAGAGTGAGAGTGGGAAAGAGATATGGGTAGATGGACAGAGGGAGAGATGGATAGAGAGATGGGTAGATACTGTAGATAAAGAGAGAGAGAGGTTGCTCACAGTCAGCAGTGGATGAGAGAACTTGTAGTGACTTCTTTAAGGCTTCTTAGGAACACTAATGGCCTTTAACTTGTTAAAATGGCTCCTAGGAACACTATTATATCATCAAAGGTACTGTACATGAACACCTCACCATCACACCCAGATGCGGTTCTTCCCCAAACTGTTACCACAATGTTTTAATCACACAATTGTACAGAATGTCTTTGTAAGCTGGAGCTTTACAATTTCCCTTCACTGGAACTAAGAGGCCCAAACCTGTTCCAGCACGACAATGCTCCTGTGCACAAAGCAACATCTGTAAATGCTGAGGTTGTTGTGGAATAACTTGATGCCCTTGAACACCTTTCAGATGAATTGGAACGCTGACTGCTCAGTAAAGCTCTTATGGCTAAAACGGAAGCTGGAGAGCAGGAGCTTGTGGAAGACAAGAAGACTCTGGAGACACGTATGGGTCTCAGGTTGACCTCAAGTCTAACACAATGTAAAAATATATGATGAGTATGAAGCAATTTTCAAATTGAGGGATGTGTTTAATTATCCAGGATGTCCAGTGGATTGTTCCTGCAACTGAAAGAGTCTGAAGGGCAAAAGAACACTACATTATTCATTTTATTAATTATTTAATCATTAAATGATTCAGCTTCCCAGATCGGGGCGGCACAGTGGTGTAGTGGTTAGCGCTGTCGCCTCACAGCAAGAAGGTCCTGGGTTCAAGCCCCGGGGCCGGTGAGGGCCTTTCTGTGTGGAGTTTGCATGTTCTCCCCGTGTCTGCGTGGGTTTCCTCTGGGTGCTCCGGTTTCCCCCACAGTCCAAAGACATGCAGGTTAGGTTAACTGGTGACTCTAAATTGACTGTAGGTGTGAATGTGAATGGTTGTCTGTGTCTATGTGTCAGCCCTGTGATGACTTGGCGACTTGTCCAGGGTGTACCCCGCCTTTCGTCCATAGTCAGCTGGGATAGGCTCCAGCTTGCCTGCGACCCTGTAGAAGGATAAAGTGGCTAGAGATAATGAGATGAGCTTCCCAGATCTTTAATAACCACTATATGTGTTTACAGTGGTGCTGGAAAGTTTGTGCTTTAACCATTTTCCGTAGACTTACGTGTGTGCTTCGGCCCGCTGTCTTACTGCATGACCCACTTGTGTTTAAGCTTCAGCTCACACACAGATACCCTGACATTCTCTTGTAGAATTTGATGGTGCATTAATACAGAACTCATCAGTCGTAAATAAATAAAGGGCGAGCCGTCCTGTAAGTTCAGTAACTTGCTCTCCTGTTTATTTGGTAAACTAATCCACTAAATAATAATGTGGAGACAGAAACTTTTGGTTGCTGAAACATTATGACCTTGATTCAAGATGATTGTTCAAATAATTTTGATGAAATTATCTTTTATCATTTTGTGCAATATATTTTTAAGAATGGAATTAATATTAAACATGGTTAAATAGCCATAATAGCCATGGTTAATAGCCATGGTTAAAATCTACAGGAGAATGTCAGGGTATCTGTGTGTGAGCTGAAGCTTAACCACAAGATTGGCTATTTCAATAAGATTGAAAACCATTTTTTCAATCTTATTTTATCTTCATAAGTATAAAATACTTGACCTCACCCATAAGGAGTCATTAGAGTCCATCCATCCATCTTCTGCCACTTACCTGGGACTGGGTCATGGGGGTAGCAGCCTAAGCAGAGCTGCTCAGACTTCCCTCTCCCCGGCCACCTCCACCAGCTCTTCCGGGGGAATACCTACCAAGGTGTTCCCAGGCCAGCCGAGAGATGTAATCTCTCCAGCGTGTCCTGGATCTGCCCTGGGGTCTCCCCACGGTGGGGCATGCCCAGAGAGCCTCCCTAACAAGGTGCCCGAACCACCTCAATTGACTCCTTGCGATGTAGAGGAGCAATGGTTCTACTCTGAGTCTCTCCCGAATTAGAGTCATTAGAGTCATTTGTTACAATTATTAATGCAAGATCATTCAAAAGTGTATTATTGTATGGACAGAAAAATAAAGTTTGCTAAACAAACTTGGCTTTGAAAAGTTCATGTCAGGTCCGAACGTATAGGCTTTGCTTGAAAAGTAAGCTTCCTGATGACAAAATAACATGATTATGTTTTGCAGAACCACTGCAGTCAGTACTGTTTGCCTATAAAGTGATTTGGTGTCTCACTTTTTGTTAACTTTCTTTGAATCAACAGATTTCTGTATGTGTCAGGTGGCCCGGCTCAGGCAGTTCCAGGAAGAGTAGTGGGACCTCAAATAGAGTTCCGCCATGCTGGGTTGCGTCTGCAAGCTGCTCCTCCCAAGAACAGCTGTCTTCCCCTGAATTTTTTTTGGGGGGCATGAGCAGAAGCTTGGTCGGACTCCACATCCAAGTCCACATCCGAGACTGATGACTCACCTCCCAGTTTAGCGTCCACATCTGAAGCCAGTGAAATGGCTCCCAGGTCAACCCCCACATCCAAGGCCAATGAGACACCTCCCAGTTCAGTGCCATGTTTGAGGGCCATGAAACAGCTCCCAGGGCAACACCCACATTTGAGGCTGGTGAAACAGCTTCCAGTTCAACGCCCACATCCGAGGCTGATGTGCTGGTTTCCAGAGTTAATGCCAAACTTCACCCATGAACTGCACGGCTGAACTTTGCTTGAAAAGTAAGTTTCCTGATAACAACATAACAGGACTATGTATCTCAGAACCACTGCAGCCAGTGCATGTCACTGCCACAGGTGATTATGTTACTAAAAAGACATACCTTTTTTCTATTTGCATAATCATGCATTTAACCACACATTTGATGTGAAGTCATGGCCAAATGGTTAGAGAAGCAGCTTTGGGACCAAGTGGTTGCTGGTTTGATTCCCTAGACCAGCAGGAATGGCTGAAGTGCCCTTGAGCAAGGTACCCAGGCTGCTCTGGGTATGTTATACATGGATAAGAGCATCTGCTAAATGCCTGTAATGTGTCTCCTAACCAAGTTGTGTTTTTTCATGACAAATTTCAGTCTTATCTCTTGATATTTTTGCATCCAGGACCTTGTTTGAATTGCTCTATGCTGAAATGTTCATTTGATGTTGATGGGGTTAATTATAAACAAGTCCAAACTTGCTTCTGCCTCCAGCATGCCTTTCTCTTCATGATATATCAGGTGAAACTTTATAATTTAATTCATTGACTTGACAGTTTATTAGGTACATTGACTGAAAAAAAAATCATACTCTTAAAACAAATTTGTCTGAATATCGGTCACAGGGTTGCAAAAAATATTAATAGATATCAATTTGCTGAATAATCTGACAAGAAAAAGCAAAACAAAAAGGGAAAATTAAAAATGGCGTCGCCCATGAAATTTCCTTGTTTTGTTTTTGATGTCATTTTTGAAGAGTTTCAGATCCTATCTGAAGGAAGATTCAGAAAAGTGAGAGGAGGAACCACAGTCAGGTACCTGCTGCTGCTGCTGCTGCTGCTAAATTGTTAGTCTGTAGTGTATGTAGGAAACTACATGTGATGTCAGAACCTCATGTCATAGACCTTTGGTACAAAGTGAGATGTGCTCAGTTTGGCCATCTGACAGTGGAGCAAGAGGAGACATGCTGTACACAGAGCTCACACTGAAGATGATGATGTGGATCATAATAGTGCTTTTTTATAAAACTGGTAAGTGTCCGTGGTGGTTTTGATTGTTTCTAATCAAAGGCACTTAGTGCACTATTGACAATCTCTGTGTATTATAGGGAAAATAAAGTTTGTTCTTTAATTCCTAACAGCAGATTCTACACAGACACATGATATCAGTCAGCCGAACTCAATGATCGCTGCTGATGTTGGTGATAACGTGACTCTGCACTGCTTTAAACTGCGAGAGGATGGCGCCGGAGTCATTATTTGGTACAAGCAAAAAGTAGGACAGGAGCCCCGTGTAATTGTCACAGTTCATCACCAACCCAATTTTGAAGATGAGTTCAAGTCACTGAGATTCAGCATCGAGAAAGAAGAAACAAGATTCCATTTAAAAATAGCGAATGTGGAAAAATCAGACGAAGCCATGTATTACTGTGGACTGAGAGATTTTACAACAGTGTTTGGAAATGGAACATTTTTATCAGTGAAAGGTAAGTTTAATATGTTTGTAATTAGCTGAATATTTCCTTTTTTTTGTGATTATGTTTTGTTATGGGGCGGCATGGTGGTGTAGTGGTTAGCGCTGTCGCCTCATAGCAAGAAGGTCCGGGTTTGAGCCCCGTGGCCGGCGAGGGCCTTTCTGTGCGGAATTTGCATGTTCTCCCTGTGTCCGCGTGGGTTTCCTCCGGGTGCTCGGTTTTCCCCCACAGTCCAAAGACATGCAGGTTAGGTTAACTGGTGACTCTAAATTGAGCGTAGGTGTGAATGTGAGTGTGAATGGTTGTCTATGTGTCAGCCCTGTGATGACCTGGCGACTTGTCCAGGGTGTACCCCGTCTTTTGCCCATAGTCAGCTGGGATAGGCTCCAGCTTGCCTGCGACCCTGTAGAACAGGATAAAGCGGCTACAGATAATGAGAATGGGATGAGAATGAGAATGTTTTGTTATTATCATTTTGCAGTAAAAACACATCTTAGACAGAGAGAGCATACAACTGACAATGGAAAAAAAAGAAAAAGAAAAGAAAACACAGAACACATCACACTCAGGGCTGCCGCTAGAAATTTTGGGCCTTATGAAAGAACATACATAGTATTGACACCCCCCACCCCCCTTACATTTCTGGTAACCAGATCTTCGTGATGGTATCAATCTACTGATGGTTCACCATCAATTCTGTTTCTACTGTATGCAGCTGATGTTAGTGCTGGATTGGAAAGCAACAAACCTAATACGGTGTCACACTCTGGCTCTGCCTATGCAAGACTGTAGTATGTAATGAATAGGGAGAGGGGTGAAATATAAAGACAATCTATTGTAATAATTTTGCAGAAAATAGAAAACCAAACCAGAAGGTTGTTGTATTTGCTCGTTTTAAGAGACAAAATTATTATTTTTTAAAAATTAATTTAACTTACACATGGTAATAGTGTTAATATTGTCCTCTAAGGGCCCTCTGTCAATGCTGGGCCTTTAGAATTGTCCTAACATTTTCCCCAATGGTGCCCCGATCAGACTTAACAAACAGTGGCAGCAAACTCATGTTGACTAGAATCTTCAAAGAAGCTCTTTAAGGGTCATGGCTATATTCATCCAGATGTTTCCAGTGGTTGCCTTTGCCTTCTTAATATTTGCAGTTGTACACTCAAGGCAAACTATATAATGGAATGAGACTTTCCAAATTGCTTCAAGTTTGTACGTGGGTGTATCCATTGCTGTAATATAGTTTTTTCTTTTTTTAATCCAGCTGTAAACCCTGCCATTAACAATCTTTTGACACGTAAAGAAAATTGGCACTTTGAATCATCATTAAGTCATAATAAACAGGGATCCAAGTCAAAATATAGTCCTGTAAGATCATGTAACATATGAATGACATAGTTCCAGAAGTGTTGAATCATTAGACAGTCCCAAAACATATGTAGAAATGTATTAGTCATGTCAGTGTTACAGATGCTGCGATATGGATTTTGGAACAAGTTTTATGAGATATCGTTTGTAAGGCGTATAGTAGAAATAATGGATAGTCTTAAAATGAATATGTACCGTACATGACAAAGGCTGTGTCTATGTGTCAGCCCTGTGATGACCTGGCGACTTGTCCAGGGTGTACCCCGCCTTTCGCCCGTAGTCAGCTGGGATAGGCTCCAGCTTGCCTGCGACCCTGTAGAAGGATAAAGCGGCTAGAGATAATGAGATGAGATGAGACATGACAAAGGTTTTTAGAAGTAAGGCAAAGGTTTGACCACATTGTTTCCCAGTCTGGGTGGAATCCTAACTAAGAAAGCTCCAAATCCAACCTTGACAGTGTCTTTAAAAGCTTACGAACACTACTGAGTAGATTATTATACATTTCTGTGACAGCACCTCTACAAGTCTTAATAGGATCAATCCAGTTGAACATTGGATGATCACTAAAAACAGAATTGCATGCCATGCCATAAGCTTTCTTTGCGGAATGTAACCTCAGGTACAAAAAAAAAAGAGCTGTCAAGTGCTTGCTCATTATTTTGACTGATTGTAATATAATAATCTATTTAAATTACATAACACATTAATTTGAATTCATGTCATATTTTATCTTAATTAGTCATTTTCATCAAGATGTCATTATTTTAACACTTGATCCACACTTTAAATTTCTAATGCGGGAATGGATCTGATCAGTGCATGTATTCTGTTCTATTCGAGATAGGAGGGTTCCAGTTAATTAAAGCTTGCATTATAAAACAATATGTGTAGCTGATAAATTGATATGAAAAACACAAATTTGTGCTGATGTGAAAAGTTGTATATTTGATTGCTGTAATTTGGAAAAAAAATGCAATAAACATTATGCCTCAGGTCTCTTGAGTCTGATTTATGGAATATATTTATTATCAAGGTCTAAATATAAACACTCCATATGACTCCGTCTCTATCACTCTGAACAGGTGATGGAGATGTAAAAGTGTCAGTGAACCAGAGCGGCGTGTTGGACTCGGTTCCTGCAGGAGCGTCAGTGACTCTGCAGTGCTCGGTTCTCTCTGAGAGCAGAGCAGCAGAACACCAAGTGCTCTGGTTCAGAGCTGCTTCACCACAATCCCATCCTCAAATCATTTACACTCATCACAACAGCAGCCGTCAGTGTGAGAGCGGCTCTTCTACACACACCTGTGTGTACGACTTCTCCAAGAACATCCTCAGCATCACTGATACTGGAACTTACTACTGCGCTGTGGCCGTGTGTGGGAAGATCATTTTTGGGAACGGGACTCAAGTACAGTTGGGTAAGAACACGTGTCATGTTTTAGTGATATGCCAGAGTGTATAGTAATTATTTGTCTGTCTAATATATGTCTATGTACTTGTATCAGGCCGTCCGATAAAATTTGGAACAATGTTTTCTCATTCCAGATATTTCAATTTTTAATAAAACCCACATCTTAAATTATTATTCTATCTTATTTTCAATTATCTGAAGAAATGAGTTTGTTTAGCATAGAAGTAAATACTGAGCCAATGTTTAATCCTGTGATATTTCCTGTGTAGCAGAGAGATCTGCCGTGGATCCTGTAGTGATCTGTCTCGCTGGAGCTTTGGGAGTGTGTGTGGTTGTGATCTTTGCTTTGATCTTTATCATAACCTATAAAGGAAGAAACAGAGGTAAGTCTGCATTATTATACAATTCTAAAGTTATTTTAATATTATATTATTTCCATTATATACAACGAGTCACCAGTTTATTTGTTATTATTTTGCTATATACAACAAATTGGCAATGTATACTATATTTTTCATTAAAAAACATTTTTTAATTTTTACTCATTAATTATAGTTACATTAAATGATGTGGAACATCCACAAAACAAGTTAATTCCTGTTATCTATCAGCGATAAACTGTTGTTGCATTTTCTTCTCTACAGTGAGATTAAAACATGGTTCTGTGACAGACAAGACCCTCAATCAGGTAAATATTCAGGATATGTGAATGCATACATGATGCTGTAAACAGACAAGTAATTAGTTCACAATTTTTGCATTAAAAGTCTAATAATTCTAAAATCTAATAATCTCATATCCCTCCAGGACTGTGACACTGTGGAACTGAATTACGCTGCCTTACATTTCAGTGAGAGGAGAGCCAAAAGAGGAAGAGTAAAGAAACAACAACCTCAAGATACTATATATTCTGATGTACAACATAATTCTGTAACTTAGATTTGATCTCTGATCTGATTCAATGTTATTAGTTCTGTTATCAGGTTTCATATCTTCAAAACAAATCTTAAAATAAAACAAGGGCAACCTGAATAAACATGAAATATGGTTTTTGAATTATTTCATTTCCCAAAGGAAAAAAAGTTATCCAAATCCCCCCCCAGTTTCTCAGTCAATCAAATTTAATTCATAACTGGATTCAATTACATGACACACACCCAGGCTTGATTACTGCCAGTGCTATCAAACCTACTGTCTGTCTGTCTGTCTGTTGCCACCTTCATGTTTGAGGGTCAGTGATCCAGGAAGATATCAACTAGCTTCCCAGAATTCTCTTGGGTGATTATAGCACACCGGCGGCACGGTGGTGTAGTGGTTAGTGCTGTTGCCTCACAGCAAGAAGGTCCTGGGTTTGAGCCCCGGGGCCGGCGAGGGCCTTTCTGTGTGGAGTTTGCATGTTCTCCCCGTGTCCGCGTGGGTTTCCTCCGGGTGCTCCGGTTTCCCCCACAGTCCAAAGACATACAGATTAGGTTAACTGGTGACTCTAAATTGACCGTAGGTGTGAATGTGAGTGTGAATGGTTGTCTGTGTCTATGTGTCAGCCCTGTGATGACCTGGCGACTTGTCCAGGGTGTACCCCGCCTTTCACCCGTAGTCAGCTGGGATAGGCTCCAGCTTGCCTGCGACCCTGTAGAAGGATAAAGCGGCTAGAGATAATGAGATGAGATGAGATTATAGCACACCAGAGGGACCCAAACCCTCATCTGTTGGTGGGTACACAAACACACCTGTGGGCAATTTAGAATGGCCAATCAACCTAATCCAGATGTCTTTGGACTGTGGGGGAAACCGGAGCACCCAGAGGAAACCCACACATACACAGGAAGAACATGCAAACTCCACACAGAAAGGTCCCTGTCAGCCACTGGTCTCAAACCCAGAACCTTCTTGCTGTGAGGTGACAGTGCTAACCACTACACCACTGTGCTGCCTGTTGAACCCACATACCAGTTAAATTGCACCTTTCCATCAATGTGAAGTAGACTAAAATAATAAAAAATTAGTACACCCTGAACAAGTCACCAGGTCATCACAGGGCCAACACATAGACACAGACAGCCATTCACACTCACATTCACGGTCAATTTAGAGTCACCAGTTAACCTAACCTGCATATCTTTGGACTGTGGGAGAAACAGGAGCAAACCCACGCAGACACGGGGAGAACATGCAAACTCCACACAGAAAGGCCCTCACCAACCACAGGGCTCGAACCTGGACCTTCTTGCTGTGAGGCAACAGTGCTAATCACTACACCACTGTGCCACCCCAATGATAATTGTATACTGTATAAAAATGTAACACTTCAAATAATGTACATAAATCATACATTTACATGGATATGTTCTCTTCTTACACATACATTTACATAATGCCAACTAGGCTTGGAAGGCCTCCTTCTTCAGCTTGACAATTCCCTTAACCACTGGAGTCCACTGGAGCCTGCTTGGGGGTTGCTGCCATGACTGGCACCAACAACCTTGCGACCACAGCTCCATACAGCCAGTCAGCATTGGAGGCACAGAACATGATCCATGCAAACTCAATGTCCCCAGCCTCTCTTGGAATGCAGGCAAAGTCCTGCTGGAGATATGACTTGAAGATGTCTCTGACAGGGGGCTCTGTTCAACCTTCCCAGCACACCAGCACTATATTTTTGGGTTTGCCAGGTGTGTCCAGCATCTTCCCCTGCCATCTGATCCAACACACTATAAGGTAATGATCAGTTGACAGCTTAGCTCCAGTTTTCAACTGAGGGTCCAAGACATACCGTCACAGGTCTGATGATACAACTACAAAATCAATCATCGATCTACAGTGGTGCTTAAAAGTTTGTGAACCCTTTAGAATTTTCTATATTTCTGCAAAAATATGACCCAAAACATCATCAGATTTTCACACAAGTCCTAAAAGTAGATAAACAGAACCCAGTTAAACAAATGAGACAAAAATATTATACTTGGTCATTTATTTATTGAGGAAAATGATCCAATATTACATATCTGTGAGTGGCAAAAGTATGTGAACCTTTGCTTTCAGTATCTGATGTGACCCCCTTGTGCAGCAATAACTGCAAGTAAATGTTTCCGGTATCTGTTGATCAGTCCTGCACACCGGCTTGGAGGAATTTTAGCCCGTTCCTCCATACAGAACAGCTTCAACTCTGGGATGTTGGTGGGTTTCCTCACATGAACTGCTCGCTTCAGGTCCATCCACAACATTTTGATTGGATTAAGGTCAGGACTTTGACTTGGCCATTCCAAAACATGAACTTTATTCTTCTTTAACCATTCTTTGGTAGAATGACTTGTGTGCTTAGGGTCGTTGTCTTGCTGCATGACCCACCTTCTCTTGAAATTCAGTTCGTGGACAGATGTCCTGGCATTTTCCTTTAGAATTCCCTGGTATAATTCAGAATTCATTGCTCCATCAATGATGGCAAGCCGTCCTGGCCCAGATGCAGCAAAACAGGCCCAAAACACGATACTACCACCACCATGTTTCACAGATGGGATAAGGTTGTTATGCTGGAATGCAGTGTTTTCCTTTCTCCAAACTTAACGCTTCTCATTTAAACCAAATTGTTCTGTTTTGGCCTCAGCCGTCCACAAAACATTTTTCCAATAGCCTTCTGGCTTGTCCATGTGATCTTTAGCAAACTGCAGACAAGCAGCAAGTTTTTTGGAGAGCAGTGGCTTTCTCCTTGCAACCCTGTCATGCACACCATTGTTGTTCAGTGTTCTCCTGATGGTGGACTCATGAACATTAGCCAATGTGAGAGAGCCCTTCAGTTGCTTAGAAGTTACCCTGGGGTCATTTGTGACCTCACCAACTATTACACGCCTTGCTCTTGGAGTGATCTTTGTTGGTTGACCACTCCTGGGGAGGGTAACAATGGTCTTGAATTTCCTCCATTTGTACACAATCTGTCTGACTGTGGATTGGTGGAGTCCAAACTCTTTAGAGATGGTTTTGTAACCTTTTCCAGCCTGATGAGCATCAACAACGCTTTTTCTGAGGTCCTCAGAAATCTCCTTTGTTCGTGCCATGATACACTTGCACAAACATGTGTTGTGAAGATCAGACTTTGATAGATCCCTGTTCTTTAAATAAAACAGGGTGCCCACTCACACCTGATTTGTCATCCAATTTATTGAAAACACCGGACTCTAATTTCACCTTCAAATTAACTGCTAATCCTAGAGGTTCACATACTTTTGCCACTCACAGATATGTAATATTAGATCATTTTCCTCAATAAATAAATGACCAAGTATCATATTTTTGTCTAATTTGTTTAACTGGGTTCTCTTTATCTACTTTAAGGACTTGTGTGAAAATCTGATGATGTTTTGGGTCATATTTATGCAGAAATATAGAAAATTCTAAAGGGTTCACAAACTTTCAAGCACCACTGTAAGATGTAGAGTGCTTTGGTACCAAGCATATTTATGAACATCCTTTTGCTCAAACATGGTGTTTGTTATGGACAGATTATGCCTAGCACAGAAGTCCAATAATGGAGCACCACTCAGGTTCAGCTCGGGTGGGCCATTCCTCCAAATCACATCCTTCCAGGTTTCACTGTCTTTGCCCACATGAGTTTTAAAGTCCTCTCACAGAAATGATAGAGTCACCCAAAAGGGTGCCTTCCAGCACCCAATGCAAAGCCTTCAAGAAGGCCAAATACTCTGAAATACTGAAATACTGGACCTTCAAGAAGGCCAAATACTGGTGTTTGGTGCACAAACACAGACAACAGTCAGAACATGTGCCCCAACTTGAAGCCTCAGGGAGGCAACTTTGTCATTGACCAGGGTGAACTCCAATGTACTGGCACTGAATGGGGGCTACAAGAAAAGCCACACCTGCTTGCTGCCTCTCACTGAGGGCAACTCCAGAATTGAGTAGAGTCAAGCCTCTTTCCAGGAGTTTGGTTCTGGATCCAGTACCATGCATTGAGGCGAGCCCGACTATATCTAGCCAGTACCTCTCTACCTCCTGCACCAGCTCAGGCTCCTTTCCTGCCATAGAGGGTAAGTTAGTGGAAGTTTTGGAATGCCTGAAGCAACTGACAGGTACTGACAGGCCAAGCAGAGTGTAGCTGTTGCAGTTGTGTAAGCAAAAGCTCAGGTGTGGGAGGAGATTGGTGAGGTCATGGAAAAAACCCTTTTGGTTAGCCTTGAAGAGATTCTGGCAAACTGTCAAGTGACTCAGGAGGGGAAAGCAGTACATTGCCCATGCTGTTTACAACAGGCATGGAGTGCTGTTGACCTCAACTGGGGATATAGTCAGATGATGGAAGGAATACTTCAAGGATCTCCTGAACCCTTCTGACATACCTTCCATAGAGGAGGCAAACTTGAAGGACTCGGGGGAGGACCTGTCCATAACTAGAACTGAGGTCATTGAGGTAGGTAAAGAACTGCTCTGGGAGTATGGGGTCCTGGGCCCATGGATATAGACCATTAGGTCCCTGTATGAATGGACCGAGTGCTTGGTTCATGTTCTCAGCAGTAAGTCAGACTTTTTCTCAGTGGGTGTTGGACTCTGCCAGGTATGCCATTTGTCTTAGAATTTGTTTATAATTTTTATGGAAAGGATTTTTCAGCATAGTCAGGGAGTGGAAGGCATATGGTTTTGGGACATCAGGATTGCATCAGGGTGACATTGTTATGTAGATGGACAGTGAGATATTTACATATTCAACTGCACATTCTGCTGGACATACTTACTTTTACTTGAGTCTGTTTGTTTTCATCATTCATGCCAATCTGTGCTGCCATGGAACTTCACCAGCAGCAAAGGAGAAGTAGCAGGAATGCATCTCCATCACAGCAAGAGCCAGTGAAGAATAATTGTTAGCTTCTGCTCTGGGAAGTTCTGGGGCACAGTAACTGGGGTCTCAGACTCTCAAAGAGGCCAGTAATCTGGTTGATCTGCCTTTTCCCATTGAATGTAGTTGTGGAGGGTAACTGTTGCTTCCACCAACCTGTCTATATTTTCAGGGCTCATGGCATTCACATGGTGGTATATCCTCCACTGAACTGCAAGGATATGGAAAGTATTCTGTACTATCTGCCTGGCTCAGGACAAGCAGTAGTTAAATACTCACTGTGGGGCTGTTAGCTGACATCCTGGAAATAGACACAGGAGGTCTTTCCTCAATGGTAAGGCCTTATACCCCACAAAAAAATGTGAAACTGGCCAAAGATGTTCAACACTGGGAAGAAGATTATCTTCAGGGAGATCCAGACAGCCTGCCTCAAGATTCCTTCTAAAATGACAGAAGGTGAGTGTGCCTCTGTCACTGTTTTCCCTTTGGCATCTACATCCACCACCCTGAACTGGCATCTTGCATTGACAGTGACAAGCAAGATGATGGAGAAGGTGCCTTTGTAGTTGTAAAACAGGGACCTGGATGAGGCAGAAGCCTGGCTAACAATGTGCTTGCTGTCAATTGCACCTCCGCGGTTGGGAAAGTTCCACCTCTGCTGGAAATCGACAACAATCTCCCTCCACCCACTCTTTTGAGTGACAGGCATAAAGTCTTCTACTAAACAGTCTGAAATCACCTGGGCAAAACTGGGCACTATACTTCACATCTTTGAAGGAATAGCAACATTACAAAGTGGTAAATAAATGCTTTACTGTCCCAACTTTTTTAATGTGTTGCAAGAATCAAATTTGGAAAAGGGGTTTATTAAAACAAACAAACAAACAAACAAGCAAAGACAATATAATTCATGAGGTAAAGCATCAAAAATATGCTTTTGTTTTGTTTTGAGTGCAATACAGGTCAAAGATTATTTACAAATCATTGTTTTCAGTTGTAATTTCAATTTCAACATAGCATCTCAACTTTTGGTGACTTGGAGTAATTTTCTCCACAGACTAAAACACACACATACATTTTCAATTTTTTTTTATCCACCTCACTTCCTGCTTTTCTGTTTCTGATGTCAGTTTTGAAGAGTTTAAATTCCTATTTGAAGAAAGCTTCAGAAAGGTGTGAGTTGTGGCCACAGCAAGTTCTCTACTGCTGCTAGCTTTCTAGTCTTGACCATATGTGGAAAATTCTGTGATGTCAGAGTTTCACATCATAAACCTTTGGCACAAAGTGACATGTGATCAGTTTGACCATATACCAGTGCAGCAAGAAGAGACATGCTGTACACAGAGCTCACACTGAAGATGATGACATGGGTGTGGATTACAGTGGTGCTTTTTAATAAAATTGGTAAGTGTGGATGCTTTTCTGATCAAATGCAGGTTGCTGTAATTCGGGTTACTGACACAAATATAACAACATTGTAAATAAATCATTGGGTTATGATTCCTTGCAAGAGAGAGAGAGAAAAAAAAAAGGAAATCCAGATTTGCTTGAAACCTACTTTTACAACATTTTATGATTATCCTAGTGACAATCTCTGTATATGATTGGTAAAATGAACCTTTGGTACATTTATGCATGTTTTATGCCCCTATCAGCAGATTCTGCACAGGAAAATGGCATCAATCAACCGAACCCAATGATCACTGCTGATGTTGGTGAAAACGTGACTCTGCACTGCTTTCGCCTGCAAGAAGATCAAAGTGGACCATTAATTTGGTACAAGCAAAAAGTAGGGCATAAGCCTCATGCAATGGTTACAGTTCAACATGAACCCAATTTTGAAGATGAGTTCAAGTCACCAAGATTCAGCATTGAGAAAGAAAAAATGAGCTGCCATTTGAAAATTGCCAAAGTGGAACGATCGGATGAAGCCATGTATTACTGTGGACTTCTAAAAATGTTTAGTGTGTTTGGAAAAGGAACATATTTATCAGTGAAAGGTAAGCACTTTAATGTACATACCTAGTTGCCATTTTATACAATTTGAGACCAAATAAATGAAAAAAAAACCCCAGATACATTTAAAGTCAATTTGATTTCTCAGACTCTTTTAGTCTGTTTCATTCGAGATCACAGGGCTCTGAGAACTTTAATGTGAATGTATTCTCCATTTGTATGACTTGAAATTTTCTAACCTGTTAAAAATATCATATGCATTTGAGCATCCAGTATGTATACCAAAGAAATCTATTTAATTCATTGTTGAGTAATATATACGGTATATATAAATCAGTCAAAGTTTTTTTCTTTACTTTTATTAATGAAAAGATACTTCATGTCTTAAAGTCATGATGGATGTCATTTTTCTTTACTTAGTTGAGTGGTTCTTGACATAATATGGATTACACGCCAGTTGTGCAGTGGAATAGGGCTATTTACTGCATTTTTATTATTTACTATTCACTCTTTGATCTCAAACACATTGAGAAAGCAAGAAACTCATCCACTAATTAACTCTTAATGAGGCATATCTGGTAACTGAAAAACATTCCACCTCATGAAGCTGGTTAAGATAACGCCAATAGCATGCAAAGGGTCATCAAGGTAAACTCTGGATAATTTGAAGAATCTAAAATATCAAATATATTTTGTTTTTTAAACACTTTTTTGTTTATCTCATAATTCCATATGTTCCAGCTGTTATTTCATAATTTCGATGTCTTCAGTGTTGTTCTACAATGTAGAAAATACAAAAAAAAAAAAAACTATGAATGAGTAAACCAAGGGTGTACAAACTTTTGACTGGTACTGTATTTGCATTGTAAACAGTGCCATGTTAGATTCATTTCTTCCAGCAAAGTTAGTGACTCTCAGTACAGATCGTTATATGGTTGTATTTGTGTGTTTTTTTTTTTTTTTTTTGCTTCATGGTTGAAATAAATGAACGATAAAAACATTGTGCCATGCTGTAATAGGAAAATCATCAATGACCTGTTGGCGTGATGATGCCAGACATGAAGCAGAGTTTTATGTCCAAAAATTTTCAAAACAAGTTCACTTTTGTTCTCAATTACAGTATGTTTTATTATCGATAAACAGCCGTTCCCTCACCCACCTCTCTTTCATTCCTCTGGAGAAGTTAATAAGACAAAAAAACCCAGCTGCCTTTCATGTCAGAGAGAACCCAGAGTATGCAAACTCCTCTATCCTGAAGACTTTACGAAATCTGAAATCTTAAAGTTTTTTTTGAACATGAAAAATGATCACGCATGAGAAAAATTTCTTAATCCTGTATAATCCAGTGATTTGCAGCTGCACTACTGTCAGAGCTGCTGTTATAGACAATTAATCAAAGCATTCTGACTGATCAACTGTGGTATAAAATGCTGTAACTGAGAACAGGTGCTTTCTGGACTGCACATTACATTACACTGTAATGTACATTACAGTGTCTCTATCACACTGAACAGGTGATGGAGATGTAAAAGTGTCAGTGAACCAGAGCGGCGTGTTGGACTCGGTTCCTGCAGGAGCGTCAGTGAGTCTGCAGTGCTCGGTTCTCTCTGAGAGCAGAGCAGCAGAACACCAAGTGCTCTGGTTCAGAGCTGCTCCACCACAATCCCATCCTCAAATCATTTACACTCATCACAGCAGCAGCCGTCAGTGTGAGAGCGGCTCTTCTACACACACCTGTGTGTACAACTTCTCCAAGAACATCCTCAGCATCACTGATACTGGAACTTACTACTGCGCTGTGGCCGTGTGTGGGAAGATCATTTTTGGGAACGGGACTCAAGTACAGTTGGGTAAGAAGTTGTGTCATGTTTTAGTGATATGCCAGAGTGTGTAGTAATTATTTGTCTGTCTAATATATGTTTATGTACTTGTATCGGGCCGTCCGATAAGACTTGGCACAATGTTTTCTCATTCCAGATATTTCAATTTTTAATAAAACCTACATCTTAAATTATTATTCTCTCTCATTTTCAATTATCTGAAGAAATGAGTTTGTTTAGCATAGAAGTAAATACTGAGCCAATATTTAATCCTGTGATATTTCCTGTGTAGCAGAGAGATCTGTCGTGGATCCTGTAGTGATCTGTCTCGCTGGAGCTTTGGGAGTGTGTGTGGTTGTGATCTTTGCTTTGATCTTTATCATAACCTGTCAAGGAAGAACCAGAGGTACGTCTGCATTATGGCTTTTATTAAAGTTATTATACAAATCTAAAGTTATTTTAAAATTATATTTTTCCATTATATACAATAAGTTACCAGTGTATTAGTTATTTTGTTATTGTAGCAATTTGTAGGAGGGGGAGGAGCACAGAAAGACAGCAGGCCAGAATAAAGTTCAAAACTGTTTTATTTTGCTCTTTTCAGATGCAAAAATCCAGTCTCCCAGCCATGCACGCACGCACGCACGCACGCACGCACACACAAGTCATCTGGTTGGGGAGAGAGCTCACTTCCTCTGCTCTCTCTCTCTCCTTATATAGGGCGTGGTCGCTGGGAAGACACACAAACACAGCTTAATTGACATCAGGTGTAGTGATTCTGCCACTTACCTTCCCTGACTCCGCCCTCCAGTCACAGACTGATGCTTAACCACACCCCCGCTGTCACATACCCCCACCACCCTACTCAGGCTGGGCAGCTGTCCGGCCTGCAGCCAACTCCCCCCCCCCCCCCCCCCCCCCGACGGGAGAGGAAGTCCGCCATGACCATCTGCGCCCCTGGCCTGTGGACCACCTTGAAATTAAAGGGCTGGAGTGCCAGATACCAACGGGTGATCCATGCATTGGCATCCTTCATGCAGTTGAGCCACTGGAGGGGTGTGTGGTCCGAACAGAGGGTGAAAGGGTGCCCCAGGAGGTAGTAGCGGAGGGCGAGGACTGCCCACTTGATCACCAGGCACTCCTTTTCGATGGTGCTGTAGCGCCCCTCATGCACCGACAGCTTCCTACTTATGTACAGCATGGGGCGATCCTCCCCCTCCACCTCCTGGGACAGAACGGCCCCCAGCCCTCTGTCCGACGCATCCATCTGCAACATAAAGGGGAGAGAAAAGTCAGGGGAGTGTAACAGTGGCCTTCTGCACAGTGCAGCCTTCACCTCAGAGAATGCCTGCTGGCATTGCTCCATCCACTGGACCGGATCTGGTGCTCCCTTTTTAGTGAGATCAGTCAGCTGGCTGATCATCTCATTCTCATCTCATTATCTCTAGCTGCTTTATCCTTCTACAGGGTCGCAGGCAAGCTGGAGCCTATCCCAGCTGACTACAGGCGAAAGGCGGGGTACACCCTGGACAAGTCGCCAGGTCATCACAGGGCTGACACATAGACACAGACAACCATTCACACTCACATTCACACCTACGGTCAATTTAGAGTCACCAGTTAACCTAACCTGCATGTCTTTGGACTGTGGGGGAAACCGGAGCACCTGGAGGAAACCCACGCGGACACGGGGAGAACAAGCAAACTCCGCACAGAAAGGCCCTCGCTGGCCCCGGGGCTCAAACCCAGGACCTTCTTGCTGTGAGGCGACAGCGCTAACCACTACACCACCATGCCGCCCCTGGCTGATCACATCTGAATAATTAGGTATAAACCTACGCTAGTAGCCAGCCAGCCCCAGGAACTGTCTCACCCCCTTTTTGGTCCTGGGCCTCGGGCAGGCCGCAATTGCTGCTGTCTTTTTAATTTGGGGACGCACCTGCCCATTGCCCAAGTGGAAGCCCACATACCGTACTTCCACCCACCCAATCACACACTTCTTCGGGTTGGCTGTGAGACCCGCCCGCCTCAGCGACCTAAGGACAGCCCTCAGGTGTTGTTGGTGCCGCAGCCAGTCATTACTATAAATAATGATGTCGTCGACGTACACGGCCGCATACGTGGCGTGGGGGCGGAGGACCCTATCCATCAGCCGCTGAAATGTAGCGGGTGCCCCAAACAGCCCAAAAGGACGTGTGACAAACTGGTGTAAACCGAACGGCGTGGAAAAGGTCATTTTTTTCTCGGGATAATGGAGTCAAGGGGATCTGCCAATAACCCTTTGTCAAATCCAGTGTCAAGTAAAAGAAAGCCATGCCTAGTCAATCAAGCAACTCATCAATACGAGGCATTGGGCACGCGTCGAATTTAGAGACCGCGTTGACTTTTCTATAGTCTACACAGAACCGGACTGACCCGTCGGCCTTGGGTACCAAGACCACTGGGCTGCTCCAGTCGCTGTGGGACTCCTCGACGATATCCATTTCGAGCATGGCCTCGAGTTCTTCCCGAACCACTTTTTTCTTGTGTTTGGGTAGCCTGTAAGGGCGGCTACGCACTACCACCCCCGGGGGCGTCTCAATGTGGTGCTCTATGAGGTCGGTGCGGCCGGGCAGGGACGAGAACACATCCGAAAACTTGGTCTGCAACTGGGCAATCTCCGTGAGTTGGGTCAGGCAGAGGTGGTCTCCACAGGGGACCGGAGAGGTACGCAATGCCAATGCTCCCTTTTGAACCTCCGGCCCCAGCTCCACCTTCTCCAGAACCACCAACACCAATGCCACGGGGACCTCCTCATTCCAGAGTTTGAGCAGATTAAGGTGGTAAATCTGTAGTGCCCCACCCCTGTCCATTCGCCTCACCTTGTAGTCGACGTCCCTGACTCGCGGTGTGACCTCAAAGGGTCCTTGCCACTTGGCGATCAATTTGGAGCTCGATGTGGGCAACAGTATGAGTACTTTATCTCCCAGTGCGAACTCCCTAAGGCACGTACCCCTGTCGTACAGGCGGGTTTGCCATTCTTGGGCCTGCCGCAAATTCTCCTGGGTTAGGTGTGTGACTGTGTGGAGTTTTGCACTCAGGTCAATAACGTATTGAATTTCATTTTTACTTGGTGAAGGTCCCTCCTCCCAATTTTCTTGCAGCACATCTAGAATGCCACGCGGCTTACGCCCATATAACAATTCGAATGGGGAGAACCCCGTGGAGGCTTGGGGGACCTCTCACACTGCAAATAGCAAGGGTTCAAGCCATTTATCCCAATTATGTGTGTCCTCACTAACGAATTTTTTAATTATATTTTTGAGGGGTGCAATTGAACCATTCAACTAAACTGTCTGTTTGTGGGTGATAAACGCTGGTGCAGATGGGCTTAATTCCTAATAATCCATACAGTTCGCTCAGTGTGCGTGACATAAACAAGGTGCCTTGGTCAGTCAGAATCTCTTTCAGGATTCCAACTTGGGAGATGATGCAGAAGAGTGCTTCTGCAACACTGCATGCTGAGATATTGCGAAGAGGCACTGCTTCTGGGTATCGCGTTGCATAGTCCACCAGAACTAAAATAAAGCAGTACCCTCGTGTTGACCAATCTAATGGCCCGACGAGATCCATCCCAATTCTCTTGAACGGGGTCTCAATTAATGGGAGAGGGTGCAAAGGCACTTTTGGAATGGCCGCTGGATTTACTAACTGGCATTCGCAGCACGCCGTACACCACCTACGGACATCGCCGCGAATCCCTGGCCAATAGAACCGGGCCATTAGTCAGGCTAGTGTCTTATCCTACCCTAAGTGTCCAGCCATGGGATTAAAGTGAGCTGCCTGGAATAGCCGGCGGCTCTTTGGAATCAAAAGCTGTGTGACTTGCTCTTTAGTCTGAGTGTCCTGCGTCACTCGGTATAACCTATCCTTCATAATAGAAAAATAGGGGAAGGACGGGGTGGCGTTTGGCTGGAGCGTTTGACCATCGATTACTCTCCCTTGGTCAAACGCATGGCGCAGAGTCTCATCTCGTGATTGCTCTAACGGAAAATCCGCGAGGGATTCCCCGAGAGAGGGAGGAGGAGCCTGCGGCTCCTCACTCTGGCGTGGAGATGACGTAGATGGCTCTATGACAGCTGCTCCCGCCAATGCG
Source organism: Neoarius graeffei (assembly GCF_027579695.1). Lineage (NCBI taxonomy): Eukaryota > Metazoa > Chordata > Actinopteri > Siluriformes > Ariidae > Neoarius > Neoarius graeffei. The sequence continues at coordinate 8,313,809 of NC_083576.1, read as the reverse complement.
ACACCGGGACTTCCCCCTGCTGAACTATGGCAGGACCCACTCTTCACTAAATGGATCATTAACTCCCCGAATCCCGGCCAATCAGTCCCCAAAATTATTGAGTGGGTGAGGCGAGGATTAACTGCCGCCTTTACTCTAAATTTTTCCCCTCTGAAAAAAATGTGGACCGACACTAAAGGGTAGCTGTGAACATCCCCGTGCACACACACAACACCTTCACCCCCTGTGCTCCCCCAATGCCTCGTCTTGCACCAGGCTTTGGTGAATTGAGGTCTGATTACAGCCAGAGTCCACCAACACCTGATATGTATCCCCTTGGATACTCACCGGTATGCGATATGCTCCGGCCCGATTGAGGACGGCTCCTGGCGCATCGGGGATCCGAACCACCATGCCCACTTCCATTGCTGAGCACTGCTGTTGGAGGTGGCCCAGCTCCCTGCAGTGCCAGCAAACCAGCCCGGGCTTCCTCTCTGCACCGGCGCTCTGGGGCTCACTCACCTGGGAGGGGGAAGAGACAGACACAGAAGGGGAAAAACGTGAGGGCACCATGGGTGCGACGGGCTGGCTGGGGTGGGGCTGGCCCCCACCTCTGAGGTGGGGAAACGAGGCAAGGATGAGACACAGGAGGGGATAGAGAGAGAGAGAGGAGAGGGAAGAAGAGGATGTCTGCTGTCCTGTCGTTGGAACAGCCGCCAAATGGTCCTCTGCCAACTCGATGGCCTGATCCAGTGACGCTGGGCGGTGGCACTCGACCCACTCTGCAGTCCCCTCTAGTAGGCGGGCAATGAACTGCTCCAGCACCACCTGATCGATGATTCCCTTGGCTTTGTGGTTGCCGAACCTCAACCACCGCCAGCAGGCATCCTGGAGCTGCTGGCCAAACGCGAACGGCCGGCCGACTTCCTCCAGACGCAGAGTGCAGAAATGCTGTCGCTGCTGTTCGGGGGTGCGCCCCACCTGCTGGAGGACGGCCTGGCGAAGGTCCGCATAGGCCAGCTGCGCCTCGCCCGTTAGCAGGGGGAGGAGGCGCTCTGCGCGCTGTTCCACCGGCCAGCCCGAGGCCTCTGCTGCCTGCTCGAAGAGCATGAGGAAGGCCTTGGGGTTGTCATGCTGGCCCATCTTAGTTAGGGTGAGGGGAGAAGGGCCCGCGGTGGTGGAGGTGGTGGACCCCGCCGACGCGAGGAGGTGCCGGAACGCCTGTCGATCTTCCTGCTGCGCCAACACCAGGGCCTCGAACCAGTGCTCTTGCTCCTTCCGGAGGGTGACTAGCGCCTGGTGCTGGCTCTGCTGGGCCGTGGCGAGGGTGTGGACCAGGTCAGCGAAGGGGGAGGACTCCATGGAGCTGTTCTTTTCCTCTGCCCGGTCCCGGGTTTCGGCACCACTGTAGCAGTTCATAAGAGGTGGAGGAGCACAGAAAGACGGCAGGCCAGAATAAAGTTCAAAACTGTTTTATTTTGCTCTTTTCAGATGCAATAATCCACTCTCCCAGCCATGCACGCTCGCGCACACACACACAAGTCGTCTGGTTGGGGAGAGAGCTCACTTCCTCTGCTCTCTCTCTCCTTATATAGGTCGTGGTCGCTGGGAAGACACACAAACACAGGTTAATTGACATCAGGTGTAGTGATTCTGCCACTTACCTTCCCTGACTCCGCCCTCTGGTCACAGACTGAAGCTTGAACACGCCCCCACTGCCACAGTTATATACAACAAATTGGCATTGTATACCATTTTAATATAAACAGTAATTAATTACTTTTGTGTTATCCACAAAACAAGTTAGTTCCTGTTATCTATCAGTGATAAACTGTTGTTGCATTTTCTTCTCGACAGTGAGATTAAAACATGGTTCTGTGGCAGACAAGACCCTCAATCAGGTAAATATTCAGGATATGTGAATACATACATGATGCTGTAAACAGACAAGTAATTAGTTTCACATTTTTGCATTAAAAGTGGAATAATTCTAAAGTCTAATAATCTCATATCCCTCCAGGACTGTGACACTGTGGAGCTGAATTACGCTGCCTTACATTTCAGTGAGAGGAGAGCCAAAAGAGGAAGAGTAAAGAAACAACAACCTCAAGATACTATATATTCTGATGTGCAACATAATTCTGTAATTTAGATTTGATCTCTGATCTGATTCAATGTTATTAATTCTGTTATCAGGTTTCATTTTGACTGTTTTTGTTAATGATTAATGATTGTTCAGACTGAATTTAAGCTGAATGATCTAGAAGTTTCAAAATCACTGAAACACTGGAACACTGGTTCTGTCTCGGAGTGACATGAGAAAGCATTTTTCCCCCTTTCTTCTGTTTTTTTGTAATTCTCATACTTAACTGCTTCATATCACCAAAACATATCTGAAAATAAAACAAATGCAACCTGAATAAACACAAAATGCAGTTTTTGAATTCATTTATTTATTTTCCAAAGGAACAAAGTTATTCAAATCCTAATCAGCCCGCCCCCAAGTTTCTCAATCAACCAAATTTAATACATAACTGCATTCTGTTACACAACACACACACCCTGGCTTGATTACTGCCAGTGCTGTTGAACCTAAATATCACTTAACTTGAACCTTTCCTGCTCCCTGGTTCACTCCCTGGTTCACTCCCAATCTCCGTCCCATGAAATCCAAAAATCGACAGCTTGAAAGACTCTACAGGAAATCTGGTCTTACCATCCACGAAGACATGTATACTGCTCAGCTATCTCTTTATTAGGACTCCATCTCTCATGCTAAATCACAATACTACTCTGGACTTATCTGCTCTAATGCAGGCGACACAAAGACTCTCTTTTCCGTCTTTAACAGCATCATCCACCCCCTGACTCCTTACCCCCCCACTTCTACTCCACAGACACCTGTAATTCTCTCCTCTGGTTCTTCAATGTAAAGGTCATGAAAATCCACCAGCATCTTGGTTCCACAACCTCACCCCTCCCCTCCTCTGAATTTCTTTTGCTTTGTCATTCATTTTCCACCTTTGAACTCCCTCGTCCCTCAGTAATATCCGAGCTCATCATCAAGTCCAAGCCTTCTACATGTCAACTGGATCCCCTCCCTACAGTTCTGGTCAGATCCTGCCTCCCCTCTCTGCTCACCCTTATATCAGCTATTATCCACTTCTCACTGTCCTCTGGAATTGTCCCCACTCTCTTCAAATCTGCAGCCATCAGCCCCATCCTGAAGAAGTCTGGTTCAGATCCTAATAACTTTAATAATCTTTGCCCCATTTCTCATCTTCCTTTCATCTCCAAAATTTTAGAGAAAACTGTTGCTTCTCAGCTCCACACCCATCTTACCCAAAATAGCCTATATGAACAATTCCAGTCCAGTTTCTGTCCCCACCACAGCACAGAGACAGCCCTGATAAAGATTACAGATGACCTCCTCATGGCATCTGACTCTGATTTGATTTCCATCCTCACCCTCCTTGATCTGAGTGCGGCCTTCGACACCATTTCTGACCCCATCCTCCTCAGTAGACTTTCTTCCACTGGCATCACTCACACTCCCCTTCTCTGGTTTCACTCTTACCTCAACGGCTGCACTCAGTTCATTCAGCTCAAGTCCTTTACTTCACAGTCCTCCCCCGTTACTTCAGGTGTGCCTCAGGGCTCTGTCCTGGGGCCCCTCCTCTTCATCATATACCTCCTCCCCCTCAGCAATATTTCTGTAAATATGGTATCCACTTTCACTGCTTCGCAGATGACACCCAGCTCTATCTTTCCAGTAAACCGAACTCCACTCTCCCTCCCTCCTCCCTCACCCACTGCCTTTCTGAAATCAAATCCTGGTTCACCGCAAACTTCCTCAAATTAAACAGTGATAAAACTGAATTTCTTATTACTGGCACCGAATCCTCCCTATCTAAAGTTGACAGTTTTTCCCTCACCATAGACAGCTCCAGAGTGTCCCCCTCCCCACAGGTTAAGAGTCTGGGTGTCATCCTCGATAGCTCACTTTCTTTCCACTCCCACATCAATAACATCACTCGGTCTGCATATTTCCATCTACACAACATTAATTGTCTCCTCCCCTCTCTCACTCCTCACACCACTGCCATTCTAGTTCACACCCTTGTCACCTCACGTATTGATTACTGTAATTCACTCCTTTTCGGTGTTCCCCACAAATTCCTCCATAAGCTCCAACTGGTCCAAAACTCTGCAGCCCATATCATCACCCGAACCCCCTCCTTTCATCACATCACTCCCGTCCTCCAGCAGCTCCACTGGCTCCCAGTCAATTTTCGTATCACGTTCAAAATCCTTCTTTATACATTCAAAGCTATCCACAACCTCACCCCCCCCTTATCTCATTGATCTCCTCCGCATTAGCACCCCCTCTTGTTCCCTCCAGTCTTCCTCCTCCCTTCACCTCTCTATGCTATCCGCCCGCCTCAGCACCATGGGGAACAAAGCTTTCAGCCGCTCTGCTCCCCAGCTCTGGAACTCTCTTCCACCAGACATCCGTAACATTGTTTCTTTATCCCAGTTTAAATCAAGAGTCAAAACTCATCTTTTTAAATCTGCATATTTGTTGTAATTTCATTTATTTTTTTTATGTGTAAAGTGTCCTTGAGTGCTGTGAAAGGCGCTGCCAAATAAAATTTATTATTATTATTATTATTATTATTATTATTATTATGAAAAGAAGACGAAAATAATCTTTCGACACTGACTTTGCCATTGTTTTCCTATTTGGAGAGCATCACACCTCCATTCTGACCTAAGAATAGTGTAGTGTTTAAACCAGGCATTTAAAAACTTCAAGTTGATTGCATTTCAACCCTTTTGGGTTTTTTTTCACTGACCTTTCTGAGTATATCCAAAGACTTTACTGTGTGACCGACTGGAACATGGGTGGAGTGACACTGGCATAAAATGCAAACATTATACATACATATATTTGTAATTGTACTATTTTTTGAAAAACAAAATGCACATTTTAGGTTTAGGTTTATTTATTTAACACTCATAAGAACAATGGTGCAAGGAGGGAATGAAGCCCAAAGGGCTTGTACAAGAGTTCCACCCCTATTAATAATCAGCATCAATCATGATGATGATGGCTAACAAATGAACTTTAAAATGTAAGGAATTTTGAATTTGATGCCAGTAACATGTTTCAAAAATGTTGGGACAGGGGTATGTTTACCACTGTGATGCATCACCTCTACGTCTGTGAAGGTTCTCCATCATCCAGGTCACAGTAAACCATTGGTGCTAAAGAAGGCAACTGGACTTGCTTGAAATTCTTGAAGATATTTCACCTCTCGTCCAAAAGGCTTTTTCAGTTCTGTCTGATTAGTGGGGAGTTCCAGATATTTATCCTCTAGTGAATCAAAAGCAACCCTAAGGAGAGTCATTGAGGTCACCTGGGCTGTTGAGTCATGCCGAAGGTAGGTCACTGGAGGCCGGGTGTGAATGGTGTTCGCAGCCTAGAGAGTTCTTAGGGTGATCTTAGGGTCTTAGGGTCATTGGCTCTCTCTGCCATCATGTCAGTCATTGAAGTCAGCTGAGTTTTTGGTGTGGATGTGTATTCAGTTTTCAGGGAAATGTGTCAAGGACTGCACTGATAAGTGGTGTCTCAGACCACCTCCTCTGTTCAGTGATAGAACTGGTCAGACAGAACTGAAAGAAGCCTTTTGAGTGAGAGGTGAAATGTCTTCAAGAATTTCAAGCAAGTCCAGTTGCCTTCTTTAGCACCAACAGTTTACCATGACCTGGATGACTGGGAACCATAACAGACATAGAGGTGATGAATCACAGTGGTAAACATACCCCTGTCCCAACTTTTTTGAAACATCTTTTGAAACATCACTGAACAGAGGAGGTGGTCTGAGACACCATTTATCAGCCACCTACAATGCAGTCCTTGGCACAATTCCCAGAAAACTGAATACACATTCACACCAAAACTCAGATGACTTTAATGACTCACATGATGGTAGAGACAGCCAATGACCCACAGACTACTGTTATGACTCTGTATGCTGCTAACACTGTTCACACCTGGCCCCCAGTGACCTAAACCTACAGGATGACTCAACGACCCATGCGATCTCAACGAGTCTCCTTAGGGTTGCTTTTGATCCACTAGAGGATAAATACAGTACCTGGAACTCCCCACTAGTCATACAGAACTGAAGAAGCCCTGTGGATGAGAGGTGAAACGTCTTCAAGAATTTCAATCAAATCCAGTTGCCTTCTTTAGCACCAATGGTTTTCATCACCTCTACTTTTAACAACACTCTGGAAATGTTTTGGAGCTGAGGAGACCAATTGCTGTAGTTTTGAAAGTGAAATGTTCTCCCATTCTTGCCTGATAAACAATTTCTGTTGCTAAGCAGATTGGGCTTCCCTTTCTTATATTTTGCTCTTCATAATGTGCCAAATATTCTCAATGGGAGACAGGTCTGGGCTGCAGGCAGGCCAGTTTAGCACCTGGACTCTTTTGCAATGGATTTTATAGATTATAACATAATATATGATGACATTAGTATTTAAATGTGTATTGGTATGACTGTAAGCAAATTTACATGTCCATCTCTGGGGTGTCTACATGATGCATGCTCATCTGGAATATGTCTCTGAGTCACAAATTTTGAATGTCTATGGTTTACCAATAACACTTTGATATTTCAATAAAAAAGTTCAATCTGCCTACACATGCAAATCTTCCAGATGCACAGAATGTGTGCTTACAGGGATATTAATGCATGTTTTTATTAATATGTTTGAACATGTCTGAACCACTGGGTTCAGGGTTTGCCACAATGACTGGCACCAATAGCCTTACTACCACAATTTCATACAGCCACTTCAGCAGTGGAGATATGGAACATGGTCCATTTGGACTCAATGTCCCCGGCCTCTTTCAGAATGCAGGAGAAGTTCTGCCAAAGGTAAAAGTTGAAGATCTCTCTGACAAGGAGCGATGCTAAATGTTCCCAGCACAACCTGCACTAGACGTTTGGGTTTGCCAGGTCTGTCCAGTAGCTTTCCCTGCTGACTGATACAACTCACTCCCAGGGGATCAGTTGACAGCTCAGCTCCTCTCTTCTCCCAAGTGTCCAAGACTTACTGCTGCAGGTCGAATGATATGGTGACAAAATCAATCATTTACCTAAAACCTAGAGTGCTCTGGTACCCAGTGTACTTATGAACAACCTAATGCTCGAAAATGGTGTTTGTTATGGACAGACTATGCTTAGCACAGAAGTCTAATAACAGAGCACCACTTGGGTTCAGATGGGTGGGCTGTTCCTCCCAAACACTCCCTTCCAGGTTTCACTGCCATTACCCATGTGAGTGTTAAAGTCACTGAGCAGAATGATAGTCATCCAAAGGAGTGCCTTCCAGCACCCCACCCAAGGCCTCCAAGAAGGCCAAATCCTCCGGACTGATGTTCAGTGCAGAAGCACAGACACCAGTCAGAGCATGTGCCCCAACTTGAAGCCTCAGGGAGGCAACTCTTTCATCCACCAGGGTGAATGCCAATGTACTGGCATCAGACTGGGGGGCTATGCGAAAACCCACACCTGCTTGCCACCTTTCACTGATGGCTACTCTAGAATAGAGTCTAGCCTGATTCCAGCAGTTTCATTCTGGAGCCTGTACTGTCCATTGATGTGAGCCTGTCTATATCCAGCTGGAACCTCTCTCTGCCTCCCGCACCAGCTCCGACTCCTTTCCTGCCATAGAGGGAAAGTTTGTGAAACTTGTGGAAGTTGTGGAACCCCTGAAGTAGCTGACAGGTACTGACAGGCCAAGCAGAGCATGGCTGCAGCAGTTGTGGAAGCACAAATTCAGGTGTGGTAGGAGTTTGGTGAGGCCATTAAAAAAGACTTTTGGTTGGCCTCAAAGAGATTCTGTCAAAATGTCAGGCAACTCAGGAGGGGAAAGAAATGCTTTGTGCATGCTGTTTACAGCAGGGATGGAGTGCTGTTGACCTTAACTCAGGATATAGTCAGCAGATAGAAGGAATAATTTGAGGATCTTCTGAACTTGTCTGACATACCTTCTTTAGAGGAGGCAGAGTTGAAGGACTCAGGGAGTACTTGTCCACAACTAGAGCTAAGGTCGCTAAGGTCATTAAAAAAACTCCTCAGCATCAGGGCCTTAGTGGACCAACCAAGTGGACTTAGTGGGGAATAGTGAACCAACTCTTTAACCTCTCAAGAATATTGGAGAGTTCATGGGAGTTTGTGCAACCAGTCCACATGTGCTTTGTGGACTTGGAAAACACATATGACCATGTCCCTCAGGGAGCCTTGTGTGACATGGTCCAGGAGAATGGGGTACCGGACCCTCTGATATGGGCAATTAGGCCCCTGTATGAATGGAGTGAGAGCTTTGTTCCCATTGCTGGCAGTAAGCCAGAGGTGTTCTTGGTGGGTGTTGGACTCCACCAGCGCTGCCCTTTGTCTCAGATTCTGTTCATAATTTTTATGGACAGGATTTCTCGGTGCAGTCAGGGGGTGGAAGGTGTCAGGTTTGGGGATGTCAGGAATGTGTGATTGTTTTTTGCAGATGATGTGGTCCTCTTGGCTGCATCAAGCTGTGACATCCAGCATGCTCTGGGACAGTTTGCAGCCATGTGTGAAGTGGCTGGGATGAGAATCAGAACCTCCAAATCAGAGGCCATAGTCTCTGATATTGAAAACATTCTGTACAAGCTTCCTGGCTCAGGAAAAGTGGTAGTTGAACATTTACTGGCACTGTGACCTGACATCCTGGAAATGGATATCAGGGGACTTTCTCCAATGGTAAGGCCTCATCTCTGACAGAAACAAGTGGGACTGGCCCAAGATGTTCAGCACTGGGAAGAAGACTATCTGCCAGGAGATCCACACACCCTGCCTGGAGATTCATTCCAAAATGACAGAGGGTGAATGTGCCTGTTTCTCACATAGGGACCTCCATCCACCACCCTGAGCCAGTATCTTGCATCAACAGTAACAAGCATTATGATGGAGAAGGTGCCTTTGTAATTGAGAAACAGGGACCTGGATGAGGCAGAAGCCTGTATTACAATGAGGTTGTTGTCAGCTGCATCTCTGCAATTGGAGAAGTTCCACCTCTGCTGGAAATCAATGCCAATCTCCTGCCACTCACTCTTTTTCAGGACAGGTATATAGTCTTCCACTAAAAAGTCCCAGATAACCTGAAGAATCAAAACTGGAAAAAGTGTTTATTTAAAAACAATACAAAACAAACAAACAAAAAATACAGTTCATGACGTAAAGCATTAAAAATATGCTGCTATATTGTTTTAAGTCCAATACACGTCAAAGGTTATTTCCAAAATCAGTATTTTCAGTTGTAATTTCAATTTCAACAAACTGTCACAATTTTTTCTGATTTGAGGTTGCAATTTTTTAAACAGACTCACACACACACACACACACACACACACACACACACACACACACACACACACACACACACATTTTCAAAAAAATTCATCAACCTAATTTCCTGCTTTTTTAGTTTTTGATGTCAGTTTTGAAGAGTTTAAGTTCCTGTTTGAAGAAAGCTTCAGAAAGGTGTGAGTTGAGGCCACAGCAAGGTTTCTTCTGCAGTGAGCTTTTTTAGTCTTGACCATATGTGGAAAATTCTGTGATGTCAGAGTTTCACACCATAAACCTTTGGTACAAAGTGACATGTGATCAATTTGACCATCTTCCAGTGCAGCAAGAGGAGACATGTTGTACACAGAGCTCAGACTGAAGATGATGACATGGGTGTGGATTACAGTGGTGCTTTTTAATAAAATTGGTAAGTGTGGATGGTTTTCTGATCAAATGCAGGTTACTGTAATGAGGATTACTGATGCAAATATAATAACAATGTAAATAAATCATTGTTCAGGCTGTTTTATAGGATTATATACTGAACTGCCAGTTTATTTGGTTATTATTTCTTGCTAGAAAACATTCTTGCTAGAATAATTTTGCAACATTTTATTATTACCCCTGTGTATCATACAGAATATAAACCTTTGGTACATTTATGCATGTTTTTTTTTCTCCTCCCAACAGTTTCTGCACAGGAAAATGGCATCAATCAACCAAACTCAATGATTACTGCTGATGTTGGTGATACCGTGACTCTACACTGCTTTAGCCTAAAAGATGATCCAAGTCAACCCTTTGTTTGGTACAAGCAAAAAGTAGGACATGAGCCTCGTGTAATGCTCACATTAATCCATGAACCCAGTTATGAAGATGAGTTCAAGTCACCGAGATTCAGTATCGAGAAAGAAAAAATGAGCTGCCATTTGAAAATTGCCAAAGTGGAAGTATCAGATGAAGCCATGTATTACTGTGGACTTAAAAATTTTTTAACAAGGTTTGGAAATGGAACTTTTTTATCAGTGAAAGGTAAGAATTTTAATTTATTTTGAAACCAAATAAATAATAAAAAAGGCATACATTTTAAGCCAATTTGATCTCACCGAATCTTTTCCCCTGTTTCATTAATGATCACTGGACTGTAAGTAATTAAATGTTGTACGAGATGAGAAATTTTATGTTTATGTATTCTCCATTTTTATGACATAACATTTTCTAACCTGTTGAAAACATAGTGTCAAATTTCAACATCCAGTATGTGTACCAATGAACTCTCTATTTAATTCATCGCACAGTGAAACTATATACAGTATCAGTCAAAAGTTTGGACACACCTTCTAATTCAAGGTTTGTTCTTTACTTTAATTCATTAAAAGTCATTTCGTGTCTTAAAGTCATGATGGATGTCATTTCTCTTCACTTCTTTGTTCAGTTCTTGACATAATATGGATTACACACCAGTTGTGGAGTGGAATAGGGCTATTTACTGCATTTTTATTATTTATTATTAACTGTTTGATCTCAAACACATTGAGAAAGCAAGAAACTCATCTGGTAACTGAAAAACGTTCCACCTCATGAAGCTGGTTAAGATATCGCCAAGAGCGTGCAAAGTGTCATCAAGGTAAACTCTGGATAATTTGAAGAATCTAAAATATCAAATTTTGTTTTTTAAACACTTTTTTGTTTACCACATAATTCCATATGTTCCAGCTGTAATTTGATAGTTTTGATGTCTCCAGTGTTGTTTGACAAAGTAGAAAAAAAAAAAAACAACTATGAATGAGTAGACTAAGGGTGTACAAACTTTTGACTGCTACTGTATTTGCATTGTAAACAGTGCCATGTTAGATTCATTTCTTCCACCAAAGTTAGTGTCTCTCATTACAGATCGTTATATGGTTGTATTTGTGTTATTTATTTATTTTTTTGCTTCATGGTTGAAATAAATGAACGATAAAAACATTGTGCCATGCTCTAATAGGAAAATCAATGACCTGTTGGTGTGATGATGTCAGACATGGAGAGTTTTATGTCCAAAAATCTTCAAAACAAGTTAACTTTTGTTCTCAATTACAGTATGTTTTATCATCGATAAACAGCCGTTCCCTCACCCACCTCTCTTTCACCCCTCTGGAGAAGTTAATAAGACAAAAAAAAAACAGCTGCCTTTCATGTCAAAGAGAACCCAGAGTATGTAAACTCCTCTATCCTGAAGACTTTACGAAATTTGAAATCTTAAAGCTTTTTTTAACTCGAAAATGATCATGCATGAGAAAAAATTTCTTACTCCTGTATAATCCAGTGATTTGCAGCTGCACTACTGTCAGAGCTGCTGTTATAGAAAATTAATCAAAGCATTCTGACTGATCAACTGTGGTATAAAATGCTGTAACTGAGAACAGGTGCTTTCTGGACTGCACATTACATTACACTCAGCTCTCACTCCATCTCTATCACACTGAACAGGTGATGGAGATGTAAAAGTGTCAGTGATCCAGAGCGGCGTGTTGGACTCGGTTCCTGCAGGAGCGTCAGTGACTCTGCAGTGCTCGGTTCTCTCTGAGAGCAGAGCAGCAGAACACCAAGTGCTCTGGTTCAGAGCTGCTTCACCACAATCCCATCCTCAAATCATTTACACTCATCACAACAGCAGCCGTCAGTGTGAGAGCGGCTCTTCTACACACACCTGTGTGTACGACTTCTCCAAGAACATCCTCAGCATCAATGATACTGGAACTTACTACTGCGCTGTGGCCGTGTGTGGGAAGATCATTTTTGGGAACGGGACTCGAGTACATTTGGGTAAGAACACACGTCATGTTTTAGTGATATGCCAGAGTGCATTATAATTATTTGTCTATCTAATATACAACCCTTATTCCAAAAAGTTGGGACAAAGTACAAATTGTAAATTAAAATGGAATGCAATGATGTGGAAGTTTAAAAATTCCATATTTTATTCAGAATAGAGCATAGATGACATATCAAATGTTTAAACTGAGAAAATGTATCATTTAAAGCGAAAAATTAGTTGATTTTAAATTTCATGATGACAACACATCTCAAAAAAGTTGGGACAAGGCCATGTTTACCACTGTGAGACATCCCCTTTCTCTTTACAACAGTCTGTAAACATCTTGGGACTGAGGAGACAAGTTGCTCAAGTTTAGGGATAGGAATGTTAACCCATTCTTGTCTAATGTAGGATTCTAGTTGCTCAACTGTCTTAGGTCTTTTTTGTCATATCTTCCGTTTTATGATGCGCCAAATGTTTTCTATGGGTGAAAGATCTGGACTGCAGGCTGGCCAGTTCAGTACCCGGACCCTTCTTCTACGCAGCCATGATGCTGTAATTGATGCAGTATGTGGTTTGGCATTGTCATGTTGGAAAATGCAAGGTCTTCCCTGAAAGAGACGTCGTCTGGATGGGAGCATATGTTGCTCTAGAACCTGGATATACCTTTCAGAATTGATGGTGTCTTTCAGGATGTGTAAGCTGCCCATGCCACATGCACTAATGCAACCCCATACCATCAGAGATGCAGACTTCTGAACTGAGCACTGATAACAACTTGGGTCGTCCTTCTCCTCTTTAGTCCGAATGACACGGCGTCCCTGATTTCCATAAAGAACTTCAAATTTTGATTCGTCTGACCACAGAACAGTTTTCCACTTTGCCACAGTCCATTTTGAATGAGCCTTGGCCCAGAGAAGACGTCAGCGCTTCTGGATCGTGTTTAGATATGGCATCTTCTTTGAACTATAGAGTTTTAGCTGGCAACGGCGGATGGCACGGTGAATTGTGTTCACAGATAATGTTCTCTGGAAATATTCCTGAGCCCATTTTGTGATTTCCAATACAGAAGCATGCCTGTATGTGATGCAGTGCCGTCTAAGGGCCCGAAGATCACGGGCACCCAGTATGGTTTTCCGGCCTTGACCCTTACGCACAGAGATTCTTCCAGATTCTCTGAATCTTTTGATGATATTATGCACTGTAGATGATGATATGTTCAAACTCTTTGCAATTTTACACTGTCGAACTCCTTTCTGATATTGCTCCACTATTTGTCGGTGCAGAATTAGGGGGATTGGTGATCCTCTTCCCATTTTCACTTCTCAGAGCCACTGCCACTCCAAGATGCTCTTTTTATACCCAGTCATGTTAATGACCTATTGCCAATTGACCTAATGAGTTGCAATTTGGTCCTCCAGCTGTTCCTTTTTTGTACCTTTAACTTTTCCAGCCTCTTATTGCCCCTGTCCCAACTTTTTTGAGATGTGTTGCTGTCATGAAATTTCAAATGAGCCAATATTTGGCATGAAATTTCAAAATGTCTCACTTTTGACATTTTATATGTTGTCTGTGTTCTATTGTGAATACAATATCAGTTTTTGAGATTTGTAAATTATTGCATTCCGTTCTTATTTACAATTTGTAATTTGTCCCAACTTTTTTTGGAATCGGGGTTGTATGTCTATGTACTTGTATCCGGCCATCCGATAAGACTTGGCACAATGTTTTCTCGTCTCCTCTCGTCTTCTTCCGCTTATCCGGGACCGGGTCGCGGAGGCAGCAATCTGAGCATGGAAGCCCAAACTTCCCTTTCCCCAGACACCTCGGCCAGCTCCTCAGGAAGAATACCGAGGTGTTCCCAGGCCAGCCGAGAGACATAGTCCCTCCAGCGTGTCCTGGGTCTTCCCCAGGGCCTCCTCCCGGGGGGACATGCTTGGAACACCTCCCCAGGGAGACATCCGAAAGAGATGCCCGAGCCGCCTCAGCTGATTCCTCTCGATGTTTTTTCATTCCAGATATTTCAATTTTTAACAAAACCTACATCTTAAATTATTATTCTCTCTCATTTTCAATTATCTGAAGAAATTAGTTTGTTTAGCATCGAAGTAAATACTGAGCCAATATTTAATCCTGTGATATTTCCTGTGTAGCAGAGAAATCTGCCGTGGATCCTGTAGTGATCTGTCTCGCTGGAGCTTTGGGAGTGTGTGTGGTTGTGAACTTTGCTTTGATCTTTATCATAACCTGTAAAGGAAGAAACAGAGGTGAGTCTGCATTATAGATTTTCTTAAACTTATTATACAATTCTAAAGTTATTTTAAAATTATATTATTTCCATTATATACAATGAGTCTCCAGTTTATTAGTTATTATATTGTTATCTTAAACACCAAGTTCCTGTTTATTAAACATACATATCTCGTACAAAGCAGAGTTCATGGTATCGCCCCAACGTTTTCCCACTAATATCGTGTCCTGAGTGTTTTATTCCTCTAATACTACAGCAATTTGCAACATTTACCTTTTTCACTGATAAAAACAACTTTTTGTACTTTTTATTCCTTTATTATAGTTACATTAAATGCTGTGGAACATCCACAAAACAAGTTAGTTCCTGTTATCTATCAGCGATAAACTGGTGTTGCATTTTCTTCTCGACAGTGAGATTAAAACACGGTTCTGTGACAGACAAGACCCTCAATCAGGTAAATATTCAGGATATGTGAATACGTACATGATGCTGCAGACAGACAAGTAATTAGTTTCACATTTTTGCATTAAAAGTGGAATAATTCTAAAGTCTAATAATCTCATATCCCTCCAGGACTGTGACACTGTGGAGCTGAATTACGCTGCCTTACATTTCAGTGAGAGGAGAGCCAAAAGAGGAAGAGTAAAGAAACAACAACCTCAAGATACTATATATACTGATGTACAACATAATTCTGTAACTTAGATTTGATCTCTGATCTGATTCAATGTTATTAATTCTGTTATCAGGTTTCATTTTGACTGTAGATATATGTTTTTGTGAATGATTAATAATTGTTCAAACTGAATTTAAGCTGAAAGCTGAATCATCAAGAAATTTCAAAATTACTGAAACACTGGGACACTGGTTCTGTCTCGGAGTGACATGAGAAAGCATTTACCCCCTTTCTTCTGTTTTTGTGTAATTGTCACACTTCACTGTTTCATATCACCAAAATAAATCAAAAATAAAACAAATGCAACCTGAATAAACACAAAACACATTAAAAACAAAAATATTTCATTTTCCAAAGGAAAAACATTATCCAAATCCTAATCCCACCCCAATGTTTCACAATCTATGAAGTTTAATTAATAACTGGGTTCAGTTCCATGACACACAACCAGGCTTCATTACTGCCAGTGCTGTTGAATCTAAATATCACTTAACTTGAACCTTTCCATCAATGTGAAGAAGACTAAAAGAATCTTTCAGCACTCACTTTGCCATTGTTTTCCTATTTGGAGAGCATCACACCTCCATTGTGTTCAAGTTGAAGTTCAAGTTGATTGCATTTCAACCCTTTTTTTTTTTCGCTGACCTTTCTGAGTATATGCAATTATTTCACTTTGTGACATACTGGAAAATGGGTGGAGTGAGACTGACATAAAATGCACACATTATACATACATATATTTTTAATTGTACTGTTTTTTGAAAATCAAAATGCTAATTTTAGGTTTAGGTTTATTTATTTAGCACTCATAAGAACAATCGTGCAAGGACGGAATGAAGCCCGAAGGGCTTGTACAAGAGTTCCACCCCTATAAATAATCAGCATCAATCATGATGATGATGGCTAAAACATGAACTTTAAAAAGTAAGGAATTTTGAATTTGATGCCAATAACACGTTTCAAAAAATATTGGGACAGGGGTATGTTTACCACTGTGATGCATCACTTCTATGTCTGTGAAGGTTCTCCATCATCCAAGTCACAGTAAACCATTGGTGCTAAAGAAAGCACTGGACTTGCTTGAAATTCTTGAAGACATTTCACCTCTCGTCCAAAAGGCTTTTTCAGTTCTGTCTGATTAGTGGGGAGTTCCAGGTATTTATCCTCTAGTGAATGAAAAGCAACCCTAAGGAGAGTCATTGAGGTCACCTGGGCTGTTGAGTCATGTTGAAGGTAGGTTACTGGAGACCGGGTGTGAATGGTGTTAGCAGCCTAGAGAGTTCTTAGGGTGATCTGTGGGTCGTTGGCTCTCTCTGCCATCATGTGAATCATTGAAGTCAGCTGAGTTTTGGGGTGGATGTGTATTCAGTTTTAAGGGAAATGTGTCAAGGACTGCACTGTAGGTGGCTGATAAGTGGTGTCTCAGACCACCTCCTCTGTTCAGTGATAGAACTGGTCAGACAGAACTGAAGATGTCTTTAGAGTGTGAGGTGAAATGTCTTCAAGAATTTCAAGCAAGTACAGTTGCCTTCTTTAGCACCAACAGTTTACCATGACCTGGATGACTGGGAACCTTCACAGACATGGAGGTGATGCATCACAGTGGTAAACATACCCCTGTCCCAACTTTTTTGAAACATCTTTTGAAACATCACTGAACAAATGAGGTGGTCTGAGACACCATTTATCAGCCACCTACAATGCAGTCCTTGGCACAATTCCCAGAAAACTGAATACACATCCACACCAAAACTCAGATGACTTCAATGACGCACATGATGATAGAGAGAGCCAATGACCCACAGACTACCCTAATGACTCTCTAGGCTGCTGACACTGTTCACACCTGGCACCCAGTGACCTACACCTACAGGATGACTCAACGACCCATGCGACCTCAACGAGTCTCCTTAGGGTTGCTTTTCATCCACTAGAGGATAAATACAATACCTGGAACTCCCCACTAGTCATACAGAACTGAAGAAGCCCTTTGGATGAGAGGTGAAACATCTTCAAGAATTTCAAGCAAGTCCAGCTGCCTTCTTTAGCACCAATGGTTTTCATCACCTCTACTTTTAACAACACTCTGGAAATGTTTTGGAGTTGAGGAGACCAATTGCAGTGAAATGTTCTCCCATTCTTGCCTGATAAACAATTTCTGTTGCTAAGCAGATTGGGGTTCCCTTTCTTATATTTTGCTCTTCATAATGTGCCAAATATCCTCAATGGGAGACAGGTCTGGGCTGCAGGCAGTCCAGTTTAGCACCTGGACTCTTTTACAATGGATTTTATATATCATAAAATAATTTATCATGAGGGCGGCATGGTGGTGTAGTGGTTAGCGCTGTCGCCTCACAGCAAGAAGGTCCAGGGTTCGAGCCCCGGGGCCGGCGAGGGCCTTTCTGTGTGGAGTTTGCATGTTCTCCCCGTGTCCGCGTGGGTTTCCTCCGGGTGCTCCGGTTTCCCCCACAGTCCAAAGACATGCAGGTTAGGTTAACTTCTGACTCTAAATTGACCATAGGCGTGAGTGTGAATGGTTGTCTGTGTCTATGTGTCAGCCCTGTGATGACCTGGCGACTTGTCCAGGGTGTACCCCGCCTTTCGCCCGTAGTCAGCTGGGATAGGCTCCAGCTTGCCTGCGACCCTGTAGAAGGATGAAGCGGCTAGAGATAATGAGATGAGATGGGAATTTATCATGATGCCCTGTGATCACCTGGCGACTTGTCCAGGGTGTACCCCTCCTTTCACCCGTAATCAGCTGGGATAGGCTCCCGCTTGCCTGCAACCCTGTAGAACAGGATAAAGCGGCTACAGATAATGAGCTGAGATGAATTTATCATGACATTAGTATTTAAATGTGTATTGGTATGACTGTAAGCAAACATACATGTCCATCTCTGGGATGTCTACATGATGTGTGCTCATCTGGAATATGTCTCTGAGTCACAAATTTTGAAGGTCTCTGGTTTAATAAGAACACCTTGATATTTCAATAAAAATTTCAATCTGCTTACACATGCAAATCTTCCAGATGCAGGGAATGTGTGGTTACCGGGATATTAATGCATGTTTGTGTTAATATGCTTGAACATGGGGCGGTATGGTGGTGTAGTAGTTAGCGCCGTCGCCTCACAGCAAGAAGGTCCGGGTTTGAGCCCCGTGGCTGGTGAGGGCCTTTCTGTGCGGAGTTTGCATGTTCTCTGCGTGGGTTTCCTCTGGGTGCTCCGGTTTCCCCCACAGTCCAAAGACATGCAGGTTAGGTTAACTGGTGACTCTAAATTGACCATAGGTGTGAATGTGAGTGTGAATGGTTGTCTGTGTCTATGTGTCAGCCCTGTGATGACCTGGCGACTTGTACAGGGTGTACCCCGCCTTTTGCCCATAGTCAGCTGGGATAGGCTCCAGCTTGTCTGTGACCCTCTATAACAGGATAAAGTGGCTAGAGATAATAAGATGAGATGTTTGAACATGTCTGAACCACTGGGTTCAGGGTTTGCCACAATGACTGGCACCAATAGCTTTGCTAACACAATTTCATACAGCCACTTCAGCAGTGGAGATATGGAACATGGTCCATTTGGACTCAATGTCCCCAGCCTCTTTCAGAATGCAGGAGAAGTTCTGCTGAAGGTACAAGTTGAAGATCTCTTTGACAAGGAGCAATGCTAAATGTTCCCAGGACAACCTGCACTAGATGTTTGGGTTTGCCAGGTCTGTCCAGTAGCTTTCCTTGCCAACTGATCCAACTCACTCCCAGGGGATCAGTTGACAGCTCAACTCCTCTCTTCTCCCAAGTGTCCAAGACATACTGCTGCACGTCTAATGATATGATGACAAAATCAATCATTGACCTAAAATCTCGAGTGCTCTTGTACCCAGTGTACTTATGAACAACCTAATGCTTGAAAATGGTGGTTGTTATGGACAGACTATGCTTAGCACAGAAGTCCAATAACAGAGCACCACTTGGGTTCAGATGGGTGGGCTGTTCCTCCCAAACACACCCTTCAAGGTTTCACTGTCATTGCCCATGTGAGTGTTAAAGTCACTGAGCAGAATGATAGTCATCCAAAGGGGTGCCTTCCAGCACTCTACCCAAGGCCTCCAAGAAGGCCAAATCCTCCGAACTGGTGTTCAGTGCAGAAGCAGACACCAGTCAGAGCATGTGCCCCAACTTGAAGCCTCAGAGAGACAACTCTCTCATCCACCAGGGTGAATGCCAATGTACTGGCATCAGACTGGGGGGCTATATGTAAACCCACACCTGCTTGCCACCTCTCACTGATGGCAACTCTAGAATAGAGTCTAGACTGTTTCCAGCAGTTTCGTTCTGGAGCCTGTACTGTCCATTGATGTGAGTGAGCCTGTCTATATCCAGCTGGAACCTCTCTCTGCCTCCTGCACCAGCTCAGACTCCTTTCCTGCCATAGAGGGAAAGTTTGTGAAACTTGTGGAAGTTGTGGAACCTCTGAAGTCGCTGACAGGTACTGACAGGCCAAGCAGAGTGTGGCTGCAGCAGTTGTGGAAGCAAAAATTCAGATGTGGTAGGAGGCCATAAAAAAGACTTTTGGTTGGCCTCGAAGAGATTCTGTCAAAATGTCAGACAACTCAGAAGAAGAAAGAAGTGCTTTGTGCATGCTGTTTACAGCAGGGATGGAGTGCTGTTGACCTCAACTCGGGATATAGTCAGCAGATAGAAGGAATAATTTGAGGACCTTCTGAACTCATCTGACATACCTTCTTTAGAGGAGGCAGATTTGAAGGACTCAGGGAGTACTTGTCCACAACTAGAGCTGAGGTCGCTATGGTCAGTAAAACACTCTTCAGCATCAGGGCTCCAGGAGTGGACGAGATTCATCCTGAGTAACCAAAGGCTTTGGATATTGTTGGGCTGTCTTTGTTGACACGCCTCTTCAACATTGTGTGGAGGTTACGGACAATACCTCTGGATTGGCAGAGTGGGGTGGTGGTTCCCATCTTTAGGACGGGGACTGGAGGGTGTGCTTCAACTTTAGGCGGATCACACTCCTCAGCCTCCCTGGGAAGGTCTATGTCAGGATACTGGAAAGGAGAATTTGTCTGTTTGTAAAACCTTGGATTCAAGAGGAACTGTGCATTTTTTGTCCTGGCTGTGGAATAGTGGACCAATTCTTTAACCTCTCAAGAATACTGGAGAGTTCATGGACATTTGTGCAACCAGTCCACATGTGCTTTGTGGACTTGGAAAACACATACGACCATGTCCCTCAGGGAGGCTTGTGTGACATGCTCCAGGAGAATGGGGTGCCGGACCCTCTGATATGGGCAATTAGGTCCCTTTATGAATGGAGTGAGAGCTTGGTTCCCATTGCTGGCAGTAAGCCAGACGTGTTCTTGGTGGGTGTTGGACTCCACCAGCGCTGCCCTTCGTCTCAGATTCTGTTCATAATTTTTATGGACAGGATTTTTAGGTGCAGTCAGGGGGTGGAAGGTGTCATATAATGTGATTACATGTGCCATAAATGGTGTGATACAGCTTTAAGGGAATTCAGCACCACTGCGCATGTGTAGTTGTTGAGTATAACCAGAGTGAGATTCAAATGCGTGCCTCGAGTGAGCAAACTGTGTTGTATGTGTTCCAGTGAATTCATCAATATAATATTCTACTGTGGAATACACCCTTGAGTGGAAATTGGATTATTTACATGGTGTCAGAAGTTTTGACGGACACTTCGCTTTGTTCAGGAGATGGCCAAGTTTAATCCACTGGAGAATTTCAGTTTCGATCATCAGAATGAGTGGGCTGACTGGAAGCAATGTTTTCAATGGTTTCGTCTGGCTACAAAATTGAACAAAGAAGGTGGATAAGTACAGGTCAGTTCGCTGATATATGCTATGGTCTCTGAGGCCGAGAGCATTTTCAAGTCATTCTCTTTCACTGAGGTGGGGGATGAAGAGGACTTTGACATAGTATTAGGAAAATATGACGAGTACTTCTTTCCCAAGCGAAACGTGATCCACGAGCGCACTTGCTTCTACCAGAGAACGCATTGGCCCAGGGAAAAGGCTGAAATGTTTATCAGAGCGCTGTATGAGATGTCAGAACACTGTGACTTCAGTGCAAAGAGAGAGGAACACATTCGTGCCCGTATTGTTGTGGGCATCCTTGATAAAGAACTATCACGTAAGCTGCAGTTGGAGGCTGATCTTACACTAGCCCAAACAGTGCAAACAGTTCGCCAGTCTGAAGAGGTAGCATTGCAGGTGCACCAGCAAGGGGAAGCATGCTTCTCAGTGCAGGAGATATGCAGGATAGCATCAGGCAAAGGGAAGCCAAGATGGCAGCCTAAACGAAAAGAAAATGGACAGAAATGAGATGCAAAATGTAGCAGATGTGGGAAATTGAGACACAAATATCCTGAAATGTGCCCAGCCAAGAATTCTACATGCAATAATTGTGGGAAAGTGGGCCACTGGGAAAGGAAATGTCGCAGCAAAGCAGTTAGAGAAGTAACTGAGGAGACAGAGGAGACACAATTCTTCCTGGGTGCAGTTTCAAACACAAAGAAAAATGATGAACTATGGACAGTACAGTTTACAATTGGAGCAACACCGGTCAAATTCAAGATTGATACGGGCGCCGATACAAATGTAATGGGAGTGGAGACATTCAACAAATTAGTCCCAGAGAAGAAATTGGAGCCCTCCAACGTCACACTGTGCAGCCCTGGCGGTCAGTTGGACTGTCTGGGGAAATTCATGGCCAACCTCGAATACAAAGGCAAGCCATACTCCTTTCCAGTGTATGTCATCAGCGGCCAGACAGCAAACAGCCTGCTCGGCAGAGACACTGCAATGATGATGGACTGGTGAAGCGCATTGAGGAAGTTCACAAGGCATTTGGTGAGCATGGGACTCTTACAACAGATCCAGTTAAAATCAAGTTAAAGGAGAACGCTCAGCCATACGCAGTGCACACTTCTCGCCGAGTTCCCTTACCTCTTTTGCAAAAAGTTCAGGAGGAACTAAAATGAATGGAGGAGAATGAAATCATAGAGCCAGTAACAGAACCTACAGACTGGTGTGCACCCATGGTGCCTGTTCCAAGGAAGAATGGAAAGGTGCACATCTGCGTGGATTTAAAGAGGTTGAACGAAGCTGTAAGGAGAGAGAGATACATCCTTCCTACTGCAGAGGAGATTACTGCAAAACTCAGTGGTGCAACAACATTCACCTTACTTGATGCAGCCTCTGGATTTTGGTAGATTCCTCTGCACTCCGAAAGTAGCAAGCTAACCACGTTCATTACGCCCTTTGGGAGGTACGCTTTCAAAAGGCTCCCGTTTGGCATCACAAGTGCTCCTGAAATTTTCCAATGCAAAATGACAGAGACTCTCAGCGGCCTCGATGGTGTGGCTATCTTCATGGACGACGTGCTGGTGTATGGACAGACGCCAGAACAGCACGACCAGTGCCTCAGCAAAGTGCTGGAAAGAATCGAGTCAGCCGGTCTGAAGCTTAACAGAGAGAAGTGCAAGTTCAGACAAAACACGCTTCATTTCCTGGGCCTGGTCATCAACGAGTCAGGGGTGAGACCCGACCCTGACAAAGTCAGAGCCATCCGAGAGCTACCAGCACCACACAACATCCAGGAGCTGAGACGAGTGCTGGGGATGTTTAATTATCTGGGAAAATTCATACCCAACCTGTCAACAATAGGCCAGCCATTGTATGAATTGCTCAAGTCCAAGTCAGCCTGGGTGTGGGACCATGCCCAGTAGGAGGTGTTTCAAAAGATCAAAGAACACCTCTCTACCTCTCCAGTCCTGAAGTTCTATGATGTGAACAGACCAACTGCTGTCTCAGCTGACACCAGCAGTTATGGCATTGGCGGAGTGCTGCTACAGCTGCATGATAATGACTGGAAACCTGTGGCATACTGCTCTCAACGACTGTCTGATGCAGAAACCAGATATGCACAGATTGAGAAGGAGTGCTTGCCGAGTGTGTGGACCTGTGAGAGATTCGAAAAGTACCTGTGTGGTCTGGAAGACTTCAAGCTTGTCACAGACCATAAGCCCCTGGTTCCCCTGATGAACAAAAAAGACTTGGACAATGTGCCAATAAGATGCCAAAGGCTACTCATGAGGCTCATGAGATTCAAACCAATTGCAGAATATGCGCCAGGAAAGACGTTGACTGTGGCGGATACACTGTCACGCAGTCCACTACAGTGCAAGCAAGAGGAGAGCGACTCTCACAGCGAGGTGGTGTGCTACATAGCCGCCATTGTGGACAACATGCTGGCTACCTCAAACAGGCTGGAGGCCATTAAAATAGCCACAGCGGCTGACCCCAATCTACAGCTAGTGTTGCAGTACATCAAAGCAGGGTGGCCAGAGTACATAGGGAATGTACCAACAGCTGTACATGAGTACTTTCCTATAAAGAATGAACTGTCTGAATTCAATGGCATTGTCACCAGAGGAAGTCGAATGGTGATTCCAGACATGCTGAGACAGGACACACTGGACCGCATTCACGACGGACACCAGGGTCTGACCAAATGCAGGGAGCGCGCCCATGCGTCTGTATGGTGGCCTGGCATCTCAGGGGAAATCAAGCAGAAAGTCCAGTCATGTCAGGTCTGCCATGAGTTGAAACCTACTCAGCGGAAAGAGCCCCTCATCTCAACTCCTCTACCCGACTGGCCCTGGAAGAGACTTGCTGTTGACTTGTGTGAAAACAAAAAACATACTTACCTTGTCGTGTCAGACTACTTCTCAAGATTTCTGGAAATCCTCCACTTACCAATGACCACTGCTTCACAAGTCATCACAAAGCTGAAAGCAATTTTTGCAAGATTCGGAGGTCCAGACGAGGTGGTGTCTGACAACGGACCCCAGTTCTCATGTCAGGAGTTTAAAAACTTTGCTACAGACTTTGATTTTGTGGACATCACCTCGAGTCCACACAATTCCCAAGGGAATGGGCATGCAGAGCAGGGAGTCCAGATTGCAAAGAGGATTCTTAAACAGAAAGACCCTCTGCTCGCCCTCATGTGCTATTGGTCCACACCTTGCAGCACCACTGGTGTGAGCCCCGCAGAGCTCCTGATGGGCCGCAAGATAAAAACAACCCTGCCAACACTGGAGGCGAATCTTCAGTCACAATGGCCCGATCTAGTGGCAGTCAGGAACAAAGATGCAACTGAAAAGCGAAAACAAGCCTTCTACTTTAACCAGCGCCATGGTGCAAGGCCCTTACCGTCACTGAAACCTGGGGATCCCGTCCTCGTAAAGTTGGACCACAAGAAGTTGTGGCAAACACCTGCTGTGGTCACAGGAGAGAGCATCACACCACGGTCCTACATCCTCAAAACACCGCAAGGAGAGAAAGTGAGATGCAATCGGCATCATCTTCAGCACGCCCCTGCAGCAGTGACTGTCCCCTGCGTCCCCACTGAGCATCAGCCAGGCAATGCCAAACATCCGCCTGACCCAGCAGCCCCCACTGACACCCCTTTGCCCACCACTGGTGTCGTACCACCAGACAAGCCTGACAGACTTTTGTATACCCGGTCTGGCAGACTCAGTAAACCAGTTGAAAAACAGAATTTGTGAAGAAAAAAAAAGAGAAACATTGTAGAAAAAAAATGTTCATTGTGTTTGTGTATTTCATGTTTAGGTTACTTTGCTTACTTTAGGAGATGAGTAAGGGACTGTGGGGAGGAGACATTAGGAAAGAAAAAGTTAGATTAGTTCCAAGGCTATGATAATCTAAAATTGCAGTATCCTTTGAATGCAGTATCCATTGAATGTTCAGTAATACCGTATTGTTGTTCCTTTGTTGCTTGCAGGGGAATACAAAAATTTAAAAGGGGAGATGTCATATAATGTGATTACATGTACCGTAAATGGTGTGATACAGCTTTAAGGGAATTCAGCACCACTGCGCATGTGTATTTGTTGAGTATGACCAGAGTGAGATTCAAATGTGTGCCTCGAGTGAGCAAACTGTGTTGTATGTGTTCCAGTGAATTCATCAATATAATAATCTACTGTGGAATACACCCTTGAGTGGAAATTGGATTATTTACAGAAGGTGTCAGGTTTGGGGACGTCAGAAATGTGTCATTGTTTTTTGCAGATGATGTCGTCCTCTTGGCTGCATTAAGCTGTGACATCCAGCATGCTCTGGGACAGTTTGCAGCCAAGTGTGAAGTTGCTGGGATGAGAATCAGCACCTCCAAATCAAAGGCCATAGTCTCTGATATTGAAAGCATTCTGTACAAGCTCCCTGGCTCAGGAAAAGTGGTAGTTGAACATTTACTGGCGCTGTGACCTGACATCCTGGAAATGGATATCAAGGGACTTTCTGCAATGGTAAGGTTTCATCCCTGACAAAAACAAGTGGGACTGGCCCAAGATGTTCAGCAACTGGGAAGAAGACTATCTGTCAGGACATCCAGACACCCTGCCTGGAGATTCATTCCAAAATGACAGAGGGTGGATGTGCCTGTTTCTCACATTGGGACCTCCATCCACCACCCTGAACCAGTATCTTGCATCGACAGTGACAAGCATTATGATAGAGAAGGTGCCTTTGTAGTTGAGAAACAGGGACCTGGATGAGGCAGAAGCCTGTATTACAATGAGGGTGTTGTCAGCTGCATCTCCGCAATTGGAGAAGTTCCACCTCTGCTGGAAATCGATGCCAATCTCCTGCCACTCGCTCTTTTTCAGGACAGGCATATAGTCTTCCACTAAAAAGTCCCAGATAACCTGGGCAACACTGGGCACTATACTTTGTTGCAAGAATCAAAACTGGAAAAAGTGTTTATTTAAAAACAAAACAAACAAACAAACAAACAAACAAAAATACAGTTTGTGAGGTAAAGCATTAAAAATATGCTGCTGTATTGTTTTGAGTCCAATACACGTCAAAGGTTATTTACAAATCAGTATTTTCAGTTGTAATTTCAATTTCAACAAACTGTCTCAATTTTTTCTGATTTGGGGTTGCAATTTTTTCACACACACACACACACACACACACACACACACACACACACACACACACACACACACACACACACATTTTCAAAAAAATTCATCAACCTAATTTCCTGCTTTTTTAGTTTTTGATGTCAGTTTTGAAGAGTTTAAGTTGCTGTTTGAAGAAAGCTTCAGAAAGGTGTGAGTTGAGGCCACAGCAAGGTTTCTTCTGCAGTGAGTTTTTTTTAGTCTTGACTATATGTGGAAAATTCTGTGATGTCAGAGTTTCACACCATAAACCTTTGGCACAAAGTGACATGTGATCAATTTGACCATCTACCAGTGCAGCAAGAGGAGACATGCTGTACACAGAGCTCACACTGAAGATGATGACATGGGTGTGGGTTACAGTGGTGCTTTTTAATAAAATTGGTAAGTGTGGATGGTTTTCTGATCAAATGCAGGTTACTGTAATGAGGATTACTGATGCAAATATAATAACAATGTAAATAAATCATTGTTTAGGTTGTTTTATAGGATTATATACTGAATTGCCAGTTTATTTGGTTATTATTTCTTGCTAGAAAACTTTCTTGCTAGAATACTTTTACAACATTTTATTATTACCCCTGTGTATCATACAGAACATAAACCTTTGGTACATTTATGCATGTTTTTTTTTCTCCTCCCAACAGTTTCTGCACAGGAAAATAGCATCAATCAACCAAATCCAATGATCACTGCTGATGTTGGTGATACTGTGACTCTACACTGCTTTAGCCTAAAAGATGATCTGAGTCAACCCTTTTTTTGGTACAAGCAAAAAGTAGGACATGAGCCTCGTGTAATGCTCACAGTACTCCATCAACCCAGTTATGAAGATGAGTTCAAGTCACCGAGATTCAGTATCGAGAAAGAAAAAATGAGCTGCCATTTGAAAATTGCCAAAGTGGAAGCATCAGATGAAGCCATGTATTACTGTGGACTTAAACATTTTTTAACAAGGTTTGGAAATGGAACTTTTTTATCAGTGAAAGGTAAGAATTTTAATTCATTTTGAAACCAAATAAATAATAAAAAATGCATACATTTTAAGCCAATTTGATCTCGCTGAATCTTTTCCCCTGTTTCATTAATGATCACTGGACTGTAAGTAATTAAATGTTGTACGAGATGAGAAATTTTATGTTTATTTATTTGCCATTTTTATGACATAACTTTTTCTAACCTGTTGAAAACATAGTGTGCAAATTTCAACATCCAGTATGTGTACCAATGAACTCTATTTAATTAATCGCACAGTGAAACTATACACAAAATCAGTCAAAAGTTTGGACACACCTTCTAATTCAAGGTTTGTTCTTTACTTGTATTTATTAAAACTCATTTCATGTCTTAAAGTCATGATGGATGTCATTTCTCTTTACTTCGTTGTTCAGTTCTTGACATAATAAGGATTACACGCCAGTTGTGGAGTGGAATAAGGCTATTTACTGCATTTTTATTATTTATTATTTACTGTTTGATCTCAAACACATTGAGAAAGCAAGAAAGTCATCCACTAATTAACTTTTAATGAGGCATATCTGGGAACTGAAAAACGTTCCACCTCATGAAGCTGGTTAAGATATCGCCAATAGCATGCAAAGTGTCATCAAGGTAAACGCTGGATAATTTTAAGAATCTAAAATATCAAATTGTGTTTTTTAAACACTTTTTTTGTTTACCACATAATTCCATATGTTCCAGCTGTAATTTAAGAGTTTTGATGTCTCCAGTGTTGTTTGACAATGTAGAAAAAAAAAACTATGAATGAGTAGACTAAGGGTGTACAAACTTTTGACTGCTACTGTATTTGCATTGTAAACAGTGCCATGTTAGATTCATTTCTTCCAGCAAAGTTGGTGTCTCTCAGTACAGATCGTTATATGGTTGTATTTGTGTTATTTATTTTTTTGCTTCATGGTTGAAATAAATGAACAATAAAAACACTGTGCCACGCTCTAATAGGAAAATCATCAATGACCTGTTGGTGTGATGATGCCAGACATGAAGCAAAGTTTTATGTCCAAAAATCTTCAAAACAAATTCACTTTTGTTCTCAATTACAGTATGTTTTATCATTGATAAACAGCCGTTCCCTCACCCACCTCTCTTTCATCCCTCAGGAGAATTTAATAAGACAAAAAAAAAGCCCAGCTGCCTTTCATGTCAGAGAGAACCCAGAGTATGTAAACTCCTCTATCCTGAAGACTTTACAATATCTGAAATCTTAAAGCTTTTTTTAACTCAAAAATGATCACGCATGAGAAAAAAAAATTTCTTAATCCTGTATAATCCAGTGATTTGCAGCTGCACTACTGTCAGAGCTGCTGTTATAGAAAATTAATCAAAGCATTCTGACTGATCAACTGTGGTATAAAATGCTGTAACTGAGAACAGGTGCTTTCTGGACTGCACATTACATTACACTCAGATCTCACACTGTCTCTATCACTCTGAACAGGTGATGGAGATGTAAAAGTGTCAGTGATCCAGAGCGGCGTGTTGGACTCGGTTCCTGTAGGAGCGTCAGTGACTCTGCAGTGCTCGGTTCTCTCTGAGAGCAGAGCAGCAGAACACCAAGTGCTCTGGTTCAGAGCTGCTTCACCACAATCCCATCCTCAAATCATTTACACTCATCACAACAGCAGCCGTCAGTGTGAGAGCGGCTCTTCTACACACACCTGTGTGTACGACTTCTCCAAGAACATCCTCAGCATCACTGATACTGGAACTTACTACTGCGCTGTGGCCGTGTGTGGGAAGATCATTTTTGGGAACGGGACTCAAGTACTTTTGGGTAAGAACACACGTCATGTTTTAGTGATATGCCAGAGTGCATTATAATTATTTGTCTATCTAATATACAACCCTGATTCCAAAAAGTTGGGACAAAGTAAATAAAAACGGAATGCAATGATGTGGAAGTTTCAAAAATCCATATTTTATTCAGAATAGAGCATAGATGACATATCAAATGTTTAAACTGAGAAAATGTATCATTTAAAGAGAAAAATTAGTTGATTTTAAATTTCATGATGACAACACATCTCAAAAAAGTTGGGACAAGGCCATGTTTACCACTGTGAGACATCCCCTTTCTCTTTACAACAGTCTGTAAACATCTGGGGACTGAGGAGACAAGTTGCTCAAGTTTAGGGATAGGAATGTTAACCCATTCTTGTCTAATGTAGGATTCTAGTTGCTCAACTGTCTTAGGTCTTTTTTGTCATGTCTTCCGTTTTATGATGCGCCAAATGTTTTCTATGGGTGAAAGATCTGGACTGCAGGCTGGCCAGTTCAGTACCCGGACCCGTCTTCTACGCAGCCATGATGCTGTAATTGATGCAGTATGTGGTTTGGCATTGTCATGTTGGAAAATGCAAGGTCTTCCCTGAAAGAGACGTCGTCTGGATGGGAGCATATGTTGCTCTAGAACCTGGATATACCTTTCAGAATTGATGGTGTCTTTCCAGATGTGTAAGCTGCCCATGCCACATGCACTAATGCAACCCCATACCATCAGAGATGCAGACTTCTGAACTGAGCGCTGATAACTACTCGGGTCGTCCTTCTCCTCTTTAGTCCGAATGACACGGCATCCCTGATTTCCATAAAGAACTTCAGATTTTGATTCGTCTGACCACAGAACAGTTTTCCACTTTGCCACAGTCCATTTTGAATGTGCCTTGGCCCAGAGAAGACGTCTGCGCTTCTGGATCGTGTTTAGATACAGCATCTTCTTTGAACTATAGAGTTTTAGCTGGCAACGGCGGATGGCACGGTGAATTGTGTTCACAGATAATGTTCTCTGGAAATATTCCTGAGCCCATTTTGTGATTTCCAATACAGAAGCATGCCTGTATGTGATGCAGTGCCGTCTAAGGGCCCGAAGATCACGGGCACCCAGTATGGTTTTCCGGCCTTGACCCTTACGCACAGAGATTCTTCCAGATTCTCTGAATCTTTTGATGATATTATGCACTGTAGATGATGATATGTTCAAACTCTTTGCAATTTTACACTGTCGAACTCCTTTCTGATATTGCTCCACTATTTGTCGGTGCAGAATTAGGGGGATTGGTGATCCTCTTCCCATTTTTATTTCTGAGAGCCACTGCCACTCCAAGATGCTCTTTTTATACCCAGTCATGTTAATGACCTATTGCCAATTGACCTAATGAGTTGCAATTTGGTCCTCCAGCTGTTCCTTTTATGTACCTTTAACTTTTCCAGCCTCTTATTGCCCCTGTCCCAACTTTTTTGAGATGTGTTGCTGTCATGAAATTTCAAATGAGCCAATATTTGGCATGAAATTTCAAAATGTCTCACTTTCGACATTTGATATGTTGTCTGTGTTCTATTGTGAATACAATGTCAGTTTTTGAGATTTGTAAATTATTGCATTCCGTTCTTATTTACAATTTGTAATTTGTCCCAACTTTTTTGGAATCGGGGTTGTATGTCTATGTACTTGTATCCGGCCATCCGATAAGACTTGGCACAATGTTTTCTCGTCTCCTCTCGTCTTCTTCCGCTTATCCGGGGCTGGGTCGCGGAGGCAGCAGTCTGAGCATGGAAGCCCAAACTTCCCTTTCCCCAGACACCTCGGCCAGCTCCTCAGGAAGAACACCGAGGTGTTCCCAGGCCAGCCGAGAGACATAGTCCCTCCAGCGTGTCCTGGGTCTTCCCCGGGGCCTCCTCCCGGGGGGACATGCTTGGAACACCTCCCCAGGGAGACATCCGAAAGAGATGCCCGAGCCGCCTCAGCTGATTCCTCTCGATGTTTTTTCATTCCAGATATTTCAATTTTTAACAAAACCTACATCTTAAATTATTATTCTCTCTCATTTTCAATTGTCTGAAGAAATTAGTTTGTTTAGCATCGAAGTAAATACTGAGTCAATATTTAATCCTGTGATATTTCCTGTGTAGCAGAGAGATCTGTCGTGGATCCTGTAGTGATCTGTCTCGCTGGAGCTTTGGGAGTGTGTGTGGTTGTGAACTTTGCTTTGATCTTTATCATAACCTGTAAAGGAAGAAACAGAGGTGAGTCTGCATTATAGATTTTCTTCAACTTATTATACAATTCTAAAGTTATTTTAAAATTATATTATTTCCATTATATACAACGAGTCTCCAGTTTATTAGTTATTATATTGTTATCTTAAACACCAAGTTCCTGTTTATTAAACATACATATCTCGTACAAAGCAGAGTTCATGGTATCGCCCCAACGTTTTCCCAATAATATCGTGTCCTGAGTGTTTTATTCCTCTAATACTACAGCAATTTGCAACATTTACCTTTTTCACTGATAAAAACAACTTTTTGTACTTTTTATTCCTTTATTATAGTTACATTAAATGCTGTGGAACATCCACAAAACAAGTTAGTTCCTGTTATCTGTCAGCGATAAACTGGTGCTGCATTTTCTTCTCGACAGTGAGATTAAAACACGGTTCTGTGACAGACAAGACCCTCAATCAGGTAAATATTCAGGATATGTGAATACGTACATGATGCTGCAGACAGACAAGTAATTATTGTAAAATTTTTGCATTAAAAGTGGAATAATTCTAAAGTCTAATAATCTCATATCCCTCCAGGACTGTGACACTGTGGAGCTGAATTACGCTGCCTTACATTTCAGTGAGAGGAGAGCCAAAAGAGGAAGAGTAAAGAAACAACAACCTCAAGATACTATATATACTGATGTACAACATAATTCTGTAACTTAAATTCTCTTATCTCTGATTGGATTCAATGTTATTAATTATGTTATCAGGTTTCATTTTGAGTGTAGATATATGTTTTTGTTAATGATTAATGATTGTTCAAACTGAATTTAAGCTGAAAGCTGAATCATCAAGAAATTTCAAAATCACTGAAACACTGGGACACTGGTTCTGTCTTGGAGTGACATGAGAAAGCATTTTTCCCCCTTTCTTCTGTTTTTGTGTAATTGTCACACTTCACTGTTTCATATCACCAAAATGAATCTTAAATAAAACAAATGCAACCTGAATAAACACAAAACACATTAAAAAACAAAAAATATTTCATTTTCCAATGGAAAAACATTATCCAAATCCTAATCCCACCCCAATGTTTCACAATCTACGAAGTTTAATTAATAACTGGGTTCAGTTCCATGACACACACCCAGGCTTCATTACTGCCAGTGCTGTTGAATCTAAATATCACTTAACTTGAACCTTTCCATCAATGTGAAGAAGACTAAAAGAATCTTTCAACACTCACTTTGCCATTGTTTTCCTATTTGGAGAGCATCACACCTCCATTCTGACCCAAGAGTAGTGTAGTGTTTAAACCAGGCATTTAATAACTTCAAGTTGATTGCACTTCAACCCTTTTTTTTTAAGTCTGCTTCCACATGCAAGTAAATAACAAGAATCTGCTTAGACATGCAAATCTTCCAGATGTACAGAATGTGTGCTTACAGGGATACTGATACATGTTTGTATTAATATGTTTGAACATGTCTGAACCACTGGGTTCAGGGGTTGCCGCTATGACTGGCACCAACAACCTTGCTACCACAGTTCCATATAGCCACTTCAGCAATGGAGATACAGAACATGATCTATTCGACTCAATGTCCCCAGTCTTTCTCAGAATGCAGGAGAAGTTCTGCCTCAGGTACAGTATGACTTGAAGATCTCTGACGAGGATTGGTGCTAAATGTTCCCAGCACACCTACACAGCAAATTCCTCAGTGTTGAATTAACACTTTCAGAGTTAATTTGTGTCCAATTGGACCTATATAAACACAGTAGGGTGTTAAGTCAACACTCTGAGTGTTAATTCAACACTGGGGATTTTGCTGTGTACACGATACATTGGGTTTGGCAGGTCTGTCCGATATCGTCCCCTGCCAACTGATCCAACTCACTACCATGTGATGATCAGTTGACACCCCAGCTCCTCTGTTCACCCAAGTGTCCAAGACATATTGCTGCAGATCTAATGATATGATGACAAAATCGATCATTAACCTAAGACCTAGAGTGCTCTGGTACCCAGTGTGCTTATGAACATTGTTATTTTTCAAAATGGTGCTTGTTATGGACAGACTATGATTAGAAAAGAAGTTCAATAACAGAGCACCATTTGGGTTCAGATGGGTGGACCGTTCCTCCCAAACACACCGTTCCAGGTTTCACTGCCATTGCCCATGTGAATGTTAAAGTCACTGAGCAGAATGATAGTCACCCTAAGGGATGCCTTCCAGCACCCCACCCAAGGCCTCCAAGAAGGTCAAATACTCTGAACTGGTGTTCAGTGCAGAAGCACAAACAACAGTCAGAGCATGTGCCCCAACCTGAAGCCTCAGGGAGCAACTCTCTTACCCATCATGATGAATTCCAATGTACTGGCATCAGACTGGGGGGCTATGCAAAAACCCACATCTGCTTGCCACCTCTCACTGATGGCAACTCCAGAATAAAGTCTAGCCTGTTTCCAGCAGTTTTGTTCTGGAGCCTGTACTGTCCATTGATGTGAGCCCATCTATATCAAGCTGGAACCTCTCTCTGCCTCCTGCACCAGCTCAGGCTCCTTTCCCACCATAGAGGGGAAGTTTGTGAAACTTGTGGAACCCCTGAAGCAGCTGACAGTTACCGACAGGCCAAGCAGAGCATGGCTGTGGCGCTTGTGAAAGCATCAGGTGTGGGAGGAGTTTGTTGAGGCCATGAAAAAAGACTTTTGGTTGGCCTCAAAGAAATTCTGGCAAAATGTCAGGTGACTCAGGAGGGGAAAGCAGTGCTTTGTGCATGCTGTTTACAGCAGGGATGAAATGCTGTTCACCTCAATTCAGGATACAGTCAGCAGATGGAAGGAATAATTCAAGGATCTTCCAAACTCATCTGACACACCTTCCACAGAGGAGGCAGAGTTGAAGGATTCAGCAGAGTACTTGCCCACAACTAGAGCTGAGGTCATTGAGGTAGTTAATAAATGAAGCACCTTGTGCAGTAAGGTAAGACAAATGATGTCATGTTCCCATCATGTTGTCTCTCTGGACCTCCAGATTCGATGCCAAGTGGTGCACAAAAGTCCTACAGACCTGACAGGTATGCAAGTTGCTCCGCAGTGACAACTGACTTGCTGAGTGATGCCATCCACTGGCCATTTGAGTGGCTCTTCTGCATGCCATCTGGTGGTGTGCCATTGAAGCTGTTGGGTTCATCTGCCACATTGCACTGAAAAGCGCCCTGCTGCCAGCACATTCTTGGTGATGGAGTATTTAACCCATAGCTGGAATCCAGGCAGGTGCTACCACTCTGGGTCAGGCCAAGTTTACATTAGACTGTATCTGTCTCGTTTTCTTCATGGATGCACTGTCCGTTTACATTAAACCGCCTGGAAACGCCGGGAAACGGGAATCCGCCAGGGTCCACGTATTCAATCCAGATCGTGTCTGGTCCGGTGCTGTGTAAACATTGAGAATACGCGGATACGCGGATACACTTGTGCTGAGCTCTAGCTGGTGTCATCATTGGACAACGTCACTGTGACATCCACCTTCCTGATTCGCTGGCGTTGGTCATGTGACGCGACTGCTGAAAAACGGCGCGGACTTCCGCCTTGTATCACCTTTCATTAAAGAGTATAAAAGTATGAAAATACTGCAAATACTGATGCAAATACTGCCCATTGTGTAGTTATGATTGTCTTTAGGCTTGCCATCCTTCCACTTGCAAGTGGTAAGTGATATGCGCTGGGATCACACACACAGCAGCTCAGTCCCGAATCATGGCTCGTGCACTTCACTCGCGCGCTCTGTAAGGTGCGCAGGGCCGGAGTGCGCACCCTCCAGAGGGCACTCGCTGTTCAGGGCGGAGTGATTTGGAGTGCAGGATGCCTGCGGAGCCGAGCGTATCCATGTATTGGTGTTGCTGTGTGCACACTAATCGTTTTAAAAACGTTAATCTGATGATCCGCTGATACGGTCTAATGTAAACTTGGCCTCAGAGCATACCTGGGAGCAATGGTAATTAAGGGGTAACTCCATTTTCCCCAATACTCAAGTCCTCCTGGACCTGATACTCACCACCTGTTGCAGTTTAAAGTTATACCCAGGACTAGGGGCAGGAATATATTCTTCCACTAAACAGTCCCAAATCAACTGGGCAATATACTTCACATCTTTGCAGTAACAGCAGCATTGCAAATTGGTCAATGGTTTACCATCCTTTTTTTAATTTCTTACAATAATCTCATTATCTGTAGCTGCTTTATCCTGCTCTACAGGGTCTCAGGCAAGCTGGAGCCTATCCCAGCTGACTACGGGTGAAAGGCGGGGTACACCCTGGACAAGTCACCAGGTCATCACAGGGCTGACACATAGACACAGACAACCATTCACACTCACAGTCACACCTACGCTCAATTTAGAGTCACCAGTTAACCTAACCTGCATGTCTTTGGACTGTGGGGGAAACCGGAGCACCTGGAGGAAACCCACGCGGACACGGGAAGAACATGCAAACGCTGCACAGAAAGGCCCTCGCCGGCCACGGGGCTCGAACCCGGACCTTCTTGCTGTGAGGCGACAGCGCTAACCACTACACCACCGTGCTGCTGTCTTGCAATAATCAAATTTGGAAAAATGTTTATTAACAATACAATTCATGAGGCAAAGCATCAAAAAATGTGCTGTTGCATTCTTTTGAGTACAATACAGGTCAAAGATTATTTACAAATCATTGTTTTCAATTTTAATTTTAATTTCAACATACCATCTCAACTTTTTCTGATTTACGTTTGTAATTTTTTCAGAAGACTAAAACACACAAACATTTTTCAAAAATTTTTATCCACCTCATTTCCTGCTTTTTCATTTTTGATATCAGTTTTGAAGAGATTAAATTCCTATTTGAAGAAAGCTTCAAAAAATTGTGACTTGAGGCCACAGCAAAGTTTATTCTGCTGCTCAGTTGGTAGTCAAGAACATATGTGGAAAATTCTGTGATGTCAGAGTTTCACACCATAAACCTTTAGCACAAAGTGAGATGTGCTCAGTTTGACCATCTACCAGTGCAGCAAGAGGAGACATGCTGTACACAGAGCTCACACTGAAGATGATGACATGGGTGTGGGTTACAGTGGTGCTTTTTAATAAAATTGGTAAGTGTGGATGGTTTTCTGATCAAATGTAGGTTACTGTAATTAGGATTACTGATGCAAATATAACAAGTTTGTAAATAAATCAATGTGTAGGCTGTTTTATAAGATTATTCACTGACCTGCCACTTCATTTGGTGATTATTTCTTCTAGCATATCCAGATTTGCTTGAAACATACCTTTATAACATTTTATTACTAACCCAGTGACAATCTCTGTGTATTATTGGTAAAATAAACCTTTGGTACATTTATGTATGTTTTATGCTCCTACTAGCAGATTCTGCTCAGGAAAATGGCATCAATCAGACGAACCCAATGATCACTGCTGATGTTGGTGAAAACGTGACTCTGCACTGTTTTCGCCTGCAGGGAGATCAAAGTGAACCAATCATTTGGTACAAGCAAAAAGTAGGACATGAGCCTCATGTAATGGTCACAGTTCATCATCGACCAAATTATGAAGATGAGTTCAAGTCACCAAGATTCAGCATCGAGAATGAAAAAATGAGCTGCCATTTGAAAATTGCCAAAGTGGAACCAGCGGATGAAGCCATGTATTACTGTGGACTTTTAAATATTTTTAATGTGTTTGGAAAAGGAACATATTTATCAGTGGAAGGTAAGAACTTTATTAAACATACCTAGCTGTCATGTTATACAATTTGAAAAATAAACAAAAAAAAATTGAAGCCACTTTCATCAAGCCGAATCTTTTCCTCTGTTTCAGTCGAGATCACAGGGCTTTAAGTTATTAAATGTTGCATGACATGAGAAATTATACATTAACCCTCATCCTACCATGCTATTTTACACCTTAATCTTACCATGTGGGGTCCGTTTGGACCCCAATACTTTTCTTTAAAATTAAAGCTTATAAAGTCAAAATCACCAGATAAGTTTTGTTCAGAACATCTTGTATTAATAACAGCAATACACTAAAGGGCCCAAGGCATAAAGAACACACTTAACCTTCATCCTACCAGCCAATTTTACATACACAAACTACTGTACCAGGCGGGGTCCGTATGGACCCCAGGAGGGAATACCTTGAAATCAATGCAGTAAGAACCAATTCAATGCAGCAACAGACATAACTTTATTGAAGAACAAAATCCACTATGGCTGAATATCAATGATGTATTATAAATGCAATAACATTGCAATAATATTGCAATAACTAGCATACATGTAGCAAATTATAGCGCCACAAAAAAAAAAAATTGGCATTATATACATGATTTTTGCAGCTCATGCAGCTGTAAAACATTCTGGATTACAACTTAGGTCTTTTCTTACAGAATTTAAAACAAAAAAAGTAATTGTAAAATAATTTAGGGCTTTTGTTTTGCAGCCTGTGCAGCAGTGGGGTCCACACGGACCCCAAGAAGGAATGCCTTGGTAGTTTCATTATGGAACATAAAAGAAATAAAAGAAGTTAACTTTCAGTGTGCTATTCAATTATAAAATGAAAGACAGATAAACTTTACTCTGGGGTCCGGTTGGACCCCAGTAACAAATTAATTATACCTTCACAATGCAAAAAGCTGATCTTCCGGTGCTTTAGTGTTTTAATTAAGACATAAATTCCGACAAATTCATAAAACGGTGAGGCAGTATGTCACATATTTTTAAAATGGCAAACAAACATATAGGTGCGGGGTCCAGATGGACCCCACTTGGTAGGATGAAGGTTAATGTAATCTCCATTTGAATGAATTTAAAATTTCTAATCTGTTAAAACATCATGTGCTTTTGAGCATCTAGTATGTGTACCTATATTTAATTTGTCCCACAGAAAAGAGAAAAAAAAAACAGAACCAAAAGTCAAGAGTTTGGACAGATCTAATTCAGTGTTTTTATTCTTCATGAATTAAAAGTCACTTCATATCTTAAAGTAATGATGGATGTCATTTCTCTTTACTTAGTTGAGCGGTTCTTGATATACTATGGATTACTACAGTTGTGGAGTGAAATATTGCGATTTACTGAATTTTTATTATTTACTATTTACTATTTGATCTCAAACACATTACGTAGGCAAAAAACTCATCCACTAATTAACTTTTGATGAGGCACATCTGTTAACTGAAAAACATTCCAGGTGACTACCTCATGAAGCTGGTTAAGATAATACCAATAGTGTACAAAGCGTAGTCAAGGAAAACGCTGAATATTTTGAAGAATCTAAAATAACAAATTTATTTTGTTTTTTTTAACACTTTTTAGTTTACCACATAATTCCATATATGTTCCAGATGTTATTTTATAGTTTTTATGTCTTCAGTGTTGTTCTATAATGTAGAAAATACAGAAAAAACTGTGAATGAGTAGAGTAAGAGTGCACAAACTTTTGACTGATGCTGTATTTGCATTATAAACATTTTTGTATCAGATCTGTACAGGGCCAAAAGAACCCAGAGTATGTAAACTCCTCTGTCCTGAAGACTTTACTATATCTGAAATCTTAAAGCTTTTTTTTAACTCTAAAAATGATCACACATTAATTTCGAGCGAATGCCTTAGTCCTGTATAATCCAGTGATTTGCAGCTGCACTACTGTCAGAGCTGCTGTTATAGAAAATTAATCAAAGCATTCTGACTGATCAACTGTGGTATAAAATGCTGTAACTGAGAACAGGTGCTTTCTGGACTGCACATTACATTACACTCAGCTCTCACTCCGTCTCTATCACACTGAACAGGTGATGGAGATGTAAAAGTGTCAGTGACCCAGAGCGGCGTGTTGGACTCGGTTCCTGCAGGAGCGTCAGTGACTCTGCATTGCTCGGTTCTCTCTGAGAGCAGAGCAGCAGAACACCAAGTGATCTGGTTCAGAGCTGCTTCACCACAATCCCATCCTCAAATCATTTACACTCATCACAACAGCAGCCGTCAGTGTGAGAGCGGCTCTTCTACACACACCTGTGTGTACGACTTCTCCAAGAACATCCTCAGCATCAATGATACTGGAACTTACTACTGCGCTGTGGCCGTGTGTGGGAAGATCATTTTTGGGAACGGGACCCGAGTACTAATGGGTAAGAACACGTGTCATGTTTTAGTGATATGCCAGAGTGTATAGTAATTATTTGTCTGTCTAATATCTGTCTGTGTACTTGTATTGGGCCGTCCGATAAGACTTGGCACAATGTTTTCTCATTCCAGATATTTAAATTTTTAACAAAACCTACATCTTAAATTATTATTCTCTCTCATTTTCAATTATCTGAAGAAATAAGTTTGTTTAGCATAGAAGTAAATACTGAGCGAATATTTATTATTGTGATATTTCCTGTGTAGCAGAGAGATCTGCCGTGGATCCTGTAGTGATCTGTCTCGCTGGAGCTTTGGGAGTGTGTGTGGTTGTGATCTTTGCTTTGATCTTTATCATAACCTGTAAAGGAAGAAACAGAGGTGAGTCTGCATTATGGATTTTTATTAAAGTTATTCTACAATTCTAAAGTAATTTTAAAATTATATTATTTCCATTATATACAACGAGTCTCCAGTTTATTAGTTATTATATTGTTATCTTAAACACCAAGTTCCTGTTTATTAAACATACATATCTCGTACAAAGCAGAGTTCATGGTATCGCCCCAACGTTTTCCCACTAATATCGTGTCCTGAAGTGTTTTATTCCTCTTATACAACAGCAATTTGCAACATTTACCTTTTTCACTGATAAAAACAACTTTTTGTACTTTTTATTCCTTTATTATAGTTACATTAAATGATGTGGAACATCCACAAAACAAGTTAGTTCCTGTTACCTATCAGCGATAAACTGGTGTTGCATTTTCTTCTCTACAGTGAGATTAAAACACGGTTCTGTGACAGACAAGACCCTCAATCAGGTAAATATTCAGGATATGTGAATAATGCAGTAAACAGACAAGTAATTAGTGTAAAATTGCTGCATTATAAGTGTAATAAAAAGTCTAATAATCTCATATCCCTCCAGGACTGTGACACTGTGGAGCTGAATTACGCTGCCTTACATTTCAGTGAGAGGAGAGCCAAAAGAGGAAGAGTAAAGAAACAACAACCTCAAGATACTATATATACTGATGTACAATATAATTCTGTAACTTAGATTTGATCTCTGATCTGATTCAGTGTCATTAATTCTGTTATCAGGTTTCATTTTGACTGTAGATATATGTTTTTGTTAATGATTAATGATTGTTCAGACTGAATTTAAGCTGAATGATCTAGAAGTTTCAAAATCACTGAAACACTGGAACACTGGTTCTGTCTCAGAGTGACATGAGAAAGCATTTTCCCTGTTTCTTCTGTTTTTTTTTTTTGTAATTCTCACACTTAACTGTTTCATATCACCAAAACAGATCTGAAAATAAAACAAATGCAATCTGAATAAACACAAAATGCAGTTTTTGAATTAATTTATTTATTTTCCAAAGGAACAAAGTTATCCAAATCCTAATCAGCCCGCCCCCAAGTTTCTCAATCAACCAAATTTAATACATAAATGCGTTCCGTTACACAACACACACACCCTGGCTTGATTACTGCCAGTGCTGTTGAACCTAAATATCACTTAACTTGAACCTTTCCATCAATGTGAAGAAGACGAAAAGAATCTTTCAACACTCACTTTGCCATTGTTTTCCTATTAGGAGAGCATCACACCTCCATTCTGACCTAAGAATAGTGTAGTGTTTAAACCAGGCATTTAAAAACTTCAAGTTGATTGCATTTCAACCTTTTTTTTTTTCGCTGACCTTTCTGAGTATATTCAATGATTTTACTGTGTGACATACTGAAACATGGGTGGAGTGACACTGGCATAAAATGCAAACATTATACATACATATATTTGTAATTGTACTGTTTTTTTTTAAATGCACATTTTAGGTTTAGGTTTATTTATTTAGCACTCATAAGAACAATGGTGCAAGGAGGGAACGAAGCTCGAAGGGCTTGTACAAGAGTTCCACCCCTATCAATAATCAGCATCAATCATTATGATGATGGCTAATGAACTTGCAAAAGTAAGGAATTTTGAATTTGATGCCAGTAACATGTTTCAAAAATGTTGGGACAGGGGTATGTTTACCACTGTGATGCATCACCTCTACGTCTGTGAAGGTTCTCCGTCATCCAGGTTACAGTAAACCATTGGCGCTAAAGAAGGCAACTGGACTTGCTTGAAATTCTTGAAGACATTTCACCTCTCGTCCAAAAGGCTTTTTCAGTTCTGTCTGATTAGTGGGGAGTTCCAGGTATTTATCCTCTAATGAATCAAAAGCAACCCTAAGGAGAGTCATTGAGGTCACCTGGGCTGTTGAGTCATGTTGAAGGTAGGTCACTGGAGACCGGGTGTGAATGTTGTTAGCAGCCTAGAGCGTTCTTAGGGTGATCTGTGGGTCGTTGGCTCTCTCTGCCATCAAGTGAGTCATTGAAGTCAGCTGAGTTTTGGGGTGGATGTGTATTCAGTTTTCAGGGAAATGTGTCAAGGACTGCACTGTAGGTGGCTGATAAGTGGTGTCAGACCACCTCCTCTGTTCAGTGATAGAACTGGTCAGACAGAACTGAAGATGTCTTTTGAGTGAGAGGTGAAATGTCTTCAAGAATTTCAAGCAAGTCCAGTTGCCTTCTTTAGCACCAACAGTTTACCATGACATAGATGACT
Organism: Neoarius graeffei; assembly: GCF_027579695.1. Taxonomy (NCBI): domain Eukaryota; kingdom Metazoa; phylum Chordata; class Actinopteri; order Siluriformes; family Ariidae; genus Neoarius; species Neoarius graeffei. The sequence continues at coordinate 8,271,876 of NC_083576.1, read as the reverse complement.
GGGAACCTTCACAGACATAGAGGTGATGCATCACTGTGGTAAACATATCCCTGTCCCAACTTTTTTGAAACATCTTTTGAAACATCACTGAACAGATGAGGTGGTCTGAGACACCATTTATCAGCCACCTACAATGCAGTCCTTGGCACAATTCCCAGAAAATTGAATACACATCCACACCAAAACTCAGATGACTTCAATGATGCACATGATGATAGAGAGAGCCAATGACCCACAGACTACCCTAATGACTCTCTAGGCTGCTGACACTGTTCACACCTGGCACCCAGTGACCTACACCTACAGGATGACTCAACGACCCATGCGACCTCAACGAGTCTCCTTAGGGTTGCTTTTCATCCACTAGAGGATAAATACAGTACCGGGAACTCCCCACTAGTCATACAGAACTGAAGAAGCCCTTTGGATGAGAGGTGAAACGTCTTCAAGAATTTTAAAGCAAGTCCAGTTGCCTTCTTTAGCACCAGTGGTTTTCATCTCCTCTACTTTTAACAACACTCTGGAAATGTTTTGGAGCTGAGGAGACCAATTGCTGTAGTTTTAAAAGTGAAATGTTCTCCCATTCTTGCCTGATAAACAATTTCTGTTGCTAAGCAGATTGGCATTTCCCTTTGTTATATTTTGCTCTTCATTATATGCCAAATGTTCTCAATGGGAGACAGGTCTGGGCTGCAGGCAGGCCAGTTTAGCACCTGGACTCTTTTACAATTCATTTTATATATCATAAAATAATTTATCATGACACCCTGTGATGACCTGGCAACTTGTCCAGGGTGTACCCTGCCTTTCGCCCGTAGTCAGCTGGGATAGGCTCCAGCTTGCCTGCGACCCTGTAGAACAGGAAAAAGCAGCCACAGATAATGAGATGAGATGAGATTAGTATTTAAATGTGTATTGGTATGACTGTAAACAAACATACATGTCCATCTCTGGGATGTCTACATGACATGTGCTCATCTGTAATATGTCTCTGAGCCACAAATTTTGAATGTCTACGGTTTAATAAGAACACCTTGATATTTCAATAAAAAAGTTAAATCTGCTTACACATTCAAATCTTCCAGATGCACGTAATGTGTGGTTACCGGGATATTAATGTATGTTTGTTTTAATATGCCTGAACATGGGGCGGCACGGTGGTGTAGTAGTTCGTGCTGTCGCCTCACAGCAAGAAGGTCTGGGTTTGAACTCCATGGCTGGCGATGGCCTTTCTGTGCGGAGTTTGCATGTTCTCCGTGTGGGTTTCCTCTGGGTGCTCCGGTTTCCCCCACAGTCCAAAGACATGCAGGTTAGGTTAACTGGTGGCTCTAAATTGACTGTAGGTGTGAATGGTTGTCTGTGTCTATGTTTCAGCCCTGTGATGACCCGGCAACTTGTCCAGGGTGTACCCCGCCTTTTGCCCGTAGTCAGCTGGAATAGGCTCCAGCTTGTCTGTGACCCTCTATAACAGGATAAAGTGGCTAGAGATAATGAGATGAGATGTTTGAACATGTCTGAATGACTGGGTTCAGGGTTTACCACAATGACTGGCACCAATAGCTTTGCTAACACAATTTCATACAGACACTTCAGCAGTGGAGATATGGAACATGGTCCATTTGGACTCAATGTCCCCAGCCTCTTTCAGAATGCAGGAGAAGTTCTGCTGAAGGTACACGTTGAAGATCTCTCTGACAAGGAGCGATGCTAAATGTTCCCAGCACAACCTGCACTAGACGTTTGGGTTTGCCAGGTCTGTCCAGTAGCTTTCCCTGCCAACTGATCCAACTCACTCCCAGGGGATCAGTTGACAGCTCAACTCCTCTCTTCACCCAAGTGTCCAAGACATACTGCTGCACGTCTAATGATATGATGACAAAATCAATCATTGACCTAAAACCTCGAGTGCTCTTGTACCCAGTGTACTTATGAACAACCTAATGCTCGAAAATGGTGCTTGTTATGGACAGACTATGCTTAGCACAGAAGTCCAATAACAGAGCACCACTTGGGTTCAGATGGGTGGACCGTTCCTCCCAAAAACACTCTTCAAGGTTTTGCTGTCATTGCCCATGTGAGTGTTAAAGTCACTGAGCAGAATGATAGTCATCCAAAGGGGTGCCTTCCAGCACCCTACCCAAGGCCTCCAAGAAGGCCAAATCCTCCAAACTGGTGTTCAGTGCAGAAGCACAGACACCAGTCAGAGCATGTGCCCCAACTTGAAGCCTCAGAGAGACAACTCTCTCATCCACCAGGGTGAATGCCAATGTACTGGCATTAGACTGGGGGGCTATATGAAAACCCACACCTGCTTGCCACCTCTCACTGATGGCAACTCTAGAATAGAGTTTAGACTGTTTCCAGCAGTTCTGTTCTGGAGCCTGTACTGTCCATTGATGTGAGTGAGCCTATCTATATCCATCTGGAACCTCTCTCTGCCTCCCACACCAGCTCAGACTCCTTTCCTGCCATAGAGGGAAAGTTTGTGAAACTTGTGGAAGTTGTGTAACCCCTGAAGTAGCTGACAGGTACTGACAGGCCAAGCAAGCAGAGCATGGCTGCAGCATTTGTGGAAGCAAAAATTCAGATGTGGTAGGAGGCCATAAAAAAGACTTTTGGTTGGCCTCGAAGAGATTCTGTCAAAATGTCAGGCAATTCAGAAGGAGAAAGAAGTGCTTTGTGCATGCTGTTTACAGCAGGGATGGAGTGCTGTTGACCTCAACTCGGGATATAGTCAGCAGATCGAAGGAATAATTTGAGGATCTTCTGAACTCATCTGACATACCTTCTTTAGAGGAGGCAGAGTTGAAGGACTCAGGGAGTACTTGTCCACAACTAGAGCTGAGGTCGCTAAGGTCATTAAAAAACTCCTCAGCATCAAGGCTTCAGGAGTGGATGAGATTCATCCTGAGTAACCAAAGGCTTTGGATGTTGTTGGGCTGTCTTTGTTGACATGCCTCTTCAACATTGTGTGGAGGTTACACACAATACCTCTGGATTGGCAGAGTGGGGTGGTGGTTCCCATCTTTAAGAACAGGGACTGGAGGGTGTGCTTCAACTTTAGGAGGATCACACTCCTCAGCCTCCCTGGGAAGGTCTATGTCAGGATACTGGAAAGGAGGATTTGTCTGTTAGTAAAACCTTGGATTCAAGAGGAACATTGTTTTTTTTTTGTCCTGGCTGGGGAATAGTGGACCAACTCTTTAACCTCTCAAGAATACTGGAGAGTTCATGGACATTTGTGCAACCAGTCCACATGTGCTTTGTGGACTTGGAAAACACATACGACCATGTCCCTCAGGGAGGCTTGTGTGACATGCTCCAGGAGAATGGGGTGCCGGACCCTCTGATATGGGCAATTAGGTCCCTTTATGAATGGAGTGAGAGCTTGGTTCCCATTGCTGGCAGTAAGCCAGAGGTGTTCTTGGTGGGTGTTGGACTCCACCAGCGCTGCCCTTTGTCTCAGATTCTGTTCATAATTTTTATGGACAGGATTTTTAGGTGCATTCAGGGGGTGGAAGGTGTCAGGCTTGGGGATGTCAGAAATGTGTCATTGTTTTTTGCAGATGATGTGGTCCTCTTGGCTGCATCAAGCTGTGACATCCAGCATGCTCTGGGACAGTTTGCAGCCATGTGTGAAGTGGCTGGGATGAGAATCAGCACCTCCAAATCAAAGGCCATAGTCTCTGATATTGAAAGCATTCTATACAAGCTCCCTGGCTCAGGAAAAATGATAGTTGAACATTTACTGGCGCTGTGACCTGACATCCTGGAAATGGATATCAAGGGACTTTCTGCAATGGTAAGGCCTCATCCCTGACAGAAACAAGTGGGACTGGCCCAAGATGTTCAGCACTGGGAAGAAGACTATCTGCCGGGAGATCCACACACCCTGCCTGGAGATTCATTCCAAAATGACAGAGGGTGGATGTGCCTGTTTCTCACATAGGGACCTCCATCCACCACCCTGAACCAGTATCTTGCATCGACAGTGACAAGCATTATGATGGAGAAGGTGCCTTTGTAGTTGAGAAACAGGGACCTGGATGAGGCAGAAGCCTGTATTACAATAGCCTGGGCCCGCCCATCCTAAGCGTGACGCAACATGAGGGCCTGTTGCGAGCTTAGTCTGGCCAGCCAAGCTATCTACAGCTCTTCCAAGCTCCCGAAAAATCGGGAACCAATCAACTTTGAGCATCTCCAATGGCCCTGGGTAGAGGCGTGTTCAAGGCAGCACTCAAAAAAATAAAACATTGGATTTACTTAACCGAGTTATGGCAACCAGTCCAACAAAACTGTGTTAATTTAGATGTATTGAATACAGTTATGTGTTGAAAAACTCAACATAACTGTATTCAGTAAATCTAAATTAACACAGTTTCTTGGGACCGGTTGCCATAACTCGGTTAAGTAAGTCCAATGTTTTTTTTTTTTTGAGTGAGTGACATAGTAGAACTGCGACCGGAAGCCATATATTGTTTACAGAATCTATGCCGGAAGTGCTTCATTCACTAGAAACATTATGAACATGGAGCAAGTTCTCATTGAAAACGGAGCAAAGAGCAGCCCTGGAGGTATTTATTGAAAGGAAGGACGTTTTCGCCTTGCTCCGGACCAGCTTTGGTAAGAGTTTAATCTACCAGTTCTCCCCGTCGCGTCACATACGTCAGAGGAAAGAGTGATGTGATTGGTTTAAGCTTCGTCACAGCCTTTTCTGGCTTTGACCAGTAGCAAACTGAGGCATTTCAGGGAGGCGGGTCAACCACGGGCTCTGGGAAACGCTTGGGCTTAATATCTTGGCCAGACCAATAGCTCGTAGAGCTTTGCAGTCGCGTTAGCCAGACTAGTGTAGCGCCCCCATGCCTACATTACTGGCATGACATCCAAAACATCTAAAATCAACTTTCCAACTTTGGGGCGCCCTGAGTTCTTATCATTTATGGTGATAAAACAGCAGTAGTTTTTTTCGGATTGGTTATGAGTAGTGTTACCTATTACCTTGTAAATACACTGTAAATATACCTTTTAGACTGATTTAAACCAGTAAAATGTCACCATGAAATAATGAAATTCAAATGACATGTCTTCTTACCTTTTACTAAAAAAAATAGATTATTTACACTCAAATTACAAATGAATAAAGCATGAAATGAAACTCCCTTGTTGTTGTTTGTTAATAAACTGAAAAGACACACTCTCAGAGCTAGTTACCACTTAAAAGTAAACTTAGAATTGCTCTTATAACAAATAAGACACAGTAATATTGTCACCTTATCACAATAACCTTCAAAGGGAAAAAGTTCTCCTTTAGATTTCACAGTTCCCCTTTAAAATGAAAAATCACCCTTTAAACTCAAAGTCCTTAGAGTCAAAGTCACTCTTTCAAATGCAATAGGAAATTAAATAGGAAACCCAAGGAAATGCAATCGAAATGCAAATGTCTCAGTCACATGTAAATGCCCTAAACTATGCCGGCTTTAAAATAACTAAAGGGACTCAAAATATACCCAGTTGCAGGCCTGAACGTCGCTTGGGTGCGTTGGGGCCTGGAAAATAAACACTGGCCGCTTCACTCGGCGAGCTAAATAAAATGAAAATGATCTGTACCTGATCGTTGAGACAAAAAGTAGGAGAAGCAGTTGCGAGTGTTCACTTGCTCACTGCATGTAGCGCAGCTGAAGCATGGACCCAGTCGTGGCGTGTTCCTAGCTGATCACGTGCCTCCCGCATGTATAACAGCAGCGTTGAATGTCCCGTCTCCCCACCACGTTTGCTGGTCTTGACCGTCTTGTTTAAACGAATCCCAACTCCTCCGGTGTACCGGACAATTCTAGCACTTAGTAGTTTCACAAACACAGCCAACGGGTAGCACAATAACGTTGAAGCAACCCTTCTAACTGTAACCGAAACTAGCGTGCGTTTTCTCTGGTCACTAACGGCTTTCCACGACAGTCGGTCATTAAAACTCACATGGAACCTCAAAAGGAAAGTGTCCCGTCTCACACAGCAAAGCCCCCTGCTTCATTAATGCTCTAGCCGAACACTTGGCAGCAGAAATCTTCCCCAAAGCCTGGGAAAGTTCAGACTTTAGCATAGCTAACAGGAAGAGACAAACTACCCGACTGTCCCCTTCACTATCCTCCAACGAACTGAATACGTTGTGTTGCGCTCTCTACTTCCTACTCTGCAACAGTTCAGGGGTCACAATTCTTGACCAATCAGAAGTTAGGAAAATAATTCGTCACATTATTAGAAACAGAAATGAAATACAAATTCTTAGAAACAAAAACATATTGGCATAGGACATTTACAAGTTCCAGCACTTCCACTTCCAAACGTTCTCTCTCATTTTACATTTTAACCCTTTAATAACTCCCATGAATTTAAACCTTCCAATGAACTGAATCTAAACATAGCACAGGCCTACACTAGTATTACAATGAGGTTGTTGTCAGCTGCATCTCCGCAATTGGAGAAGTTCCACCTCTGCTGGAAATCGATGCCAATCTCCTGCCACTCACTCTTTTTCAGGACAGGCATATAGTCTTCCACTAAAAAGTCCCAGATAACCTGGGCAACACTGGGCACTATACTTTGTTGCAAGAATCAAAACTGGAAAAAATGTTTATTTGAAAACAAAACAAAACAAACAAACAAACAAATAAACAAACAAAAAAATACAGTTCATGAGGTGAAGCATCAAAAATATGCTGCTGTATTGTTTTGAGTCCAGTACAGGTCAAAGGTTATTTCCAAAATCAGTATTTTCAGTTGTAATTTCAATTTCAACAAACTGTCTCAATTTTTTTCTGATTTGAGCTTGCAATTTTTTAAACAGACTAAAGCGCGCACGCACGCACACACACACACACACACACACACACACACACACACACACATTTAAAAAAAAATCATCAGCCTAATTTCCTGCTTTTTTATTTTCTGCTGTCAGTTTTGAAGAGTTTCGGTTCCTGTTTGAAGAAAGCTTCAGAAAGGTGTGAGTTGAGGCCACAGCAAGGTTTCTTCTGCAGTGAGCTTTTTTAGTCTTGACCATAGCGGAAAATTCTGTGATGTCAGAGTTTCACAACATAAACCTTTGGCACAAAGTGACTTGTGATCAATTTGACCATCTACCAGTGCAGCAAGAGGAGACATGCTGTACACAGAGCTCAGACTGAAGATGATGACATGGGTGTGGATTACAGTGGTGCTTTTTAATAAAATTGGTAAGTGTGGAGAGTTTTCTGATCAAATACAGGATACTGTAATTAGGATTACTGATGCAAATATAATAACATTGTCAATAAATCATTGCTTTTTTATTGGATTATGTGCTGAACTGCCAGTTTATTTGGTTATTATTTCTTGCTAGAAAACATTCTTGCTAGAATACTTTTACAGCATTTTATAATTACCCCTGTGTATCATGCAGAACATAAACCTTTGGTACATTTATGCATGCTTTTTTGCTCCTCCCAACAGTTTCTGCAAAGGAAAATAGCATCAATCAACTAAACTTAATAATCACTGCTGATGTTGGTGATAACACAACTCTGCACTGCTTTAGCCTAAAAGATGGTCTGAGTCAACCCTTTGTTTCGTGCAAGCAAAAAGTAGGACATGAGCCTCGTGTAATGCTCACAGTACTCCATCAATCCAGTAATAAAGATCAGTCCAAGTCACTGAATTCATGTATCAAGAAAAAAAAAAAGAGCTGCCATTTGAAAATTGCCAAAGTGGAACCATCGGATGAAGCCATGTATTACTGTGGACTTAAAAATCTTTTAACAAGGTTTGGAAATGGAAATTTTTTATCAGTGAAAGGTAAGAATTTTGATTCATTTTGAAACCAAATAAATAATAAGAAAGGCATACATTTTAAGCCAATTTGATCTCACCGAATCTTTTCCCCTGTTTCATTAATGATCACAGGACTGTAAGTAATTAAATGTTGTACGAGATGAGAAATTTTATGTTTATGTATTCTCCATTTTTATGACATACCATTTTCTAACCTGTTGAAAACATAGTGTCAAATTTCAACATCCAGTATGTGTACCAATGAACTCTCTATTTAATTCATCGCACAGTGAAACTACAGTATATACAGTATCAGTCAAAAGTTTGGACACACCTTCTAATTCAAGGTTTGTTCTTTACTTTTATTCATTAAAACTCATTTCATATCTTAAAGTCATGATGGATGTCATTTCTCTTTAATTCGTTGTTCAATTCTTGACATAATATGGATTACATGCCAGTTGTGGACTGGAATAGGGCTATTAACTGCATTTTAATTATTTATTATTAACTGTTTGATCTCAAACATATTGAGAAAGCAAGAAACTTGTCCACTAATTAACTCTTAATGAGGCATATCTGGTAACTGAAAAACGTTCCACCTCATGAAGCTGGTTAAGATAACGCCAATAGCGTGCAAAGTGTCATCAAGGTAAACTCTGGATAATTTGAAGAATCTAAAATATCAAATATATTTTGTTTTTTAAACACTTTTTTTGTTTACCACATAATTCCATATGTCCCAGCTGTAATTTAAGAGTTTTGATGTCTCTAGTGTTGTTCGACAATGTAGAAAAAAAATAAACTATGAATGAGTAGACTAAGGGTGTACAAACTTTTGACTGGTACTGTATTTGCATTGTAAACAGTGCCATGTTAGATTCATTTCTTCCAGCAAAGTTGGTGTCTCTCAGTACAGATCGTTATATGGTTGTATTTGTGTTATTTATTTTTTTGCTTCATGGTTGAAATAAATGAACGATAAAAACACTGTGCCACGCTCTAATAGGAAAATCATCAATGACCTGTTGGTGTGATGATGCCAGACATGAAGCAGAGTTGTATGTCCAAAAATCTTCAAAACAAGTTCACTTTTGTTCTCAATTACAGTATGTTTTATTATCGATAAACAGCCGTTCCCTCACCCACCTCTCTTTCATCCATCTGGAGAAGTTAATAAGCCAAAAAAAAAAAACAGCTGCCTTTCATGTCAAAGAGAACCCAGAGTATGTAAACTCCTCTATCCTGAAGACTTTACAATATCTGAAATCTCAAAGCTTTTTTTTTACTCAAAAAATGATCACGCATGAGAAAAAATTTCTCAATCCTGTGTAATCCAGTGATTTGCAACTGCACTACTGTCAGAGCTGCTGTTATAGAAAATTAATCAAAGCATTCTGACTGATCAACTGTGGTATAAAATACTGTAACTGAGAACAGGTGCTTTCTGGACTGCACATTACATTATACTCAGATCTCACTCTGTCTCTATCACACTGAACAGGTGATGGAGATATAAAAGTGTCAGTGACCCAGAGCGGCGTGTTGGACTCGGTTCCTGCAGGAGCGTCAGTGACTCTGCAGTGCTCGGTTCTCTCTGAGAGCAGAGCAGCAGAACACCAAGTGCTCTGGTTCAGAGCTGCTTCACCACAATCCCATCCTCAAATCATTTACACTCATCACAACAGCAGCCGTCAGTGTGAGAGCGGCTCTTCTACACACACCTGTGTGTACAACTTCTCCAAGAACATCCTCAGCATCAATGATACTGGAACTTACTACTGCGCTGTGGCCGTGTGTGGGAAGATCATTTTTGGGAACGGGACTCGAGTACAGTTGGGTAAGAACACGTGTTTGAAAATTGCTGGGTTTTATTTTGTGATTGTTGTCTTTAATTGCTAAAGTTACTGACTGTCAATATTTATAATATCACTGTGATTACAGGCAGGTAAAGTGATTATTACCTCATTATTATTTTTGTGCTACAGTCGAGTCTGTGGATCCTGTAGTGATCTGCCTCGCTGTAGCTTTAGGAGTGTGTGCGGTTGTGAACTTCATTCAAGCTCTTTTACTCTGCAAATGTAGAAACCATGACCAACTTATAAGTAAGTGTTCTACCGCACTGCAATACAGTTATTAAAATACATTTAAATTGGGTTTTCTAGAACTACAGTAATATCAGATCAGGTCAGATCTCTGCGCATGATGAGACTGGCTCTCTAAAAACTAAAATTAATGTTCAATCCTATTAATTGATTGATTGATTTACCAGAGAGACAAAGCATTGAGAGACGAACAGAAAGAACAAGCACTCAGGTACGGTACAATAAATGACTCAGAATAGACTATTTCCCTTATTAGTCATTTTATTTCTATAATTTAATTCTGATTTAATCTTCATTCTCACAGGACCATGATGCTGTGGAGATGAATTACACTGCATTATATTTCAATGAAAGGAAAACCACAAAAAAGAGAGAACAAAAAGAACAATCGGAAGACACTGTGTATTCTGAAGTCAGATCTCTGGCCCTCACTTAGATCGCACATCATCAGTAATTAACTTCATTAACTCAAATTTTTACTTGTTTTGAGTCTGTTCAGGAATAACGTTTATACTAGTGGCTGCTTATTTCATTTTAATCTCAAAGACTTCCAGGAAATAAATTGTGATCGGATATTAATGGCACCTACATTTTCTATATTTATCAATCAGGAAAAGCCTGATTAAAATTATCATTGAGAATGAGCTGATTAATAGAAAACATTGTTCTTAAGAAAGTGCTCAAGTTTTGTTTCTAAGATTTCACAAGAATGCGAAGAATATTTATTATAAATGAACTCTGAATGAGGACTCAAATGAACAGATTCACAAAAAAAATGTCATATTTTATTCATACGTCTCTAAATAAAGTACATTAAACTAAAAATGTAGTCATGTGTTAGGTTTTATTCAAAATCTGAACGTGACATTGAATGTGACAAGAGAAACATGAATAAATCAACCACTCATGATGACATTTAAAATCTCTGATCGTTCTTCAAGCTTGCATGAATATTTTGTTGATCTGGATTTAGTTTCATTCCATTGGAAACAGATATGTAACAGTGCAGATACGTTTTCTGTGACCTTTTCTTCCAACAAGTTTTTTTTTTTCTACACAGCAAATTCCTCAGTGTTGAATTAACACTTTCAGAGTTAATTTGTGTCCAATTGGACATACACTACCGTTCAAAAGTTTGGGGTCACCCAGACAATTTAGTGTTTTCCATGAAAAGTCACACTTTTATTTACCACCATAAGTTGTAAAATGAATAGAAAATATAGTCAAGACATTTTTCTGGCCATTTTGAGCATTTAATCGACCCCACAAATGTGATGCTCCAGAAACTCAATCTGCTCAAAGGAAGGTCAGTTTTATAGCTTCTCTAAAGAGCTCAACTGTTTTCAGCTGTGCTAACATGATTGTACAAGGGTTTTCTAATCATCCATTAGCCTTCTGAGGCAATGAGCAAACACATTGTACCATTAGAACACTGGAGTGAGAGTTGCTGGAAATGGGCCTCTATACACCTATGGAGATATTGCACCAAAAACCAGACATTTGCAGCTAGAATAGTCATTTACCACATTAGCAATGTATAGAGTGGATTTCTGATTAGTTTAAAGTGATTTTCATTGAAAAGAACAGTGCTTTTCTTTCAAAAATAAGGACATTTCAAAGTGACCCCAAACTTTTGAACGGTAGTGTATATACAGTAAACACAGTAGGGTGTTAAATCAACACTCTGGGTGTTATTCAACACTGGGGATTTTGCTGTGTAGTGTGTTACAAAAATAGAAACATATCTAAAAAGGAAATACAACTTGTGACTTGAAGCAGCCAATCAGATGACGTCTCCATTACAAAACGCGTGGTACTTTCATCCTTTGACCACATTTTAGCAGCTCGACTTGAGTGGTATTTCACCTCTGAAGACACCGTTGTGGATTATTGTCTGATCTTTGAACACAATGTGCAAGTTTTAAAGTGTTTTTAATAATAAAAATAAAGGCTACACGTTTAACAGATGTTACAACACCAAATCAGAAAATGTTGAAAGAAGAAGAAGAAGAACTTGTGAAATTCCACACACATACCCAGAGCAGTGGGTGGTATGCTGAAATTGAAATTAAAATTGAAAACAATGATTTGTAAATAATTGTTGACCTGTATTGCATGCAAAACAATATAATAGCACAATCGTTGATGTTTTAACTCATGGATTTTCTTTCTTTCAAAGTAAACACATTTAATTTTTTATTCTTGCAAGACATTTTAATAAAAATTGGGACAGTAAAGCATTTACCACTTTATAATGTCTCCGTTCTTTCTCACAACACTTAACCCCTTCAATGCCCTTGGACAAGTCATGTACGTCATGAAATCTTTTACCGCTGTGCCTTATGATGGAAGAATGTTTTAGGCATTGACTGTAATTCACATGTGCCACTGTGAAGTAAAAGTAATGTGCCATGTAAGGTACATAAAAGGAGGTGTTTATGATGAGTAGCGTACGTCATAAGGCACAGCGGTAAAAGATTTCATGACGTATGTAACTTGTCCAAGGGCATTGAAGGGGTTAAAAGATGTTTAGAGACTGAAGACACCAAGTGATGAAGTGTTTTAGGTGTTATTTTGTCCCGTTCTTCCTGCAAACAGGTCTTAAGGTGTGTACCAGTCCAGTCCAGGGTCGTCACTGTCATATTCTTCATTTCAAAATTCTCCACACGTTGTCTATTGGGGACAGACGGGACATGCCCTCTCCTTCCACAGCTATGCCTTTATAACATGTAGAATGTGGTTTTACATTGTCTTGGTGAAATCTCGCTAGAAAAGACGTTGTCTTGAAGGCAGCACATGTTGCTCCAAAATCTCAGCATACTTTTCTGTATCAATGCTCCATCACAGAAGTGTAAGTTACCTTTGCCAAGGGCACTGACCCAACCCCATACCATGACACACCCTGGCTTTTGGACTTCCTGGTAACAGTCTGGATGGTCCTTTTTATCTTCAGAGCACATGGCGTCCATTTCTTCCAAAAAGACCCTGAATACTGATTCATCTGACCACAATACATGTTTCCACTGTGTGATGGTCCATCCCAGATGCCTCCTACCCCAGAGAATTTGACAGCGCTTCTGGACACAGTTAACATAAGGCTTCCTTTCTGCACAGTAAAGTTTTAACTGGTGTTTGTTGATGTAACTCTGTGTTATAGACCTTGATAAAGGTTTGCCAAAGTAATCCTGAGCCCATGTGGTTCTATCAGCTAAAGATGAATGACGGTTCTTGATGGAGTGAGGGATCGGAGATCAAGGGTGTTCGGATTAGGCTTGAGCCCTTGACCTTTACGCACTGAAATTCCTCCAGATTCCTTGAATTGTTTAATGATATTATGCACCACAAATGGTGAAATATCCAAATCCCTCCCTGTCTTTCTTTGAGGAACATTGTTTTTAAACCTTTCAATAATTTTCTCAAGCATTTGTTGACAAACTGGAGATCCTCAGCCCATCTCTGCTCCTCAAAGACTAGGCCTTTCCTGGAGACTGATTTTGTACCAAATCATGATTACAATCACCTGTCAACATCACCTGTTTCAAAGCACATCATTATTTAATTGTTTTACCTCATTACTCACCCTAAATTGCCCCATCACAACTTTTCTGGAATGGGTTATAGGCCTGCCTGCTGCAGACAAATGAAATGAAGTTGACTATACAGTCACCAAGCATTCTCTTCATGTGCTTAACTTTCTTTCTGACAGTGTTTAAGTGCCATCTACTTGAAGCACACTTTAAATATACACCTTGGGATACGAGACATTAATCCTAAAATTGTGCACATTGTTAGAAAGACCTCAGCATTCACTTCAGCTTAACTGATTTTCAGACACTTGTGTAAACAGTCAGTAGGCCTAACTGTACTCCGACACAGTGGTCGGAGGACCTGATAAAGTGCCCAGTGAATGTAGATGATGATGAGTGAGTACCTGAGGGTGAACATGTGTTCCAAGGACAAAAGTTTAATTTTCTTCTTTTCTGCAGTGGTAAAGAGTGATTATTTGAGTTACCGTAGACTTCATGTCAGCTCAGACCAGTCTGGTCATTCTCCTCTGATCTCTCTCATCAACAAGGTGTTTCAGTCTGGAGACCTTGTGCTCAAAGGATATGATATTTTTTTTTTTGTTTTACGCACCATTCTGTGTAAACTTGTGAGACTGTTGTGTGTGAAAACCCCAGGAGATCAGCAGTTTCTGAAATACTCAAACCAGTCCATCTGTTAGGAACAATCATGCCATGGCTGGATGGTGCCACTTTAATAGGAACTTGTTCTTGATTCTCAGATCCCTGCTTTTGGCTGCAGGAGTGGAACCCAATGTGGTCTTCTCTTTTTGTTGCATGCTGAAATGCTTTTCTGCTCACCACGGTTGTAAAGAGTGATTATATGAGTTACTATATCCTTCCTGGAAAAAAAAAAAAGCTTGAACCACCTCAAATCTGGCCATTTTCCTCTGACCTCTCTTATCCACAAGGCATTTGTTTCCACCCACAGAACTGTCGCTCACTCACTCAGTGGTTTTTGTTTTTCACACCATTCTGTGTAGAGATTGTTGAGTGTGAAAACCCCAGGAGGAGATCAGCAGTTTCTGAAATACTCAAACCTGCTCAATCCATCTGGCTCAAACCAACACCCATGCCACAGTGAAAGAAAGTGACACTTCACTATGAGATCACAATTTTTCCCCTTCTGATGTTTGAACATTGTGAACATTAAGTCAAGCTCTTGATTTGTTTCTGCATGATTTTATGCACTGTGCTGCTGTCAAGGGATCGGCTGATTACAGAACTGCATCGAACAGCAGGTGTACCTTATGGGTGTTCCTAATAAAGTGGTGTGTGAGTGTATATGCTCACAGTCAAAGGTTTGTGAACAAACTGTGTGAACAATTTCAAGATTTAGAAAATTGAAGCCATGGACTTCTAGAATTAGAAAGTAAAAGTGAACTGAGAAATGTTTGCAAATTTTATTTTACCCGAACTCACAGTTTCACTGCAAATGCATCACTAAAGTAGTGCATTCACTTGATCCACTCATTTAGAGCCTCATTACAGTGTAGAAAAAAAAAATTGAAATGTGATTTAAAACCTGCTTAATTTTCTTTTCCTTATTTAATTGTTCATAGTGGGTACATTTTAATTGCATAATTAAATAAATACTGAATGAAAAGCAGTTTTATATCCAGAATATCTAATAACACACTCTGTTATTGTCATAAAACAGGCCACTGGACACAAGACAACATTTTAATAATCCAGTAGAGACAAATATACATCACTTAAACATACAATAATAATAATAAAAAAAAAAAAAAATTGAATTGTATACGGTAACTGAACTAAATTTTTACACCAAGATTTGACTATCAGAGCTGGGCACTGCCCCCTATTGGTTAAAACTGGTGTAGATTTAAATCATTTATGAAAACATTGCTTGGTCGCTGCTGGAGAAAGCTGTGAGTTTAAACGTAATTGAACTGAATCCAAATTTCAGATCTCTGGTCTGGTGAAGTGCATTATGGGATTGTCTTGTCTGAGAAGGAGACACGCCATGCTGCCTTCAAATCCCACCTTTTCTCAGGAGAGGACAAACAACACTCAGAAATTATGTTTATATAAGACTCGGCCTTCTGATTGGAAGACAGTGCTGGACTATTTATTTATTTGTTTGTTTTTTTTATTTGACATATTTGTCTGTACATTAATATGTATGACTCAATTACTCGTCAGAATTTGTATTTGTTGTTGATTGTTGTGTTGTTTATGTTGCTCTGGTCAGCAAACTTCACAGGAGTTTCAATACCATGGACAGCGACAAACTTTCACTCATCTTTGCACTTCTCTCTGAGCTTAAACTCTAAAAAAAAAAAAAAAAAATCTTAAAATCATCATAAATTAATCAGTCTGGAATTAATTAATTAATTAATTAATTAATTAATTACCGCTCCTAGAACTGACACCTTATTGTGGTGGAGGGGGTTGTGTGCTTGAATGATCCTAGGAGCTATGTTGTCAGGGGCATTACGCCCCTGTTAGGGTTTCCCAAAGCAGATAGGTCCTAGGTGACAGGCCAGACCAAGAGCAGTTCACCAAACCCACTTATGGAAATGAAAAAAAATCAAGGACTGTGACGTCGCCCGGTATGGCACAGCCGAGGCCCCACCCTGGAGCCAGGCCTGGGGTTGTGGCTCATATGCGAGTGCGTGGTGGCCGGGCCTTGCCCACGGGGCTCGGCCAGGCTCAGCCCGAAGCGGTGACGTGGGCCCGACCTCCTGTGGGTTCACCACCCACAGAAGTAGCCATAGGGGGCCGGTGCAGTGTGGATTGGGGGGCAGTCGAAGGCAGGGGCCTCGACGACCTGATCCCCAAACAGCGGCTAGCTGTTGGGACATGGAATGTCACTTCACTGGGGGGGAAAGAGCCTGAGCTTGTGCGGGAGGTTGAGAGGTACCGGCTAGAGATAGTCGGGCTCACCTCCATGCACAGCTTGGGCTCTGGAACCCAGCTCTTCGAGAGGGGCTGCACTCTCCACTTCTCTGGAGTCGCCCACAGTGAGCAGTGGCAGGCTGGTGTGGGCTTGCTTATAGCTCCCCAGCTCAGCCGCCATGTGTTGGAGTTTACCCCAGTGAACGAGAGGGTCGCCTCTCTGCTCCTTCGGGTTGGGGAGAGGGCTCTTGCCCTCTTTGTGCCTATGGGCCAAATAGCAGAGTATCCGGCCTTCTTGCAGTCCCTGGGAGAGGTACTGAGAGGTGCTCAGACTGGGGACTCCATTGTTCTACTGGGGGACTTTAATGCTCACGTGGGCGATGATAGTGACACCTGGAGGGACATGATTGGGAGGAACTGCCTCCCCAATCTGAACCCGAGTGGTGCTTTGTTATTGGACTTCTGTGGTAGTCATGGTTTGTCCATAATGAACACCATGTTCGAGCATAGGGGTGTCCATAAGTGCACGTGGCACCAGGACACCTTAGGTCGGAGGTCGATGATCGACTTTGTTGTCGTTTCATCTGATCTCCGGCCCTATGTCTTGGACACTCAGGTGAAGAGAGGGGCTGAGCTGTCAACTGATCACCACTTGGTGGTGTATTGGATCCGCTGGTGGAGGAGGAAGCCGGACAGACCTGGCAGGCCCAAACATATGGTGAGGGTCTGCTGGAAACATCTGGCCGAGCACTCTGTTGGGGAGGTCTTTAACTCCCACCTCCGGGATAGCTTCTTCCAGCTTCCGAGGGAGGCGGGGGACATTGAGTCTGAGTGGACCATGTTCTCTGCCTCCATTGTCGACGCGGCTGTTCGGAGCTGTGGCCGCAAGGTCTCTGGTGCCTGTCGTGGTGGCAATCCCCGAACCCGGTGGTGGACACCGGAAGTAAGGGATGCCATCAAGCTGAAGAAGGAGTCTTATTGGGCCATGTTGGCCTCTGGGACTCCTGAGGCAGCTGATGGGTATTGGCAGGGCAGGCGTGCCGCAGCTTGGGCAGTTGCGGAGGCAAAAACTCGGAACTAGGAGGAGTTCGGTGAGGCCATGGAGGAGGACTATTGGTCGGCCTCGAGGAAATTCTGGCAAACCCTCCGGCGCCTCAGGAGGGGGAAGCAGTACTCTGCCAACACTGTTTACAGTGCGGGTGGGGAGCTGTAGACCTCGACTGGGGATATTGTCAGGCGGTGGAAGGAATACTTTGAGGATCTCCTCATTCCCACCATCATGTCTTCCATTGAGGAAGCGGAGGCTGATGACTCAGAGGTGGACTCGTCCATTACACAAGCCGAAGTCACTGAGGTGGTTTGCAAGCTCCTCAGTGGCAAGGCACCGGGGGTGGATGAGATCTGCCCTGAGTATCTCAAGTCTCTGGATGTTGTGGGGCTGTCTTGGCTGACACACCTCTGCAGCATCGCAAGGCAGTTGGGGACAGTGCCTCTGGAGTGGCAGACCGGGGTGGTGGTCCCTCTTTTTAAGAAAGGGGACCGGAGAGTGTGCTCCAATTATAGGGGAATCACACTTCTCAGCCTCCCCAGGAAGGTTTACTCCAGGGTACTGGAGAGGAGAATTCGACCAATAGTTGAACCTCGGATCCAGGAGGAACAATGCAGTTTTCGTCCTGGTTGTGCAACACTGGACCAGCTCTATACCCTTCATAGGGTGCTCGAGGGTTCATGGGAGTTTGCCCAACCAGTCCACATATGCTTTGTAGATCTGGAGAAGGCATTCGACCGTGTCCCTCGTGGTATCCTGTGGGGGGTGCTTCGGGAGTATGGGGTTCGAGGCTTTTTGCTAAGGGCTGTCCAGTCCCTGTACAAACAGAGCAGGAGTCTGGTTCGCACTGCCAGCAGTAAGTCAGACTTGTTCCCAGTGCATGTTGGACTCCGGCAGGGCTGCCCTTTGTCACCGGTTCTGTTCATAATTTTTATGGACAGAATTTCTAGGTGCAGCCAGGGGCCGGAAGGAATCCTGTTTGGGAACCACAGGATTTCATCTCTGCTTTTTGCAGATGATGTTGTCCTGTTGGCTTCTTCAAACCAGGACCTTCAGCATGCACTGTGGCAGTTTGCAGTCTAGTGTGAAGCGGCCGGGATGAGAATCAGCACCTCCAAGTCCGAGGCCATGGTTCTCAACCGGAAAAGGGTGGCTTGCCCTCTTCAGGTTGGTGGAGAAGTCCTGCCTCAAGTGGAGGAGTTTAAGTATCTCGGGATCTTGTTCATGAGTGGGGGAAGGATGGAGCATGAGATCGACAGGCGGATTGGTGCAGCCTCCGCAGTGATGCAGTCACCTTACCAATCTGTCGTGGTGAAGAAGGAGCTGAGCCAAAAGGCAAAGCTCTCGATTTACTGGTCGATCTACGTTCCAACTCTCACCTATGGTCATGTGCTTTGGGTAATGACCAAAAGAACAAGATCGTGGATATAAGTGGCCAAAATGAGTTTCTTTCGCAGGGTAGCTGGGCGCTCCCTTAGCGATAGGGTGAGAAGCACAGTCACTCAGGAGGAGCTTGGAGTAGAGCTGCTGCTCCTCCACATCAAGAGGAATCAGCTGAGGTGGCTCAGGCATCTCTTTCCCTGGGGAGGTGTTCCAGGCATGTCCCCCTGGGAGGAGGCCCCGGGGAAGACCCAGGACATGCTGGAGGGGCTATGTCTCTCGGTTGGCCTGGGAACACCTCGGTGTTCTTCCCGAGGAGCTGGCTGAGGTGTCTGGGGAGAGGGAAGTTTGGGCTTCCATGCTCAGACTGCTGCCTCTGTGACCCGGCTCCGGATAAGTGGAAGAAAATGAGATGAGATGAGATGTGATTAGATTTATTTATTAAATCCCATCCTGAATATTAAGCAACATTTATTTAGCCAGCAGAGTGCATTATCTGTTTATATTATATTAAAATATTTAATGTATTTTGTGTTCCATCATCGTCACTGCCAAACCTGATGCAGGCTTGAGGCGAACCATGTTTAGCTGTGTGGCCCGTTCCTTTCTGCACATTCATGCCTCTGGGCAATTTAGAGTCACTAGTTACCCTAACTGCATGTCTTTGGACTGTGGGGGAAACCGGAGCACAGACATGGGGAGAACATGCAAACTCCACACAGAAAGGCCCTCGTCAGCCACTGGGCTCGAACCCAGAACCTTCTTGCTATTTCACTAGTGCTGTAAATGTGAGCGCAGAGGTAGGTGAATAAAGCAAGCCCCGCCCCCCCCAGTTAATGTGGCCATCACAGTGCTTAACTTATGTTTAAGACCAACCCACAACCTTTTTAAAAATACACCAGTAATGGACATTACTTTTCTGTGAGGCTACGTTTACATTAAACCGTATCTGTCTTGTTTTCTTTGCGGATGCACTGTCCGTTTACATTAAACCGCCTGGAAACGCCGGGAAACGGGAATCCGCCAGCGTCCACGTATTCAATCCAGATCGTGTCAGCTCCGGTGCTGTGTAAACATTCAGAATACGCGGATACGCTGTGCTGAGCTCTAGCTGGCGTCTCATTGGACAACGTCACTGTGACATCCACCTTCCTGATTCGCTGGCGTTGGTCATGTGAAGCGACTGCTGAAAAACGGCGCGGACTTCCGCCTTGTATCACCTTTCATTAAAGAGTATAAAAGTATGAAAATACTGCAAATACTGATGCAAATACTGCCCATTGTGTAGTTATAATTGTCTTTAGGCTTGCCATCCTTCCACTTGCAAGTGGTAAGTGATATGCACTGAGATCTCACACACAGCGGCTCAGTCCCGAAAACACAGCTTGTTCACTTCACTCGCGCGCTCTGTGAGCTGCGCAGGGCCGGAGTGCGCACTCTCCAGAGGGCACTCGCTGTTCAGGGCGGAGTGATTTGGAGCGCAGGATGCCTGCGGAGCCGAGCGTATCCGTGTATTGGTATTGCTGTGTGCACGCAAATCGTGTATTGGTGTTGCTGTGTGCACACTAATCATTTTAAAAACGTTAATCTGATGATCCGCTGATACGGTCTAATGTAAACATGGGCTCAGTTACAAAGTTTTCAGAATTTTGTTTATAATTTCTTGTTACATTTTTAATGAAGTTGCTCTTTATTGTGTTTTCAGCAAAAGTGAGAATCATACGTACAAATGAGGCAACAAAATCTGAAGTCATACAAAACTGAATTATTTTTCACAAGTTCACTGTGAGTCAAAGTTTGGAGTATTACATTTGAAGGAAATAATGGTGGGGAAAACATCAGGCGTTACTTAAGTATAAATAAACAAAACATGTGGCAAAGAAGTTTAGTTCCAAAATAAAAAATCCCAGACTTCTCTTTTTTTGCAATTTACATATTATTTTCCTTCTAAAAATAGATGCATTTTTCAGTTGAATGAGACAAGTTCAAGTCTCTAATTCCTATTCGTTTAATAACCTTTTCATCTCAATATGAAAAATATGGACTAAATTAGTGTACAGTCAATATTTTAACTTGCTAAACTCTTTTCATTGTATTTGCAATGCAATATTGTAATATCGGCGGCATGATGGTGTAGTGGTTAGCGCTGTCGCCTCACAGCAAGAAGGTCCAGGTTCGAGCCCCGTGGCCAATGAGGGCCTTTCTGTGCAGAGTTTGCATGTTCTCCCTGTGTCTGTGTGGGTTTCCTCCGGGTGCTCTGGTTTCCCCCACAGTTACAGTAGGTTAACTGGTGACTCTAAATTGGCCGTAGGTGTGAGTGTGAATGGTTGTCTGTGTCTAGGTGTCAGCCCTGTGATGACCTAGCAACTTGTCCAGGGTGTACCCCGCCTTTCGCCCGTAGTCAGCTGGGATAGGCTCCAGCTCGCCTGTGACCCTGTAGAACAGGATAAAGCGGCTAGAGATAATGAGATGAGATGAATACTGTAATATCATGTGTTATGAATTATTTCTGTCACACCTGACAGTTTTCTTCACACCGGAGTACACACACTCATCTGATGAGCCAGTTTTCTTTTTTTCAGCTTTGGCTTTCCTCTTGGAGAATTGCAAAGCTGCATAATTCAGTGTTTCAGCTTCAGCAGATTCCTGAATAATAATAATAATAATAATAATAATAATAATAATAATAATAATAATAATATCAGGAATCAAACACATACTGTGTGGGTAACTGCACTATACACAGAAAAAGAGCAACATCAAAATAAAAGCTTGGGATTGTTACACAAATCTCATCAATCTAAGTGTATAAATTATATCTAGAACATTATAAGAAGCAGCATATAGATGTAGCAACATTTCACACATATAACTCACAACACTAGTCATCAGACTCCTCAACAGAAACAAACAGAAATTACCCGTATAGTAATCTGTACAGTTATATAGTTGAATTACCCATACAGTGTATAATAGTAAAAAAAAAAATCTTTCACACGTACCTGCCTCATTACTGGATAGTTTTCTTCTGAAGCATTTACTATTAATACAGAAACACACCGATTAGTGTTTTTGATAGAACTTTTAGTAACCATATTTTTTATTAATCTGATGACAAAATCACTTACTTTTATCCCATTTTCTTCTCCTCAGTATGAAATAAATGAGACAGAAAATCAGAAGTGCACACAAACCCAAAGCCGTTCCCAAACCGAGCACTGAGGAGTGGAGAGATCTGGTCACTTCTGAGAATGTTATTTCACTATATTATGAATTAAGGATGATTAATTAATAGTGAATTATCAGGCATCTTACCTGTTTTCTCTTGTGTGTTCGTGTTAGTGCTGTTTCCATGCAGTGTTGGTTCACAGCCCACTGAATGATCACCCAGAGCTGGTTTAGATGTTTCTGATTCAATAGTAACATGTTCACCTGGAAACATTTATCATCATTCACTGACTAAAAGTCTGTAACTCAGTGTAGTTGAAGAAGAAAACACAGTGAACATTTCACTACTTCAGGATTATTTGTCTTCCAGGTTAAACATGTTAATGATAATAAGGAAAAATATCACAACATTAAACCAGGAGTTTAAGAAAGTTTAGTGGAAATCCTACCTTTAATTTTTAAATAAGTTCCATCTGCAAACACAAGGTTGGGTGTCGTCAGTGCACAGTAGTACATGGCTTCATCAGACTGAAAGGTGTTTAAAATGATCAGATTGAAGCAGTTTGAAGATTTCTCGATTTAGAAATGTGACTTTTGGAATCCATTGTAAAACTTCTCTCCAGTAGTTTTATATACTCTGACTATAATTTGAGGCTGTTTTCTGTTTGGTTGCTTAAACCAGTTGATTATCCTCGCTACATTTTTAGAAATACAACACTGCAGAGTTGCCCATGACGGAGTAAGCAGGGTGAGGTACAGTGGTGCTTGAAAGTTTGTGAACCCTTTAGAATTTTCTATATTTCTGCATAAATATGACCTAAAACATCATCAGATTTTCACACAAGTCCTAAAAGTAGATGAAGAGAACCCAGTTAAACAAATGAGACAAAAATATCATACTTGTTCATTTATTTATTGAGGAAAATGATCCAATATTACATATCCGTGAGTAGCAAAAGTATGTGAACCTTTGCTTTCGGTATCTGGTGTGACCCCCTTGTGCAGCAATAACTGCAACTAAACATTTCCGGTAACTGTTGATCAGTCCTGCACACTGGCTTGGAGGAATTTTAGCCCATTTCTCTCTACAGAACAGCTTCAACTCTGGGATGTTGGTGGGTTTCCTCACATGAACTGCTCGCTTCAGGTCCTTCCACATTTCGATTGGATTAAGGTCAGGACTTTGACTTGGCCATTCCAAAACATTAACTTTATTCTTCTTTAACCATTCTTTGGTAGAACGACTTGTGTCCGTAGGGTCATTGTCTTGCTGCATGACCCACCTTCTCTTGAGATTCAGTTCATGGACAGATGTCCTGACATTTTCCTTTAGAATTCGCTGGTATAATTCAGTATTCATTGTTCCATCAGTGATAGCAAGCCGTCCTGGCCCAGATGCAGCAAAACAGGCCCAAACCATGATACTACCACCACCATGCTTCACAGATGGGATAAGGTTCTTATGCTGGAATGCAGTGTTTCTTTCTCCAAACATAACTCTTCTCGTTTAAACCAAAAAGTTCTATTCTGGTCTCATCCTTCCACAAAACATTATTTCAATAGCCTTCTGGCTTGTCCGTGTGATCTTTAGCAAACTGCAGACGAGCAGCAATGTTCTTTTTGGAGAGCAGTGGCTTTCCCCTTGCAACCCTGCCATGCACACCATTGTTGTTCAGTGTTCTCCTGATGGTGGACTCGTGAACATTAACATTAGCCAATGTGAGAGAGGCCTTCAGTCGCTTAGAAGTTACCCTGGGGTCCTTTGTGACCTCGCTGACTATTACGTGCCTTCCTCTTGGAGTGATCATTGTTGGTCAACCACTCCTGGGGAGGGTAACAATGGTCTTGAATTTCCTCTATTTGTACACAATCTGTCTGACTGTAGATTGGTGGAGTCCAAACTCTTTAGAGATGGTTTTGTAACCTTTTCCAGCCTGATGAGTATCAACAATGCTTTTTCTGAGGTCCTCAGAAATCTCCTTTGTTCATGCCATGATACACTTCCACAAACATGTGTTGTGAAGATCAGACTTTGATAGATCCCTGTTCTTTAAATAAAACAGGGTGCCCACTCACACCTGATTGTCATCCCATTGATTGAAAACACCTGACTCTAA
This sequence comes from Neoarius graeffei, assembly GCF_027579695.1. Taxonomy (NCBI): domain Eukaryota; kingdom Metazoa; phylum Chordata; class Actinopteri; order Siluriformes; family Ariidae; genus Neoarius; species Neoarius graeffei. The sequence goes on along the minus strand of NC_083576.1, from coordinate 8,247,833 downwards.
TTTCACCTTCAAATTAACTGCTAATCCTAGAGGTTCACATACTTTTGCCACTCACAGATATGTAATATTGGATCATGTTCCTCAAGAAATAAATGAGCAAGTATAATATTTTTGTCTCATTTGTTTAACTGGGTTCTCTTGATCTACTTTTAGGACTTGTGTGAAAATCTGATGATGTTTTAGGTCATGTTTATGCAGAAATATAGAAAATTCTAAAGGGTTCACAAACTTTCAAGCACCACTGTATTGTAATCATTGTGGTTTGTTTGTGTGTCTGCCTTTTAACAATCTAGCGTCTAGACGGTTGCACCGATTGACTTCAGATTTTCAGGATAGGTGGGCAATCGGCTGTAGGTTACCTGATTAAATTTTGGGGATAATTGGGTCAAGGTGAAGGTCAAGGTCACCGGAAAGGTAAACCTTTCAGAATAACATATTTTCCATTATAACTCAAAAATGATTGCTGATAGACAGATGTTTGCTATTATGAGCATATAGGAACTCCCATAGGGCGGCACGGTGGTGTAGTGGTTAGCGCTGTCGCCTCACAGCAAGAAGGTCCGGGTTCGAGCCCCGTGGCCGGCGAGGGCCTTTCTGTGCGGAGTTTGCATGTTCTCCCCATGTCCGTGTGGGTTTCCTCTGGGTGCTCCAGTTTCCCCCACAGTCCAAAGACATGCAGGTTAGGTTAATTGGTGACTCTAAATTGACCATAGGTGTGAATGTGAGTGGGAATGGTTGTCTGTGTCTATGTGTCAGCCCTGTGATGACCTGGTGACTTGTCCAGGGTGTACCCTGCCTTTCGCCCGTAGTCAGCTGGGATAGGCTCCAGCTTGCCTGCGACCCTGTAGAAGGATAAAGCGGCTAGAGATAATGAGATGAGATGAGATGAGATGAGATGAGATGAGATGAGTTGAAATGAGGAACTCCCATATGGCCTCTCATTTGGCACAATGATATTTGACCTTAAGTGATCTTGAAAGATCAAACTTAAGGTCACATTTTCAAAGGGCTATAACTTGCAAAAGGTTGATTGTAGACAGATATTTACCATTATCAACTTATAGGAAGTGCCATATGACCTTTCATTTGGCACCATGATCTTTGACCTTGGGTGACCTTGAAAGGTCAAACTCAAGGTCATGGGTTTTCATAGGACTATAACCTGACAGTTGATGATTGAGAAATATTACCATTATCAACATATAGGTATAAAATAAGTGCTCCTGGGTGAGGTTTGTTTTGCCTGGAAACACTTGTTTATCTAGAGTCTGTGTATGACTAGATTTCATTCTCAGAGCTGGATGCTTCCATCTAGTGGTTAAAACTTTATCCAGTTGAGGTGTTTTTAACATATGTCTGGTGTCTGTTGTAAATGAAGTTTGAAGTTAAAATGACTCTCTGACATTAGAAGAATAATTGTCATGAATCGGGACACTGAAGGGTTTGATAACGCCTGAGCTTTTAACACTTTTCCACATCGAGCTCATCATTTACTTGACCATCTCCATCCCTGATGTTTATTTTTATTTGCTTGACATGTGTGAGATGATCAACATAAACACAGAAAATGTTTGTATTACAGGTTGCAAAATTATGTTTTTCTTAATGTTTTACTTTTCTTTTCCATGGCGTATTTTTATATCATGTGATGAAGACAATTAACTTGCTTTGAGTTTCAACACCATGGACAGCGACAAAATCCTGACCAGGTGCAAAAAGAGACATGACCGAAGACGAAAGGCTGTGTCCCAAACTGCAGAGTAAACAGTGTACTCAGTAGTGTGGTGAAAAAGTCACTCACTCCCTCTGTGATAGCAGGTATTATGGATTTCTATTTAGTGTGTAGGTCTGTGGTTTAGCTGGAAGCCGAAGAAACAAACATGAGCTATAAACATAAGCAAGAAACTAAAAACTAATATACAAACAAACAAAAAACAAACAAACTCATGAATATTCACTATCTATCTATCTATCTATCTATCTATCTATCTATCTATCTATCTATCTATCTATCTATCTATGGATATATTATCATGCTGGATTTACAGAATAATTCACAAAAGAAAACACAAGCTTGTGTGATTACACAAGACATGGTAGAATTTTTAATGAGAATATTTGTTGACATTGTGGATGTAACCAAATATAAATTTTGAAGAGGGAGAGAAGTAGAATGTTAACAGCACAAAAAGCCTAAAACGTGACAATGTCTTTATCTGTGGCTGTGCATCCTTTCTTCCCTCTCTTCCAAAAAACACACATCATCATGTTGAAATCACATGTTCCCACTGAACATCAAACACAAATCTCTCTCTCTCTCTCTCTCTCTCTCTCTCTCTATATATATATATATATATATATATATATATATATATATATATATATATATATATATATATATATACTGTAAACCCGAATAAGTTGAGTTTACTTAAAAAAATTGAGGAAAGTGGTTGCCTTAAAAAAAATAAGTAATTATTAATGATTGAATTGAGTACCTTAAACTTACAATCTTCTGGTAAGTTTAAGGTACTCAATTCAATCATTAATAATTACTTATTTTTTTTAAGGCAACCACTTTCCTCAATTTTTTTAAGTAAACTCAACTTATTCGGGTTTACAGTGTCTCATCTCATCTCATCTCATTATCTCTAGCCGCTTTATCCTTCTACAGGGTCGCAGGCAAGCTGGAGCCTATCCCAGCTGACTACGGGCGAAAGGCGGGGTACACCCTGGACAAGTCGCCAGGTCATCACAGGGCTGACACATAGACACAGACAACCATTCACACTCACATTCACACCTACGGTCAATTTAGAGTCACCAGTTAACCTAACCTGCATGTCTTTGGACTGTGGGGGAAACCGGAGCACCCGGAGGAAACCCACGCGGACATGGGGAGAACATGCAAACTCCACACAGAAAGGCCCTCGCCGGCCCCGGGGCTCGAACCCGGACCTTCTTGCTGTGAGGCGACAGCGCTAACCACTACACCACCATGCCGCCCGGTTTACAGTGTATATATATATATATATTTAATGTAGGGTCAACAGTATATATCTCTTTATGTATATCTCTCTTTATATATACACAAATACTTGTATTTTTCAGATAAACTACATCCGGACCGGACGGCAACCACAGCATATTTCTCTCCATGTCGATCTTGAAGAAATCAATGATTTGTTTTCATAAATTTGGGGACTTTTTGTTTGTGAATGTGTCTCTATATTAAAAAGAAAATCACATGCTGGCTTGAAGACATGAAGTTTATCTTTGAGTGGTGAATATATTTAGATATATACTTGATGTACTTTGAATATTTAGTGAACTACATGATTGAGTAAATTTTAAACGGTCACACTTCAGGACCCTACAGGGGGCAGTGCTGGGACTTAAACTCACACCCTTCCAATCCTTGACTTGTAAGTAACATCAAAGCAAAATAGAAACCCGGATGTCGGCCATGTTGGTGGAGATACAAATGCGGGGTCAAGCGATATTCCATACAAAACATAATCATGCGTGCACAACTCTCTTTGTTTTTCCACTGCTTTAAGTGTTCTTTTAGCTCGGCCATATCTTTATGCTGTATATGGTTGTGGTCACAACAGTACTCATGACCGTGGCATGTTCCGATTTTTTAGAATTCTGTCCGTGATTCGGAAAGAGCACGAGGAAACTCTGAGGCTTAGTACAGAGAGGAGACGAGCACGGCTGAACAACATCGTCAGGGCTGATCTAACAGAGGCTCAAACCAAAACATCTCATGTTTGCAGGAATCATTTTATCTCATGTGATATTCAAAAGCTTTTTTGATAATATCATGGAAGAATTTTATTTTGTGTTGCTAGAATTTTGCTATAAAATGAGTGTTCTCTTGTCGTGGTTCACTTGGTCGTTGTTATAATTTTAGCACGTGTATTACCATTTCCCTTCTAGGAGCACCAGCAAAATTATACCACAGAAACAATCCAGACAGGGCACCCACTCAGAAAACAGGCTGTGTTTCGTCCAAGGTCAGACTTGATTCTTCGTCAGCCAAACCAGATAGAACGCGATATCTGGGTACTCGATGGTTGGTAGAAGTATCTTATCTTCAGAAAAGTTTCACTTTTTAAATAATATGGGTTAAAACCACACATATCTATCTTCTCTTTGTATCGAATCTTTGCTCAAGTATTCAAATCGTGGTAATACTGAGAAAATTCAGCATTGTTTCCAGACATGCTTTCAGTGGCTGCCATTCTACTGTAGTTGCTTTGTATATCCACCATCATGGTGGACGCTCATAATGTAGCACATTTTGATCACATGATTGCAAGTCATCTACTGTATACAAATAATTGATGCTCCAAGCATACACAAGTTTTCACCACAAGGTGGCAATAATTTCTCTACCAACCCAGATCTGAAATCTGAAGTCTGAAATCAATCTTTACTCAAAATGTTATTTTGAAAAAGACAAAAAAGTTACAAATACCTCAACTATATGGTGGACTTGGGCTGCCCGGTACAAAATAGTATACCCAATAAATACAATTAAATAAATATGTAAGTATCATCATTGGCAGCTGGTTGGGGAGGCAGTGAGTAATATATAGCCTGAAGATATAACTTAAAAGTTTATATATAAAACTTTTGCAATTTGAATCTGAACTGTGTTTCGCCTTAATAACAAACACAGCACACAGAAAAACTGTAAAACTGTTTTTTTCAAATAAACAAACAAACAAACAAACAAACACTAAATTTACAGGTTTGTCGTCTGTATTATTTAGGGCAGGGGTGTCCAAACTGATCCATAAAGGGCCGTGTGGCTGCAGGTTTTCATTCCAGCCATGCAGCAGCACACCTGACTTGGCTCATTCAATCAACTGAACTGTCTTCACACAGTCAAATACTTGCAGCCACACCCACCCTTGATTAAAGGGTGGGTGTGTCAGTTGATTGAATAAGCCAAATCAGGTGTGCTGCTGCATGGCTGGAATGAAAACCTGCAGCCACACTTTATGGATCAGTTTGGACACCCCTGATTTAGGGCCTGAACATCGGAGGTCTGTGGCCCCCAGTGTCCACCAGAGGGTGCTGCACCAAGGTCCAAGACCATATTGTTTTCCAAAGGATTCCTCTTCTTCTTCTTCTTCTTCTTCTTCTTCTTCTTCCTCTTCTTCTTCTTCTTCTTCTTCTTCAAGACTTAGCCATTTTTCAGGTGGCTTCTGTGGGCAAAAACTGATGAAATTTGGTACACACATCAGTCCTGGTCACCGCTACTCAGGGATAGAGGCTTGACTCCAGGTGTGTCCGGGGGACTCCATAGCAACCCCACATGTCATTGAGACTTCTGGACATAGTTTCACCTATCTGTGTCAAATTTGGTAGGTGTGTGAGGAGTCCCATGACAAGCAAAATTGTAATGTATGTTGTATTAGCCATACTCAACAGGAAGTGAGTTATTTTTTGGTTTTATGCATTTTGACGTGTTACATTTTGACGTTCTCCTTGTAGGCTGTTGGATTCATACTAGATTTTGGTATAGCGGAGGTGCTCGGGCCCTTCATCGCCGCTTGTGGCTATATTGTGTACTTTGTACTTTGATGAAACAATGTTTACTCAGTTGATCAACTTCCAGTTTTTGTTTCAAACATATTTTCATGGAAAAATAATGATAAAGTAAATGATCCACTTTGTTCACACTCATTACACCTGCAACTGAGTCTGGAACACACCCACTGGTGACGTATGACATAAACATCATCAAAATGGACTGGAATTTGTATATCAGCCAATAGGAGTTCAAAACTAGATGGGCATGTCACACTGTGTAATCATGTGACAGAACTGTTGCTGATTGGCTGCATGAACTTACAGCACTGGGCGTGTTCCAGTTCACCCAAAGCCTTGCTTCATATCATTGTATTTAAAAAAAAAAAAAATTGTACAGCCACTAGTGGTGCTGTAACACTCTTTAAAATGTTTAACTGCAGATAAGATGATGTGGATGACCAAAAATTAAACCTTATACCGATTTTTCTTTAAATATTGAAAGACGGGAGGAGCTTAGCCCTGCTAGCTCATTGATCTGAACCACTCATGAGTGTCATATAAGTGGGAACTCAGTGCAGGTTTAACATTTACAGGCTTCTGTTTAACCCTCATCCTACCATGCTATTTTACACCTTAATCTTACCATGTGGGGTCCGTTTGGACCCCAATACTTTTCTTTAAAATTAAAGCTTATAAAGACAAAATCACCAGATAAGTTTTGTTCAGAACATCTTGTATTAATAACAGCAATACACTAAAGGGCCCAAGGCATAAAGAACACACTTAACCTTCATCCTACCAGCCAATTTTACATACATAAACTACCAGGCGGGGTCCGTATGGACCCCAGGAGGGAATACCTTGAAATCAATGCAGTAAGAACCAATTCAATGCAGCAAACAGACATAACTTTATTGAAGAACAAAATCCACTATGGCTGAATATCAATGATGTATTATAAATGCAATAACATTGCAATAATATTGCAATAACTAGCATACATGTAGCAAATTATAGCGCCACAAAAAAAAAATTGGCATTATATACATGATTTTTGCAGCTCATGCAGCTGTAAAACATTCTGGATTACAACTTAGGTCTTTTCTTACAGAATTTAAAACAAAAAAGTAATTGTAAAATAATTTAGGGCTTTTGTTTTGCAGCCTGTGCTTATTGCAGCAGTGGGGTCCACACGGACCCCAAGAAGGAATGCCTTGGTAGTTTCATTATGGAACATAAAGGAAATAAAAGAAGTTAACTTTCAGTGTGCTATTCAATTATAAAATGAAAGACAGATAAACTTTACTCTGGGGTCCAGTTGGACCCCAGTAACAAATTAATTATACCTTCACAATGCAAAAAGCTGATCTTCCGGTGCTTTAGTGTTTTAATTAAGACATAAATTCTGACAAATTCATAAAACGGTGAGGCAGTATGTCACATATTTTTAAAATGGCAAACAACATATAGGTGCAGGGTCCAGATGGAACCCACTTGGTAGGATGAAGGTTAACCTCCATTATACTCAAGTCCACCAGAGGGCACTGTACTGAGGTCCAAGGCCATATTGTTTTCCGAAGGATTCTTCTTCTTCAAGACTTGGCCATTTTTGAGGTGGTTCCCTTGGGCGAAAACTCATAAAACATGTTACACACATCAGTCCTGGCCACTGCTACTCAGGTATAGAAGCTTGACTCCAGGTGTGTCTGGGGGACTCCATAGTGACCCCACATGTCATTGAGACTTTTGCCTGGTACCTAGTTTCACCTATCCATGTCAAATTTGGTAGGTGTGTGAGGAGCCCCAAGACGAGCAAAATTGTAATGTATGTTGTATTAGCCATACTCAACAGGAAGTGAGTTATTTTTGGTTTTGTGCATTTTGACACGTATGACGTTTTGACATTCTCATCCTCGGCCATTTGTTGGATTCAAGCCAGGTTTGGTATAGCGGAGGTGCTTGGGCCCTTCATCGCCACTTGTGGCTATATTGTGTACTTTGTACTTTGATGAGACAATGTTTACTCAGTTGATCAACTTCCAGTTTCTCTTTCAAACATATTTTCTTGGAAAAATAATCTCATCTCATCTCATTATTTCTAGCCGCTTTATCCTGTTCTACAGGGTGGCAGGCAAGCTGGAGCCTATCCCAGCTGACTACGGGCGAAAGGCGGGGTACAGCCTGGACAAGTCGCCAGGTCATCACAAGGCTGACACATAGACACAGACAACCATTCACACTCACATTCACACCTACGGTCAATTTAGAGTCACCAGTTAACCTAAGCTGCATGTCTTTGGACTGTGGGGGAAACCGGAGCACCCAGGGGAAACCCATGCGGACACGGGGAGAACATGCAAACTCCACACAGAAAGGCCCTCACTGGCCACGGGGCTCAAACCCAGACCTTCTTGCTGTGAGGCAACAGTGCTAACCACTACACCACCGTGCCGCCCTGGAAAAATAATGATAGAATAAATAATCCACTTTGTTCACACTAAGTCTGGAACACACCCACTGGTGATGTATAACATAAACATCATCAAAATGGACTGGAATTTGTATATCGGACAATAGGAACTCAAAAATAGATGGGTGTGTCACACTGTGTAATCATGTGACATAACTTTTGCTGATTGGCTGCATGAACTTACAGCACTGGGCATGTTCCAGTTCACCCAAAGCCTCGCTTCATATCATTGTATGTTTTTTGTACAACCACCAGTGGTGCTGTTACACTCTTTAAAGTGTTTGTTAACCGCAGTTAAGATGATGTGGATGTCCAAAAGGAAACTCATACTGATTTTTCTTTTACCTTTGAAAGATGGGCGGAGCTTAGCCCTGCTAGCTTATTGATCCAAACCACTCGTGAGTGTCATATAAATGGGAACTCAGTACCGGTTTAACATTTACAGGCTTCTGTTTAAACTCCATTATACTCAAGTCTTGATTAACACCGACCCCTGCAGGGTGTGTGATCAGTCTTTCATTGATGATCCACAAGCTATATGAAATTCCTTGCTTATCGACTCCTGAGTTGTGCAATAGAATAACTTTCGGCCTCTCAGGTGGGAGGGACTGCATATTCTCTCTCCACTGTCAATCATAGTGACACTGGACAACCATTGGTGTCTGTGAGTCTGCGAAAGTATGCAGACCAGGGTAGATAGCACTTTCCTCTGACTGTGTTACACTTCACTGTGATGCAGATGAGCAGCAGTTTGAAAACAAGCAGATATCGGCTTCATGTGTCTTGGAAGGATCAGGTGTTAGCCTTCACCTTCCCTGTTTGGTAGGTGTGGTTTAATCGGGGAGAGCTGGCAGGTGGCCTGATGAGACGTTGGATTTGATATTTATCCAGGGAGAATAAACACAAACTTCTCAATCCAGTTGTTTTTCAACATTGAGTGATATGTCATTAAATAAAAGGAAGTTGGACCAAGCCAAATGGGCCAGCCATGTTGTCAGAATACCAGGCAATCGACTGCCCAAACAGTTCCTGTATAGAGAGCTGCGCCAAGGCAAGCACTCATCTGGAGGGGTGGAAGAAATGCTTCAAGGATGATCTCAAAGAGTCCTTCAAAACCTGAGAAATCAATCTCAACTCTTTTGAGTCACTTGCTCAGGATCGTCTAACATGGTGGTGCACATGCAGGAGAGATGAAATGCATCGCCAAGGCCTGAAAGAAACAAGCTGCGTGGAAGGCTCAAACTACTGCCACCCCCACTACAGCACCTCCCCATGCGTGCCCGACATGTGGTCCTACCTTCAAAGCCTGCAGTGGCCTCATCAGTCACTTCCACAACCACCACCCACTAAATTGAAGTCATAGTCCTCTTTGACCCTGAAGGATGAACATCATCATCATCAGCAGCAGTTAGAATATTAGCCTTCATATGTTAGCATGCTAGCAGTTAGCATGTTAGCATGATAGCTGTTGCCATGATAGAATGTTAGCTTATCAGCATGCATTCAGTTTGCATGCTAGCCTTAGCATGTTAGCATGCTCAGTGTTAATGGTTTGCTGTATTGGCACACTCACGCTGCAAACTCAGCCATTTAAACCGGTTGTAGAGCGTGACATCTCATGTCTGATTGAGTTACCGTCGGTGACCCTGTGCTACAGCTCAGCAAGCACACTTCATTTTCTCTGTGGAAATGCACTCTAGTTTATTTAACTGCTCTGTAAACATAGTTAACTAGACTATATATGAGGGTGTGCATAGATTATATTTCTTTTCCATCACAACTGTGATATCACTTTTTTTGTTTTCATTTACAGCACAACAGAAATATGGAAATGTGGGTGAGATGTGGGTGGATGTGAGTACTGCATGTGATCTGGGTTTTTTTTCCTTCATTTATTAGAACCAGTCACATACCTATTTTCAGGCATGCTCAGTAAAGACCGCCTATAGTATAAATACAACCCTTGCCTCATATGCACTCTGTTTAGTACGAATACGGAACATGGCTGGTTCCTGGGTTTTCATTCTGATCTTCTGCACCATCAGTGAGTAATATTGGCAAATTTCATCATGTTTAATGTTTTCCTTCTTCAAAATGATCTGGGATTTAAATTCAGCTTCAACCTTCAAATAAATATGTGTTAAGTGTCCAGTTATTATTTTATAATAATATATATCTTTATCTTCAGGGATAAGAATTCAATTCAACCAATAAACACATTTGCTTTTTTAGATACAGTCCAAACTCGGAGGAATTTTTCCCATTCTGTCACAGAACCAGATGTTTATCAGCTGGATGAAGTACTCTGTGTGGATATCGGTGACTCGGTTACTCTACAGTGCTGTATTTTTGGAAAATATGATGGGGTGATTATGTGGTACAAGCAACCAAACAGAAAACAGCCCCGGCTTATGAGCAGAGTATTTACAAGTAGTGAAGAAATATTTTACAATGAATTCCAAAATCTTCGTTTTCAAGTAAAAAGATCTTCAAACCGCTCTAATCTGACCATTTCTAACATCATCCAGTCTGATGAAGCCATGTACTACTGTGCTACCCCAGCACCATACAGTGTGTTTGGAAATGGGACATATTTAAAAATTAAAGGTAGGATTTCCACTAAACTTTCTTAAACTCCTGGTTTAATGTCGTTATATTTTTCCTTATCATTAACATGTTCAACATGGAAGACAAATAATCCTGAAGTAGTGAAATGTTCACTGTGTTTTCTTCTTCAACTACACTGAGTTACAGACTTTTAGTCAATGAATGATGATAAATGTTTCCAGGTGAACATGTTACTATTGAATCAGAAACATCTAAACCAGCTCTGGGTGATAATTCAGTGGGCTGTGAACCAACACTGCATGGAAACAGCACTAACATGAACACACAACAGAAAACAGGTCAGATGCCTGATAATTCACTATTAATTAATCATCCTTAATTCATAATATAGTGAAATCACATTTTCAGAAGTGACCAGATCTCTCCACTCCTCAGTGCTCGGTTTGGGAACGGCTTTGGGTTTGTGTGCACTTCTGATTTTCTGTCTCATTTATTTCATACTGAGGAGAAGAAAATGGGATAAAAGTAAGTGCTTTGTGATCAGATAATAATTACTTCCATACAGTTTTAACAAAAAGACTAATAGGTGTGTTTCTGTGTTCATAGCAAAAGCATCTACAGAATTTTCTCCCGGAGCGATGCAGGTACGTGTGCAGATCAGTAAACAATTCATACAATCTACAGTATAATGTAAGTAAAGACTGTATGATAGACTATAGTTCTGTAGATAGCACGCATAAAGATGAGCCTAACATGCATGACCATTAAATGCTTTTACATTTATTTACACCTGTAATTTGTCTACATTTAATTTATACAGTCTCTTTGATCAGCTGTGTACTATAATTTCAGCTTCATTATTATTATTAGTAGGAAGCAAGCAAGCAAGCAAGCACAACTTTATTCATCACACACTTGTGAAATTCCTGTCTGCGTTTAACTCATCTGAAGCAGTGAACACACACATGCACACATGTGAACAATGAGCACACACACACATACCCAGAGCAGTGGGCAGCCATGCTAACAGCGCCCGGGGAGCAATTGGGAGTTCGGTGCCTCGCTCAAGGGCACCTCAGCCCAAGGCCATCCCATATTAACCTAACCACATGTCTTCGGACTGTGGGGGAAACCGGAGCACCCGGAGGAAACCCACACAGACACGGGGAGGACATGCAATCTCCACACAGAAAGGCCCCCGCCAGCCGCTTGGCTCGAACCCAGAACTTTCTTACTGTGATGTGACTGTGCTAACCACTACACCACCGTGACACCCCTAATAGTAGTAGTAGTAGTAGTAGTAATATTAGTAGTATTAATAGTAATAGTAGCCATAGTGATGATGGTGGTAGTAGTAGTAATATTAGTAGTATTAATAGTAATAGCAGTCATAGTGGTGGTGGTAGTAGTAGTAGTACTAGTAGTTATATTGGTGGTGGCAGTAGTAATATTAGTAGTATTAATAGTATTAGTAGTCATAGTGGTGGTGGTAGTAGTAGTAGTTATATTGGTGGTAGTAGTAATATTAGTAGTATTAATGGTAATAGTAGCCATAGTGGTGGTAGTGGTAGTAGTTACTGTATATTGGTGGCAGTAGTATTAATAGTGGTGGTGGTAGTAGTAGTCTAAAGTCCTTCCCGTGCCATATGGCACATCGGGCGGCGCCGATCTCCATTTCTGCAGCCCTCGGCCTCTCACCTATTACATAGCTAGGGTTACAGTGGGGGGCCAGTCCTCTGGTAACCACGAGAGTTTAACTCCCCTACTCACATCTGTATTGCAGCGTGCCTTGCCAGATGGTAGTAAGTACCATTTTTATGATGGTCTTTGGTATGACCTGACCGTGAATAGAACTCACGATCTCCCGATCGAGAGGCGGACACGCTACCACTAGGCCACTAGCCGGTCGGTGGTAGTAGTAGTTATATTGGTGGTAGTAGTCGTAATATTAGTAGTATTAATGGTAATAGTAGCCATAGTGGTGGTAGTAGTGGTCGTAGTTATATTGGTGGTAGCAGTAGTAATATTAGTAGTATCAATGGTAATAGTAGCCATAGTGGTGGTAGTAGTGGTAGTAGTTATATTGGTGGTAGCAGTAGTAATATTAGTAGTATTAACAGTAATGGTAGCCATAGTGGTGATGGTGGTAGTAGTAGTAGTAGCAGTAGTAGTAATATTATTAGTATTAATAGTAATAGTAGTCATAGTGGTGGTAGTAGTAGTAGTTATATTGGCAGTGATAGTAGTAGTAGTGGTGGTTGGAATATTAATAGTAGCAGTAGTAGTTGCAGTAATAGTAGAAGTTGAAGTAGTGGTAGCAGTAGTATTAATAGTAGTATTCATACTGTAGTAGTAGCGGTAGTGGTAGTTGCAGCAGTAGTAGTAGTAGCAGCAGCAGCAGTAGTAGTCATAATAGTTGTAGTAGTGGTATTATATATGTTATTTATTCCCTCCACCAGGAATCTGAAGCAGAAACACTGAATTATGCAGCGTTGAAATTCTCCAAGAGGAAAGCCGGAGTTGAAAAAAGGAAAGCTGATTCATCACATGAGTATGTGTACTCCGAAGTGAAATATAGCTGTAATACATAAAATTAATGATTCATAACACATCTTTCTAACAATTTATCTTATCCCTTTAATTTAATTTAATTTAATTTAATTTAATTTAATTTAATTTAATTTAATTCCATTGAATTTAATTTCCTGATTACTACTACTGAAAACAGCTCCTGTTTTGCACTTTGTACAGATTTTGTGGCATTGTTTATATGAAGACATAATAGATATGAAAAATAAATTTATCATATTCCTTAAAGGTGCCTTTTTTTTTCCTGAACACATTTCTGTGCTGTGTCCAGTTGCCTTTTATATGACAATAGCAGATGATGTTCTTTGGATATCACACCTGCCTGTTTACAGGATAAATGCTTAGAATGTTGAAACCTCTAAAATATATTTGCTAAAGCACACATGACCTTAATATTACGAGGTTCATATCATTAAAAAATGACTTAACAACATGAACTCCACTGCTGAGGGATACTTTACACTCCTTTTGGAGTTATTTTGCAATGGTTTTATTTATTTATTTATTTATTTATTTATTTATTGTAATCAACCCAGAATCATGATTATTCAGGATGAATGTCTATGTTCTTTGTACATTCTTTGATAAAAAAGAGCCTCAGTACAAAGAGCCAGTAGAAAAGAAAATAACTCTGATCTGTAGATGTTTTTACATTTGCTCCAGCAGTGTAATAAAAAGTGTGTATATAACAGATACACTCCAGGTCGAGTGTAATTACTGATTTTGTAATATATACAAGTTCTTGCTCTTTGGAAAGTCTTCAGCTGAGTGAAAAGCTAATTTTGTGGATAAAATGAGATAATATCAGGAATAGATATTAATGAAATTAGCGAGTTACAAGCAACACGCTTAATAAACTGAAGTCTCCAGTGTAAACTGGACTGAAGGTCAGCTAACAGAAGTGTAAGGTGTGTTTGTGTGGTTGCACCTTGCGCAGGTGCTAATGTATTTCAAGTTTGTAAAATGTTTGATTGATCCATTTCAAAATAACACATCTTGTTTAAGTGAAACATCAATTTTTAATAATTGAAATATCTTAGAAGAAAACTTTCAAATTAGGAATGAGTCACATTATGGGTTGCATTTGAAGCAGGGAGTTTTACATCCAATCACAATGTTAACAAATAAATCAGACAATTTATAGGTTATTTATTGAAATTCCTACAATTGTGGTCTTGAACCATCTTGGTCTTGAAATAAAATCCTGAGTCCTCTATACCTGAGACTGAGACAAGACCGAGTAAAAATGTGGTCGATTCCGAAAAAAAAAGTGGTCTCGAGACCGGTCTTGAGTAGTCCAACACTATGGTAATTGGGACTGTGTGTAGGTGTATGTAGGCTTGTGTAGGTGTGTGTTCCACTATCTTACACTCGTTTCTCACTCATTGGTGGAACTTGGTCTATCAGTGCTGCCAGCTCCAATATCAGCTCACTGCTTTCTGCCTCCTGTAAGCGGTCTTGTATAAAAGTGCCAAATTAAAAAGAAGAAGAAGTCTTTATTTGTCACATGCACACTTGAGCAAAGTGAAATTCTTCCTCTGCATTTAACCCATCTGAAGAAGTGAACACACACACACACACACACACACACACACACAAGTGAGCAATGAGCAAACACACATACCCATGTTATAAGGAGCGGGGGTGCCTTGCTCAAGGGCACTTCAACCCAGCCTGCCCCAAATTAACTAAACACCACCACAACCACCACCACCCACTCTGGAAATGAGGCTTAATGATTCAGGTTCAGAAAAGGAATTTTACATTGTTTCCAACACAAATATTATAAAAATATAATTATATCACGTTTTAATTGAATAAAATTATGCTTAACAATCTAAATGCATTCATATTATGTACACACACTGCACTGGACACAATATATTTTACATTTTAAGTGTGTGTGTGTGTGTGTGAGAGAGAGAGAGAGAGAGAGAGAGAAAGAGCGGTGTTGAGGTGTGTGTGTGTGGTTTTATAGCTCTGTTTATCTCTTCGCTCTGACCTCCCAACTAGTTTTTCTCATGAACACCATCAGGTTCTCGCCTCTCAAACTTTCCACAGAATGCGCAGCTCTTTTTGCTTCTCTCAGGTCACACAGTTTTTTTGTTGTTGTTGTTTTTCAGACACAATGCAAAATAAGAAACATCTTCATAGCCTTCATATACAGTAGATGTGTGAAATTGTAACTCCTCTCTTCTAAAGCACCAGATTTCCCTTTTTTTTCCCATTTTTTTTTTCATTTCCGTTTCCGGTTGAGAGTACGTCATGCGCATTCTGGCTGCAGCTTCTCACCGGAGCTTTTTTTATTTTATTTTATTTTCTCTCATTTTTTTATTTTTATTTTTTCTGTGTTTGTGTAGTTTGATGTTTATTTGAATGTTTTAGTCCGCCGGTTGTGGTGTAGCTCTGGACCCAGTTTTGGGCGTCGGTTCCCTCCAGGCCTTAGTTTGCTGTGGGTGATGCCTGTGCTCCCAGCTATGGACTGCAGTGAGCTCGTTGCTCATTTTAGCATCGTGGTTGCCCAGCACTCTGTGCTTTAACGCTTTGCGTGATGTTCTGAGCGATGTTATTCAGTGGCGTCGCGGCAGCTGTGCAGGCGGTTTGGGACATACCAGCACTCTGCATGGCGGTACTTCAGTGCTCGCTTTGTGGATTCATGGCATGGTGTTCGAGAGATGTTGCTGGCTACGTCACGGTGGCTGTACTGGCGGTGTGGGACTTGTTTTCGTGCACCTTTTGGTGGTACTGTGGCTGCTACACCACTGGAATGACATCCTAGACTGGTACCAAAATCCAGAATTGTGACACCCAAAGGCATTTTTGAGACAAAGTCGGCAAACAGTCTTATTTTGTCAATTTGGGTGTGCCGAATTCAAATCTGCAATATACCGAGCTCTATCTGACCTCTGTTGACCTCTAGAGGTCATTGAACTTCGGGCCTGTAAACGTCTCAGCTGAACCCAGTTTCTCAGCTTTCTAAGGAATGAAATGTACTAAAATGATTAATGAAGTTAGCAAATGGCCTTGTTTGTTCAATGTTTGGGTGCTGAATTCATTTTTCATTTGTAAAACGACATATGACCTCTGATAACCTCAAGGTCATTAAACTTGGCCTATAGGCCTATGCATTTAACGGCATTTTTAAACTGACTTTACTCCCCCAAAAAGAATATGAACAGACAAAAAACAAATAGAAAGGAACAAATACAACATTAAATGCCAGTCCATGTACATGTGACTTACTTTTCACAATGAGAATGCCTAGGCGATCACCTTACATAACATTGCATTACATTTAGCGGTTATTGTTTATACAAAGCTACTGAAAAAAGGACAGATTCAGCAGCATACAAAATGTGGGGGCATACAGGGTATACAGGTTAATCAGGGTTAGTATATATGAGAGTTTTTTTCTTTGTTTTTTTTCAAACGGGGTAAAGCCTTTACAAAAAACAAACAACAAAGAAAAAAACTCTCATATATACTAACCCTGATTAACCTGTATACCCTGTATGCCCCCACATTTTGTATGCTGCTGAATCTGTCCTTTTTTCAGTAGCTTTGTATAAACAATAACCGCTAAATGTAATGCAATGTTATGTAAGGTGATCGCCTAGGCATTCTCATTGTGAAAAGTAAGTCACATGTACATGGACTGGCATTTAATGTTGTATTTGTTCCTTTCTATTTGTTTTTTGTCTGTTCATATTCTTTTTGGGGGAGTAAAGTCAGTTTAAAAATGCCGTTAAATGCATAGGCCTATAGGCCAAGTTTAATGACCTTGAGGTTATCAGAGGTCATATGTCGTTTTACAAATGAAAAATGAATTCAGCACCCAAACATTTAACAAACAAGGCCATTTGCTAACTTCATTAATCATTTTAGTACATTTCATTCCTTAGAAAGCTGAGAAACTGGGTTCAGCTGAGACGTTTACAGGCCCAAAGTTCAATGACCTCTAGAGGTCAACAGAGGTCAGATAGAGCTCGGCATATTGCAGATTTGAATTCGGCACACCCGAATTGACAAAATAAGACTGTTTGCCGACTTTGTCTCAAAAATGCCTTGAACTCCTTAAATAAGCACTTTTTTGAATTTTGGTACCAGTCTATCCTGACCCCTATTTGGTGGACTTTTTTTTTTCTCTGTCTATAATTGTAAAGCAACCTTGGGTTTTGAGAAAGGCGCTATATAAATTGAACCTATGAATATTATTATTATTAATCTGCTCTAAGCACACAGCAGCATGGTCACGGAGTTTGTAAGCCGTCAGATAGAATGTTATTTACACACTCAGTTACTCAGATTCACTTCATCCTCATGATGATGATGATGATAAAGATGATCTTAAAAATGGATTATTATTTACATCATTCTTGTCAGTCTACACATTATGTAGCTGTGTGTGTGTGTGTGTGTGGTTGGTAATAACATTTGTTTTTTTTTTGCTAATTTTATTGTTTTGCTGTTCAGTATAAATCTGTGTGCTCGGGTAAACAGGAAGGCACAGCGAGCAAAACCCACACTGACTGTTCCACATCACTCTCAGCTTTAACTTCCCACACCAGACCTGTGTGTGCATTCTGTGTGTGCTGAGGGACAGTGATGGGGAACAAGCTTCTTATGAGACCCACAGGTGTGAAAAGCTGCAGTAAGGTGACAGAAAAATCTCACAGCAAGGCTTGCACCTATAGCTGAGTGCTAAATGTTGCATTACCCGTGGTTTTTGAATAGAAAAAGAAAGTAACAAATGGATCTCTATTTTAACATTACACTGTTAATAAATTTCAAAATAAAATAAACCCAGAAGGGCACTTGATCGAGTGCATATCTCTGCCAAGCCACATATTAGAATATCCAGATGTTTCCTAATATGGGATGTGGGTTCATAAATGCATACAGTGTTGCAAAAAAGTATTTAGTCAGTCACCAATTGTGCAAGTTCTCCCACTTATAAAGATGAGAGAGGCCTGTAATTTTCATTATAGGTTCACTTCAACTATGAGAGACAGAATGAGAAAAAAATCCAGAAAATCACATTGTCTGATTTTTAAAGAATTTATTTGCAAATTATGGTGGAAAATAAGTATTTGGTCAATAACAAAAGTTCATCTCAATACTTTGTTATATACCCTTTGTTGGCAATGACAGAGGTCAAACGTTTTCTGTAAGTCTTCACAAGGCTTTCACACACTGTTGCTGGTATTTTGGCCCATTCCTCCGTGCAGATCTCCTCTAGAGCAGTGATGTTTTGGGGCTGTCGCTGGGCAACACTGTAGCAAGACTGGGCAAGACTGGCTAGGCCACTCCAGGACCTTGAAATGCTTCTTACGAAGCCACTCTTTCGTTGCCCGGGCAGTGTGTTTGGAATCATTGTCATGCTGAAAGACCCAGCCACGTTTCATCTTCAATGCCCTTGCTGATGGAAGGAGGTTTTCACTCAAAATCTCACAATACATGGCCCCATTCATTCTTTCCTTTATACGGATCAGTCGTCCTGGTCCCTTTGCAGAAAAACAGCCCCAAAGCATGATGTTTCCACCCCCACGCTTCACAGTAGGTATGGTGTTCTTTGGATGCAACTCAGCATTCTTTCTCCTCCAAACACGACAAGTTGAGTTTTTACCAAAAAGTTCTATTTTGGTTTCATCTGACCATATGACATTCTCCCAATCCTCTTCTGGATCATCCAAATGCTCTCTAGCAAACTTCAGACAGGCCTGGGCATGTACTGGCTTAAGCAGGGGGCACTGCAGGATTTGAGTCCCTGGCGGCGTAGTGTGTTACTGATAGTAGCCTTTGTTACTTTGGTCCCAGCTCTCTGCAGGTCATTCACTAGGTCCCCCATGTGGTTCTGGGATTTTTGCTCACCGTTCTTGTGATCATTTTGACCCCACGGGGTGAGATCTTGCATGGAGCCCCAGATCGAGGGAGATTATCAGTGGTCTTGTGTGTCTTCCATTTTCTAATAATTGCTCCCACAGTTGATTTCTTCACACCAAGCTGCTTACCTATTGCAGATTCAGTCTTTCCAGCCTGGTGCAGGTCTACAATTTTGTTTCTGGTGTCCTTTGACAGCTCTTTGGTCTTGGCCATAGTGGAGTTTGGAGTGTGACTGTTTGAGGTTGTGGACAGGTGTCTTTTATACTGAGAACGAGTTCAAACAGGTGCCATTAATACAGGTAACGAGCGGAGGACAGAGGAGCCTCTTAAAGAAGAAGTTACAGGTCTGTGAGAGCCAGAAATCTTGCTTGTTTGTAGGTGACCAAATGAAGAGTTCAGATGCAAAACCCCCTAAACACCATCTCTGTGAAAAATGAGTTAATGATGTTGTGTGAATCCTGTCTACATCTAGTATATGTAACTGAAATATTTTTGTAAAAAAATTACATAAAAACCACTCCCCGTCTTGTCTAAAATATTGGTTTAGTATCAAAAACCTCTAAACACCACTTCACTTTAGCAGCAAAAGCCTCTACTTTCAACAACCAATCAGAACGTGACCTGGACTCGCATGCCATAACGTTTGTAAACAAAGTTTCGTCAGGAAAACTTTATTCACAGGAAGATTTTTGCGAAATGGCAGCTAATACCGACATGAATTATTGATGGCATGAATGAACCTGTCCTCCAGACAGTGAATGGGCGGAGGAAACGTCGTGTTGTGGAAAATCATGGTCGCTATTTAGCGAAAATGAAGCGATATAGCGGCGAAAATGTTGAAAATGGAATAGTCTGCCATCACAACAGCTTGATGTGCGCCGCGGTGAGCTTAACTCAGATCGACCTGGCTTACTTCAAAAAACAGTTATACACGTCCAAAGATAAGGTTGAACAGGACGCTATACTTCTGTCTCACTTGAATATTATGCCGGTTAAGCAGAGGAGAGAACAAGTTGACGACGAGGGGAAGAGATGACAAAGAGATGTGACCATCAAATACTCCGTTTTGAAGGAGGATAAAACAAGGGTTCCTGTCTGCCAAGCGTCTTTCCTGAGCATTTTCTGTAAGTTGATACAGTTTTTTCCTTCACGAGTTTGTGCTGTCTGTTGTGCTTATGCCTGTTGTTTGTATAGGCTAATACAGTACACCCAAGTTGTAAATCAGTGCAGTGTAGGGTGCATGTTTCACACACACACACACACACACACACACACACACACACACACACACACACACACACACTGATTTCTTTCTGATGTGAGTCACTCGCTAGGCTTTGCTATTCTGCTATGGCTATTGGCCTGTATTATTTAGGCTACAACCTACACTGATAGGAGTTGAACTCAGTCATTTTTGGTGACAAATAAGCACCTAAATTTCAATGTGTGACCTTAGCAAAAGAGTAATAATAATGATATTTACAATGTTTTTTTTTTTTGTATTCATTGTTTTTAAGATCCCAAGATGGGAGACAGTATCATTATTCAGTGACAAACACTCACCCACCCCCACCACAACCTTGCATACACATCACCATAGACCATAAATGAAATAAAAGAAAACAAAGTTACTTACAACTATCAATAGTCAAGGCATTTAATTTATCTTGTGCATTCATTAAGTATGCCTATAAAAATGAGGAGATGGAAAAAAAGACAAAGCATGTGATTTCAAATATTTTTAAATGATTTGCATGAATGAAAACTTTTCTTACAATTCCTCCTGATTTTTCACACCAAGAATGAACAGCCAGTCAGCTTCCTATTAATTCTCAACTCTCTCTCCCATTTATTGTCATTATAGGTGTCAAGAAAGACAGAGTCCAGGGCATTGCCAGGTACTGGCTACAAACTAGCATGGTGCGCCCAGAAAAAAGAGGAGGCTCAAGACCGAATCATGACATAACAGCCAAGAAGGAGGTCATCAGAGGCCACATCAAGTCCTTTGACTGCAGAGCAAGCCATTACGCCCGGCGTGGCGCTCCAGGCAGAAAATATCTGCCTAGTGACCTAAGTGTTGCAAAAATGCATCGCCTTTTTTGGAGCAGAATCATCTTCAAGTAACCTACTCACTGTATTGGAACATTTTTATGTATGATTTTAACTTGGCCTTCGGACACCCGGCGAAGGATCTGTGCGCCACATGCGTGAGGTCCCGGATGGCAATGAATGACCCTACCTTAACAGATGAACAGAAACGTGAAAAAATCCTCCTGTACTCCCTCCATCGCCGCCGTGCCTGTCAGTTTTACAACCTCTTAAATGATGTGGGTGACTCTTTCACTGTGTGTTTTGATGTCATGGAGAACCTTGTCCTGCCAAAGTCTGCCATAGGTCAGACATACTACTCCAGACAACTCTACTTCTACGTGTTTGGAGTGGTGCGTCACCATGGCAGAGGAGAATCCCAAAGCAGACATGACATCCACCTCTACACCTGGCTGGAGTATGAAAACTCAAAGGACAGCAACATGATCGCCTCAGCTCTACAACATTACTTCACAGCTGTAGCTGCAGACAACCTCTCCCTGTGTCAGTGCCTGCGCCTCTTCTCTGACTCGTGCTATGGCCAAAACAAAAACATCAATGTGCTGTCTATGCTGTTTGCCCTCCGTTCACAGTTGTTTCCCCACCTCACCATAAACTATTTCTTTCCGGTCCGAGGACACAGCTTCCTGCCAGCCGACAGGGTGTTTGGCAGGATCGAACAGCACATAAGAAAGCAGGCCACCATCCTCCTGCCAGACGAGTATGCATCCATCCTTCACAGGCATGGCACTGTCCATCAGTATGGGAGAGATTGGCAGTGCTATGACTTCAAAAAAGAAGCCGCCGCCTTCACCACCCAGCAACGATCCTTTAGATTTAGTGATGCCAGAGTCATTCAGATCTGTGGGGATAGGCTGGATTGTAAGCCCTCATTTGCTGGGGATTTTACTCGGCATTCTGTGCTGAGAAAAGGGAAGAAGTGGCTTGAGTTTGCGCCGGCTCCTCTACCAGATGTCAACTGTGTGAAGCTGGCAAAGAAGAGAGATGTGTTGAAGTTACTGCATGAGTTGGGAGTGCCTGCAGCTGTGCAGGAATTTTATGACGAGGTGTTGTCAAGTGCAGGTGACGGGGACATTGAACAAGATCTAGAGGATGAGTGAATTGTTTCCAAAATACACACACACGCACACACACATGCACACAAACATTCTCAGGGGCACACACACTCTCACTATGCAGTAAGTTAATGTAAACTTATAATAATTCTGTACCTTATCATACCTCAGTTTCATAATAACCTAAAAAAGGTTTGTCATCTTAAAGTGTATTTTGCCCTGTTTTAATGTTGTTTGGGATGAAATAGAGCCTTTCAGACCGAAATTTGGACATTTGCTGCTGAACCGAGTATTTTAGGTTGTTATAGTAGTGCCCCCCCCACCTCTACATTGACTCCAATGGTTCATTCAAACATCATTCATTCTTTGTAAACGAATGATGTTCGAATGAACTGTTGGAGTCAATGTAGAGGTGGGGGGTGGGGGGGGGGAACGACACAATACCACAATAACCTAAAATGCTCGGTTCAGCAGCAAATGTCCAAATTTCGGTCTGAAAGGCTCTATTTCATCCCAAACAACGTTAAAACAGGGCTTTAAGTGCAAAATAGAGAACTAACATTTTAAATAATTGTCATGTTAAAATCTTTTGTTTAAATTTGTTGTCTTGTACCTCAACTTCATCATTAACTTACTTATATCCATCTAAGCTCGTTGCACTGCTGTATTATTATTATTATTATTCCCATCTCATCTCATTATCTCTAGCCGCTCCATCCTTCCACAGGGTCGCAGGCAAGCTGGAGCCTATCCCAGCTGACTATGGGCGAAAGGCGGGGTACACCCTGGACAAGTCGCCAGGTCATCACAGGGCTGACACATAGACACAGACAACCATTTACACTCACATTCACACCTATGGTCAATTTAGAGTCACCAGTTAACCTAACCTGCATGTCTTTGGACTGTGGGGGAAACCGGAGCACCCGGAGGAAACCCACGCGGACACGGGGAGAACATGCAAACTCCGCACAGAAAGGCCCTCGCCGGCCCCGGGGCTCGAACCCAGGACCTTCTTGCTGTGAGGCGACAGCGCTAACCACTACACCACCGTGCCGCCTATTATTATTATTATCACAGTTATTGTGTCAATGTTGTTAATGTTACTAACTTAAACTTGCCCTTCTTGGCAGAATATTGCTTGTTGCATTTACTGTACATGTATTTGTGTTAAGATTTTCATGTTGTTTACACCAGGTTTTTATTGCACTTCAGTATTATTCCAATGTATTTTATTTGGTTTAGTACTTTGTATCATTTGCTTGGAAAGCAAAAGTCTGCTGATGTGAAGAAAATAAACCTATTGGCATTGTTTAAACTGTGTGGATTTCGAATTTCTTAAATGTTGACATGACAGGCCTTTTGCCTTCATTTATGAAGAGGAGTGTTGGTATTTATTTAGGTATTGCTTAAAAACATGACACGATTATCTCATGATCATAGGTCCATTAACTTAGCTATGAATGTGCCAACCACACCACCATCACTATTACAACCACCCTATATGTGTGGCATACTAATTTTCAATGTTTCCAGTTGTATCTCTGGTGATTTTGTAACACTTACCCATGTCTGTAAGGAAAAAATGGATTTAGAGGTTTTTGCACACAAAGAACCTATGGATTTAGCTGGTTTTGACGCAAAAGAAAGAAAATATTTGTTAAAAACAATAATTTTGCTGAAGTAACATTTGTGAGATTAACACAGTGGTTTCCCTAAATAATAACCTTGTGATTTCAAATTAATCTAGGTTTCTATACTTAAATACAAAGGCCTGATAAAAAATGGCCTTTTTCTCAAAAAGTGGTCAAGTGGAGTAAGAGGGTTTTGCATGTGAACTCTTCAAATACTTATTTTACCGAGGAATTTACCAATTAATTCATTAAAAATCCTACAATGTGATTTCCTGGATTCTTTCTCCCCATTCTGTCTCTCATAGTTGAAGTGTACCTATGATGAAAATTACAAACCTCTCTCATCTTTTTAAGTGGGAGAACTTGCACAATTGGTGGCTGACTAAATACTTTTTTGCCTCACTGTATGCCTACTGAATGTACACTGTTATATTGATTATACAGGGGTTTGATTAGACATGGGCCAATATTTATGTGTATTAATAATTTGTTATTGAGTTGGGCGTTATAGAGTCAGGTGCAATGTGAGGCGGGTGGCAGGGAAAGGAGGGAGCCTGGGCATGCTCTTCCTCAGCAGCACAGACTAGTGATTGAGACGTGGAACATCACTTCTCTGGTGGGGAAGGAACTGGAGCTGGTGCGGGAGGCGGAGCTATACCAACGAGATATAGTTGGGCTCGCCTCCACACATAGCACCGGTTCTGAAGCCAAACTCCTGGAGAGGGGGTAGAATCTCTTCTTTTCTGGTGTTGCCCAGGGTGAGAGGTGCCAGGCAGGTGTGGGGATACTCACGAGCCCCTGGCCGAACGCCACTGTGTTGGAGTTCTCAGCAGAGAATGAGAGGGTCACCTCTATGCAACTGCAAGTTGCTGAGAGGAAAACTGTGACTGTTGTTTGTGCTTATGTACCAA
This sequence comes from Neoarius graeffei, assembly GCF_027579695.1. Taxonomy (NCBI): domain Eukaryota; kingdom Metazoa; phylum Chordata; class Actinopteri; order Siluriformes; family Ariidae; genus Neoarius; species Neoarius graeffei. The sequence continues at coordinate 8,223,067 of NC_083576.1, read as the reverse complement.
ACAGCAGTGAAGAGTATTTGGCCTTCTTAGAGTTTCTGGGTGGTGTCCTGGAAGGGGTGCCAACTAGGGACTCCATAGTTCTCCTGGGGGACTTCAACGCTCACATAGGCAATGATGGAGAAACCTGGAGGGGGACAATTGGGAGGAACGCGCTGCCTGATCTAAACCCAAGTGATGTTTTGTTGTTGGACTTCTGTGATCATCATGGATTGGCCATAACAAACACTATGTTTGAGCATAAGGTGGGTCATAAGTGTACCTGGTACCAGAATACCTTAGCCCAAAGATCGATGATCAACTTTGTGGTCATATCATCAGATCTGCGGCCATATGTCTTGGACACTTAGGTGAAAAGAGGAGTAGAGCTGTCAACTGATCATCATCTGGTGGTAAGTTGGATCAGATGGCGGGGGAGGCTGCTGGACAGACCTGGCAAACCCAAGCATGTAGTGAGGGTGAAGTGGGAATGTCTGGCAGAGTCCTCTGTTCATGAGGTCTTTAAGTCCCACCTCTGGAATAGCTTTTCGTGCATCCTGGGGTAGGTTGGGGACATGGAATCTGAATGGACCATGTTCAAAGCCTCTATTGTAGAGGTGGCTGGTAGGAGCTGTGGCTGAAAGGTTATCAGTACCTGTCATGGTGGTAACCTAAGAACCTGCTGGTCGACACCGGTGGTGAGGGAAGCCGTCAAGCTGAAGAAAGAGGCCTTTTGGGCTTGGTTGGCCCATGGGTCCCTTGAGGCAGCAGGCAGGTACTGGGAGGCCAGAAGGGGTGCAGCTTCATCAGTTTCTGAAGTAAAAACCCTGGTGTGGGAGGAGTTCAGGGAGACCATGGAGAAGGACTTTCAGTTGGCCTCAAGAAAGTTCTGGCAAACCATTTGGTGACTCAGGGGAGGAGAACAGCTGACTTGAACTGGGGATATTGTTGGGTGGTGGAAGGAGCACTTTTGAGGAACTCCTGAACCCATTCTACACATCCTCCATAGAGGAGGTGGAGTCTGAAGACTCAGGGGAAATTTCACCTATGTCTCTGACAGAAGTAACGGAGGCAGTCAAAAAGCTCCTCGGTGGCAAGGCACGAGGAGTGGATGAGACTCACCCTGAGATGCTGAAGGCTCTGGACATTGTTGGGCTGTCTTGGCTGACATGCCTCTTCAGTGTCATGTGGAGGTTGGGTACAGTGCCTGTGGAGTGGTAGACCAAGGAGGTGGTTCCTCTTTTCAAAAAAGTGGACTGGAGAGTGTACTCCAATTATAGGGGTATCACACTGCTCAGCCTCCCAGGGAAAGTTTATTCCAGGGTGCTGGAAAGGAGGCTCCAACCAATTGTCAAATCTCAAATTCAGGAGGAACAATGCAGATTCTGTCCTGGCCATGGAATGGTGGACCAACTCTTTACCCTGGCAGGGTTTTTGGGGAGTTAATGGGAGTATTACCAGCCAGTCTACATGTATTTTATAGATCTGGAAAAGGCTTATGACCATGTCCCCTGGGGGCTCTTGTGGGGGGCACTGTGGGAGTATGGGGTATCGGGGCCATTGCTATGAGCCATCCAGTCCTTGTACAACCAAAGTGTGAGCTGTGTCTGAATTCTCAGAACAAAATCAAACATGTTCCTGGTGGATGTTGGACTCTGCTAAGGTTGCCCCTTGTTGCTGATCCTGTTTGTGATATTCATGGATGGGATCTCAGGGTGGAGCTGGGGTGAGGAGGGTGTCCAATTTGGGAACCACAGAATTGCATCTCTGCTCTTTGCAGATAATGTGGTTCTGTTGGCTTCTTAGGAGCTTGACCTTCAGCAAGCACTGGGATGGTTTGCAGCCAAGAGTGAAGTGGCTGGGATGACAGTCAGCACCTCAGAGTCTGAGGCCTTGGTTCTCAACTGGAAAATGGTGGAGTGCTCCCTCCAGGTTGGGAGTGGGAGTGAGTTGTTGCCCCAAGTGAAGGAGTTCAAGTAACTCAGGGTCTTGTTCATGAGTGATGGTAAAGTGGAGCATGAGATGGACAGGTGTATTGGCGTGACATTAGCAGTAATGTGGGCACTGTACAGGTCCATCCTGGTGAAGAGGGAGCTGAGGCAGAAGGCAAAGGTTTCAATTTATCAATCAATCTACATTCCAATCCTCACCTATGGTCATGAGCTTTGGGTAGTGACTGAAAGGATGAGATCACAGACACAGGTGGCTGAAATGAGCTTTCTCCATAGGGTGGATGGGCTCACTTTTAGTGATAGGGTGAGGAGCTCAGACATTCGGAGGGATCTCAGAGTCGAGTTGCCGCTCCTTCATGTCAAAAAGAGCCAGGGGAGGTGATTCAGGCATCTGATTAGGATGCCTCATGGGCACCTCCCTTTAGATGTTTTCTGGGCACATCCAACTGGGAGGAGACCTCAGGGTAGACCCAGAATGTGCTGGAGAGATTATATATCACATCTGACCTGGGAGCACATTGGGATCCCCCAGGAGGAACTGGAAAGCATTGGTGGGGAGAGGGATGCTTGGAATACCCTGCTTAGCCTCCTGCCACCATGACCAGACTTTGGATAAGAGGAAGAATATGGATGGATGGATGGATGGATTTTAGAGGTTTCAACATTCTAAGCATTTATCCTGTATATAGACAGGTGTGATATCCAATCAACATTGTCCACTATTGTCAGATAAAAGGCAACTGGACACAACACAGAAATGTGCTCAGGAAAAAATAAGCCACCATTAAGGGGGACAGTCAATTTATTTTTCATATGTAACATGTCATCATATAAACAAGGCCACCAAATCTGGACAAAGTGCAAAACAGGGGCACTGCATGTATTTTCTGGAACCAGGAAATTAAATTAAAGTAGAAAGATGAATTGTTTTAAATGTATTATGTGGTTTGAATCATTAATTGTTTGTCTTACAAATGTAGTTCACTTCGGAGTACAGACACTCATCTGATGAGCCAGATGCATAATTCAGTGTTTCTGCTTCAGATTCCTAGTGGGGGGAATAAATAACTACTATGAATAATAATAATAATAATAATAATAATAATAATAATAATATTAATAACGAAGATGGCGGCACGGTGGTGTAGTGGTTAGTGCTGTCGTCTCACAGCAAGAAGGTCCGGGTTTGAGCCCCGTGGCCGGCGAGGGCCTTTCTGTGCGGAGTTTGCATGTTCTCCCCATGTCCGCGTGGGTTTCCTCCGGGTGCTCTGGTTTCCCCCACAGTCCAAAGACATGCAGGTTAGGTTAACTGGTGACTCTAAATTGACCGTGAGTGTGAATGGTTGTCTGTGTCTATGTGTCAGCCCTGTGATGACCTGGCAACTTGTCCAGGGTGTACCCCGCCTTTCGCCCGTAGTCAGCTGGGATAGGCTCCAGCTTGCCTGCAACCCTGTAGAACAGGATAAAGCGGCTACAGATAATGAGATGAGATAATGAAGATGAAATTATAGTGCACAGCTGATCCAAAAGACTGGATAAATTAAATGTAGACAAATTACAGCTGTGTATAAATGTAAAAGCATTTAATGGTCATGCATGTTGGGATCATCTTTATGCGTGCTACTGTATCTACAGAATTATAGTCCATCATACAGTCTTTACTTACATTATACTGTAGATTGCATGAATTGTTTACTGATCTGCACACGTACCTGCATCGCTCCGGGAGAAAATTCTGTAGATGCTTTTGCTGTGAACACAGAAACACACCTATTAGTCTTTTTGTTAAAACTGTATGGAAGTAATTATCATCTGATCACAAAGGACTTACTTTTATCCCATTATCTTCTCCTCAGTATGAAATAAATGAAACAGAAAATCAGAAGTGCACACAAACCCAAAGCCGTTCCCAAACCGAGCACTGAGGAGTGGAGAGATCTGGTCACTTCTGAGAATGTTATTTCACTATATTATGAATTAAGGATGATTAATTAATAGTGAATTATCAGGCATCTGACCTGTTTTCTCTTGTGTGTTCATGTTAGTGCTGTTTCCATGCAGTGTTGGTTCACAGCCCACTGAATTATCACCCAGAGCTGGTTTAGATGTTTCTGATTCAATAGTAACATGTTCACCTGGAAACATTTATCATCATTCACTGACTAAAAGTCTGTAACTCAGTGTAGTTGAAGAAGAAAACACAGTGAACATTTCACTACTTCAGGATTATTTGCCTTCCAGGTTGAACATGTTAATGATAATAAGGAAAAATATCACGACATTAAACCAGGAGTTTTATCAATTTTAGTGGAAATCCACCTGATAATTTTTAAATACGGCCCATTTCCAAACACACTGTATGGTGCTGGGGTAGCACAGTAGTACATGGGTTCATCAGACTGGATGATGTTAGAAATGGTCATATTGGAGCGGTTTAAAGATCTTTTTACTTGAATATGAAGATTTAGGAATTCATTGAAAAATGTTTCTTCAGTACTTGTAAATACTCTGCTCATAAGCTGGAGCTGTTTTCTGTTTGGTTGCTTGTACCACATAATCACCCCATCATATTTTCCAAAAATACAGCACTGTAGAGTAACCGAGTCACCGATATCCACACAGAGTACTTCATCCAGCTGATAAACATCTGGTTCTGGGATATCATTCAGCTGATAAACACCTGTTTTCAAACTGCTGCTCATCTGCATCACAGTGAAGTGTAACACACTCAGAGGAAAGTGCTTTCTACCCTGTTATGCATATTTTCGCAGACTCACAGACACCAACGGTTGTCTCGTGTCACTGTGATTGACAGCGGAGAGAGAATATGCTGTCCCTCCCACCTGTGAGGCTGAAAGTTATTCTGTTGCACAACTCAAGAGTCAATAAGCAAGGAATTTCATATAGCTTGTGGATCACCAATGAAAGAATGATCGCATACCCTGCAGGGGTCGGTGTTAATCAAGACTTGAGTATAATGGAACTTAAATAGAAGCCTGTAAATGTTAAACCTGTACTGAGTTCCCACTTATATGACACCCATGAGCGGTTCAGATCAATGTGCTAGCAGGGCTAAACTCCGCCCATCTTTCAATGTTTAAAGAAAAATCAGTATAAGGTTTAATTTTGGTCATCTACATCATCTTATCTGCAGTTAACAAACATTTTAAAGGGTGTAACAGCACCACTGGTGGTTGTACAAAAAAATAATAAATAAATACACACACAGTCATATGAAGCGAGGCTGTGGGTGAACTGGAACACGCCCAGTGCTGTAGGTTCATGCAGCCAATCAGCAACAGTTATGATTATGCAGTGTGACATGCACATCTAGTCTTGAGCTCCAACTGGCTGATCTATTCCAGCCCATTTTTTTTTAAAGATTTTTTTGGGGCATTTTTCACCTTTATTGGATAGGATAGTGTAGAGACAGGAAATGAGCAGGAGAGAGAGACAGTATAGGATCGGGAAATGACCGCAGGTCGGAATCAAACCCGGGTCCCCAGATTTATAGCATGGCACCTGAGCCACAACGCCTCCACATTCCAGCCCATTTTGATGATGTTTATGTCATATGTCACCAGTGCATGTGTTCTGGACTCAGTTGCAGGTGTAATGAGTGTGAACAAAGTGGATTATTTACTCTATCATTATTTTTCCATGAAAATATGTTTGAAAGGGAAACTGGAAGTTGATCAAATGAGTAAACATTGTCTCATCAAAGTACAAAGTACACAATATAGCCACAGGCGGCGATGAAGGGCCCGAGCACCTCCACTATACCAAATCTGGCTTGAATCCAACAAATGGCCGAGGATGAGAATGTCAAAATGTAATACGTGTCAAAATGCACAAAACCAAAATCTAACTCACTTCCTGTTGAGTATGGCTAATACAACGTACATTACAATTTTGCTCATCTTGGGGCGCCTCACATACCTACCAAATTTGACACAGATAGGTGAAACTATGTACAGAAGAATGACATGTGTGGTTGCTATGGAATTCCCTGGACACACCTGGAGGAGTAGCGGTGGCCAGGACTGATGTGTGTACCAAATTTAATCAGTTTTTGCCCATGGAAGCCACCTCGAAAATGGCCAAGTCTTGAAGAAGAAGAAGAAGAAGAAGAAGAAGCGGAATCCTTTGGAAAACAATATGGGCTTGGACCTCGGTGCAGCACCCTCTGGTGGACACTGGTGTTCAGGCCCTAAAAAAAACAGATGACAAAACTGTAAATTTAGTGTTTGTTTGTTTGTTTGTTTGTTTGTTTGTTTGTTTGTTTGTTTGTTTGTTTGAAAAAGCATTTGTTATTCAGGCAAAACACAGTTCAGATTCAAATTGCAAAAGTTATATATAAACTTTTAAGTTATATATTCAAGATATATATTACTCACTGCTTCACCAACCAGCTGCCAGTGATGATACTTAGATATTTATTTATTTATTTATTTATTTGTATTTATTGGGTATACTATTTTGTATCTGGTAACCCAAGTCCACCATATAGTTGAGGTATTTGTAACTTTTTTGTCTTTTTCAAAATAACATTTTGAGTAAAGACTGATTTCAGAATTCAGATTTCAGGTCTGGGTTGGTAGAGAAATTATTGCCACCTTGTGGTGAAAACTTGTGTATGCTTGGAGCATCAATTATTTGTATAGATGACTTGCAATCATGTGATCAAAATGTGCTACATTATGAGCGTCCACCATGATGGTGGATATACAAAGCAACTAGGATGGCAGACGCTGAAAGCATGTCTGTAAACAATGCTGAATTTTCTCAGTATTGCCACGATTTGAACACTCAAGTGACAATTTGATACAAAGAGAAGGTAGATATGTGTGGTTTTAACCCATATTATTTAAAAAGTCAGACTTTTCTGAAGATAAGACACTTCTACCAACCATCAAGTACCCAGATATCGCGTTCTATCTGGTTTGGCTGACGAAGAATCAAGTCTGACCTTGGACCAAAAATAGCCTGTTTTCTGAGTGGGTGTCCCGTCTGGATTGTTTCTATTGTATAATTTTGCTGGCGCTCCTAGAAGTGAAATGGTAATGCACATGTTAAAATTATAACAACGACCGAGTGAACCATGACAAGAGAATACTCATTTTATAGCAAAATTCTAGCAACACAAAATAAAATTCTTCCATGATATTATCAAAAAAGCTTTTGAATCTCACATGAGATAAAATGATTCCTGCAAACATGAGATGTTTTGGTTTGAGCCTCTGTTAGATCAGCCCTGACGATGTTGTTCAGCCGTGTTCGTCTCCTCTCTGTACTAAGCCTCAGAGTTTCCTCTCGCTCTTTCTGAATCACGGACAGAATTCTAAAAAATCGGAACATGCCACGGTCATGAGTACTGTTGTGACCACAACCATATACAGCATAAAGATATGGCAGAGCTAAAAGAACACTTAAAGCAGTGGAAAAACAAAAAGAGTTGCGCATGCATGATTATGTTTTGTATGGAATGTCGCTTGACCCCGCATTTGTATCTCCACCAACATGGCCGACATCTGGGTTTCTATTTTGCTTTGATGTTACTTGCAAGTCAAAGATTGGCAGGGTGTGAGTTTAAGTCCCAGCACTGCCCCCTGTAGGGTCCTGAAGTGTGACCGTTTAAAATTTACTCAATCATGTAGTTTACTAAATATTCAAAGTACATCAAGTATATATCTAAATATATTCACTACTCAAAGATAAACTTCATGTCTTCAAGCCAGCATGTGATTTTCTTTTTATCATAGAGACATATTCACAAACAAAAAGTCCCCAAATTTATCAAAACAATTGATTGATTTCCTCAAGAGTGACATGGAGAGAAATATGTTGTGGTTGCTGTCTGGTCCGGATGTAGTTCATATGAAAATTAGAAGTATTTGTGTATATATAAAGAGAGATATACTGTTGACCCTACAGTATATATATATATATATATATATATATATATATATATATATATATATATATATATATATATATATATATATATGAGAGAGAGAGAGAGAGAGAGAGAGAGAGAGAGAGAGAGATTTGTGTGTGATGTTCAGTGGGAACATGTTATTTCAACATGATGATGTGTGTTTTTTGGAAGAGAGGGAAGAAAGGATGCAAGGATGCACAGCCGCAGATAAGGACATTGTCATGTTTTAGGCTTTTTGTGCTGTTAACGTTCTACTTCTCTCCCTCTTCAAAATTTATATTTGGTTACATCCACAATGTCAACAAATATTCTCATTAAAAATTCTACCATGTCTTGTGTAATCACACAAGCTTGTGTTTTCTTTTGCAAATTATTCTGTAAATCCAGCATGATAATATATCCATAGATAGATAGATAGATAGATAGATAGTGAATATTCATGAGTTTGTTTGTTTTTTGTTTGTTTGTATATTAGTTTTTAGTTTCTTGCTTATGTTTATAGCTCATGTTTGTTTCTTCGGCTTCCAGCTAAACCACAGACCTACACACTAAATAGAAATCCATAATACCTGCTATCACAGAGGGAGTGAGTGACTTTTTCACCACACTACTGAGTACACTGTTTACTCTGCAGTTTGGGACACAGCCTTTCGTCTTCGGTCATGTCTCTTTTTGCACCTGGTCAGGATTTTGTCGCTGTCCATGGTGTTGAAACTCAAAGCGAGTTAATTGTCTTCATCACATGATATAAAAATACACCATGGAAAAGAAAAGTAAAACATTAAGAAAACCATAATTTTGCAACCTGTAATACAAAGATTTTCTGTGTTTATGTTGATCATCTCACACATGTCAAGCAAATAAAAATAAACATAAGTGATGGAGATGGTCGAGTAAATGATGAGCTCGATGTGGAAAAGTGTTTAAAGCTCAGGCGTTATCAAAACCTTCAGTGTCCCGATTCATGACAATTCTTCTTCTAATGTCAGAGAGTCATTTTAACTTCAACCTTCATTTACAACAGACACCAGACATATGTTAAAAACACCTCCAACTGGATAAAGTTTTAACCACTAGATGGAAGCATCCAGCTCTGAGAGTGAAATCTAGTCATACACAGACTCTAGATAAACAAGTGTTTCCAGGCAAAACAAACCTCGCCCAGCAGCACTTATTTTTTACCTATATGTTGATAATGGCAATATTTCTCAATCATCAGCTGTCAGGTTATAGTCCTATGAAAACCCATGACCTTGAGTTTGACCTTTCAAGGTCACCCAAGGTCAAAGATCATGGTGCCAAATGAAAGGACATATGGCACTTCCTATAAGTTGATAATGGTAAATATCTGTCTACCATCAACCTTTTGCAAGTTATAGCCCTTTGAAAATCCATGACCTTGAGTTTGACCTTTCAAGGTCACTTAAGGTCAAATATCATGGTGCCAAATGAAAGGCCATATGGGAGTTCCAATATGCTCATAATAGTAAACATCTGTCAATCAGCAACCATTTTTGAGCTATAATGGTAAATATGTTATTTTGACCGAAAGGTTGACCTTTCTGGTGACCTTGACCTTCACCTCGACCCAATTACCCCCAAAATTTAATCAGGTAATCTATGGCCCATTGCTCACCTACTCTGAAAATCTGAAGTCAATCGGTGCAACCGTCTAGACGCTAGATTTTTAACAGGCAGACACACAAAGAAACCCCAATGATTACAATACCTCACCCCGCCTACTCCGTCATGGGCGGGGTAATAATACAACTGAAGAACTTTTAACATTCTTACATACATTTCTTAAAACAATCTAGTGTAAATTCAGTGTGCATGTAGTGACAATTATACAGTCCTGAGTATTTGATTTTATTTATGATACTGTTTATATTTTGACAGATTCAAAATAAACAAGTTGAATAAAGACAGCAATTAAAATAGCAACAATGAGGTGTTAGTCTTGGCGCACGTGAGGGTAAAAATAAACCACATTTTTCCTTTCAGTGCAAAACCGAAACACAGATATGGAAAATACAATATGGGGCAGATGTGCCTACGTCAGAAGACCACGTGCTTGTTTGTCATGACTTTTTTAAAAAACAATTACATGTCATACTCTGGGACGTCCTTAGTGCAGAGTGTCTTTAGTATCAGGATAAATTCAAATGAGGCTTCGAGCACATTCACATTCTGTTCATAAATGAGACACAAACACTGTCGAATTTATAAGAAATAAAATTTTAAAAAATGAGAACCTTCTGGATTTTGAGTTTGATCTGCAGCACAATGTGTAAGTAATAAGAGTAATCTTAACTAATATTCATCTTCATTGTTGCTGGAATGATTTATGATGATGATGATGATGATGATGATTATTATTATTATTATTATTATTATTATTATTATGACCTACTGTTTTAAAGGTATTTTTGGGGAGCTGGATGTAGAAGTAACTTTATGTTTTTATTTGTTTAAAGTTATGTTTAATAGCCCAATGTGTTGATTAATATCTGAAATACTGTACAATATTGTGTGATGTGTTTTCTTTTCTAGATCCAGTCCAACCTGGTAGACGCTGGGTTACTGCACAATCCCTCACAGAGTCAGGAGTTTATCAGCCTGATAAAGAGCTCAGTGTGGATATCGGAGACTCGGCGACTCTGCAGTGTTGTATTTCTGAAAATGTAGTGAGGATAATCAACTGGTTTAAGCAAACGAACAGAAAACAGCCTCAAATTATAGTCAGAGTATATAAAAATTCCGGAGAGAAGTTTTACAATGGATTCCAAAAGTCACGTTTCCAAATAGAAAAACCTTCAAACTGCTTCAATCTGATCATTTTAAACACCATTCAGTCTGATGAAGCCATGTACTACTGTGCACTGACGGACTCCAACCTTGTGTTTGCAGATGGAACTTATTTAAAAATTAAAGGTAGGATTTCCACTAAACTTTCTTAAACTCCTGGTTTAATGTCGTGATATTTTTCCTTATTATCATTAACATGTTCAACCTGGAAGACAAATAATCCTGAAGTAGTGAAATGTTCACTGTGTTTTCTTCTTCAACTACACTGAGTTACAGACTTTTAGTCAGTGAATGATGATAAATGTTTCCAGGTGAACATGTTACTATTGAATCAGAAACATCTAAACCAGCTCTGGGTGATAATTCAGTGGGCTGTGAACCAACACTGCATGGAAACAGCACGAACATGAACACACAAGAGAAAACAGGTCAGATGCCTGATAATTCACTATTAATTAATCATCCTTAATTCATAATATAGTGAAATCACATTCTCAGAAGTGACCAGATCTCTCCATTCCTCAGTGCTCGGTTTGGGAACGGCTTTGGGTTTGTGTGCACTTCTGATTTTCTGTCTCATTTATTTCATCCTGAGGAGAAGAAAATGGGATAAAAGTAAGTGATTTTGTCATCAGATTAATAAAAAAAAATACAGTTAACCAAAGTTCTTTCAAAAACACTAATCGGTGTGTTTCTGTATTAATAGTAAATGCTTCAGTAGAAAACTCTCCAGTAATGAAGCAGGTACGTGTGAAACAATTTTTTTTTTTACTATTATACACTGTATGGGTAATTCAACTATATAACTGTACAGAATACTATATGGGTAATTTCTGTTTGTTTCTGTCGAGGAGTCTGATGACTAGTTTTGTGAGTTATATGTGTGAAATGTTTCTGCTGTTTGTTATAATGTTCTAGATATAATTTATACACTTAGATTGATGAGATTTGTGTAACAATCCCAAGCTTTTATTTTGATGTTGCTCTTTTTCTGTGTATAGTGCAGTTACCAATACAGTATGTGTTCGATTCCTGATTTATTATTATTATTATTATTATTATTATTATTATTATTATTATTATTATTATTATTCAGGAATCTGCTGAAGCTGAAACACTGAATTATGCAGCTTTGCAATTCTCCAAGAGGAAAGCCAAAGCTGAAAAAAAGAAAACTGGCTCATCAGATGAGTGTGTGTACTCCGATGTGAAGAAAACTGTCAGGTGTAACAGAAATAATTCATAACACATGATATTACAGTATTGCATTGCAAATACAATGAAAAGAGTTTAGCAAATTAAAATATTGACTGTACACTAATTTAGTCCATATTTTTCATATTGAGATGAAAAGATTATTAAACAAATAAGAATTAGAGACTTGAACTTGTCTCATTCAACTGAAAAATGCATCTATTTTTAGAAGGAAAATAATATGTAATTTGCCAAAACAGAGAAGTCTGGGATTTTTTTTTTGTAACTAAACTTCTTTCCCACATGTTTTGTTTATTTATACTTAAGTAATGCCTGATGTTTTCCCCACCATTATTTCCTTCAAGTGTAATGCTCCAAACTTTGACTAACAGTGAACTTGTGAAAAATAATTCAGTTTTGTATGACTTCAGATTTCGTGGCCTCATTTGTGTAATTCTGACTTTTGCTGAAAACACAATAAATAAAGAGCAACTTCATTAAAAATGTAACAAAAAATCATAAATAAAATTCTGAAAACTTTGCAACTGACAGAAAAGGAATTTCCATGACTGGTGTATTTTTGAAAAGGTTTTGGCTTGGACTTAAACATAAGTTAAGCACTGTGACGTCCACATTAACTGGGGGGGTGGGGCTTGTTTTATTCACCCACCTCTGCGATCACATTTACAGCACTAGTCAAATAGCAAGAAGGTTCTGTGTTCAAGCCCAGTGGCTGATGAGGGTCTTTCTGTGTGGAGTTTGCATGTTCTCCCCATGTCCACATGGGTTTCCTCTGGGTGCTCTGGTTTTCCCCACAGTCCAAAGACATGCAATTAGGGTAACTGGTGACTCTAAATTGCCTGTAGTTGTGAATGTGAAGAAAGGAACGGGCCACACAACTAAACATGGTTCGCCTCAAGCCTGGATCAGGTTCAGCAGTGATAATGATGGAACACAAAATACATTAAATATTTTAATATAATATAAACAGATAATGCACTCTGCTGGCTAAATAAATGTTGCTTAATATTCAGGATGGGATTGAATAATCAATCAATCAATCAATCAATCAATCAATCAATCAATTCCAGACTGATGAATTTATGACAATTTTAAGATTTATTTATTTATTTATTTATTTTTAGAGTTTAAGCTCAGAGAGAAGTGCAAAGAGGCGTGAAAGTTTGTCGCTGTCCATGGTGTTGAAACTCCTGTGAAGTTTGCTGACCAGAGCAACATAAACAACACAACAATCAACAACAAATACAAATTCTGACAAGTAATTGAGTCATACATATTAATGTACAGACAAATGTGTCAAATAAAACAAACAAACAAATAAATAAATAGTCCAGCACTGTCTTCCAATCAGAAGGCAGAGTCTTTTATAAACATAATTTCTGAGTGGTGTTTGTCCTCTCCTGAGAAAAGGTGGGATTTGAAAGCAGCATGGCGTATCTCCTTCTCAGACAAGACATTCCCATAATGCACTTCACCAGACCAGAGATCTGAAATTTGGATTCAGTTCAATTACATTTAAACTCACAGCTTTCTCCAGCAGCGACCAAACAACTCATCTCATCTCATTATCTCTATCTGCTTTATCCTGTTCTACAGGGTCGCAGGCAAGCTGGAGCCTATCCCAGCTGACTACAGGCGAAAGGCGGGGTACACCCTGGACAAGTCGCCAGGTCATCACAGGGCTGACACATAGACACAGACAACCATTCACACTCACATTCACACCTACGGTCAATTTAGAGTCACCAGTTAACCTAACCTGCATGTCTTTGGACTGTGGGGGAAACCGGAGCACCCGGAGGAAACCCGCGCGGACATGGGAAGAACATGCAAACTCCACACAGGAAGGCCCTTGCTGGCCACGGGGCTCGAACCCGGACCTTCTTGCTGTGAGGCGACAGTGTTAACCACTACACCACCATGCCACCCATAATAAAATATATCACGTTCAAACAAAAGTCCACATTCAGGTCTACATTTTAATGTTGAACAGAGCTTTCATACTAACCTGATATAAAATGTTCTTCACACACACGGGAATGCTTTGTGGCATCCAGTCTTCCTGTTTAACTGCAGCTCACCATTTTTCTCATTATTCACCGGGAAGTGGTGAAATAATGAGAAAAATCCATCTCATTTTGAGCCTGGTTTATGTTTTTCACCGGGAAGTGGTGAAAACATAAACCAGGCTCAAAATGAGATGGCCTTTCAATTTCATAAAAACAGTGAAATGTATTTCCCTCTGAAATTTGGTCATTGTGATATATGTTTATTTCTGCAATCTCTCACAAAAATATCAGACCATTCTGTGGCTGGGAAGTTATTTAATTTGAGGGGCTTCCCAAGCAAATAATGTGCATGAAATTGCACAGTCAAGCAGACAGAGGAAGTCCGTGTGCGCATGCACAGGTTTACCTTCTTCTTCTTCTTGTGGGTTTTACAGCAGCTGGCATCCACAGTGTTGCATTACTGCCATCTACAGGTTTACTTTGAGCGTGCACTGACTGTTCCATCATTCTGTCACTAAATGAACAGCTGATCACACCGAGGTGCTCGCTGACCGCCGATATTTATTAGTTTGGTCCTGCATTTCCTTTCCTTCATTTATGACATAAAGTCTTTTCTTCTTGCTTTCTGTTACTGTAGTCAGTCTTTCACGTTTCATTTGCACACTCACGTCCTTCATTTTTCTCTCCTGTTTCAAATTTGTATCCCACGATGCCTTGCGCAAACAGGGAAAGCCCACCACGTGATGCATGATGTACAGTAGTATCTTGAATTGGGTCATGGTGAAGCAGGGAAAAAAAAACAGAGAATTTAGGGCCACATGGAGATAAATTAATTAATTGTTCTATTAAACAAAACTAATAAAATTAGAGGTCTGTGATTCAAATTCAGTAGCTTTCAGTCACTAAACAAAAATAACTGGGTGTCAGGGAAAATTATTTTCATGACCTACACTTGAAAAATCTGAAAGGCAGTCAACCTTTGATTTGTCAGACTGGAAGTCTGTTATTACATCCAAAAGCACTACAGGTCTCTGGCATTGTTCTTTTAGATGTAACTTCTATAAATTTATTTGTCAATGTTTATGAAATTGGGCTTACTATCACTCGTGTACACTTCTACCAGTCTTTGTCAAACACAAAGATTGCCCAGCAATATGGCCACGTAAACAAATCTACAGTTATGATGACATCATGTGAAAGGGCCCAATAGGGCCTAAAAGAGGGCTCTGGCTGCAAAAAGTAACAAGTAATAAGACAAAAACAAATGCTGTGTCACTAGATGGAGCCAGTATGGGGTGTCAGTGTGCATAGAGTGAAACTCTGACAAGCAAAGGGTTAAAGAGAGTGAGCACTGATGAGTTTGAGTAAAGAAGAGAGTTAGAGATGAAAATGAAGAAGAAGAATTATCTTACAGAAACATCTCAAATAAAAAGATGGCAGAAAGAAATACAATGAGAGTGTGTTTTACCACATAGACCTCGTGATGATGGGGATAAATGAGGGGATTATTTAGAGTTACTCTGGGTTTAGTCTGTGGTTACAGGGCAGGGCTGTGGCTTTAAGTCATGTCAAGATAAATCCATATCAAATTGTATTTTCAGTTTTTCAGTTCAGATAGCACAAGACAATGTGGTCTGTACATATAGATAACAATGTGAAAGGAAAAAAAAAAGAAATACAGTTCAATACAGTTCAGTACAATCCACAGTGATGAAGCAGAGTTCCTGTTTCCACTCGGATGTTGATTATTTTCCATTAAAAGCACATCCTGTTTTTTTTTTTTAATTCCTCTTGCACCACAGCAAAGTTCCAGCATGAGCAAATGTAATGTTAGTCCAGTTCTCCTATTAAGAGGTTTTTTTTTTTTCCCAAAACATTAATAAAGAAGAGATGGTGGTCACAAGGACAACGTTCCTGATAAATGTTCCTGAAGATGTTTGTGTCCTGCGGCGACTCGGCAGCTGATGAGTGAAAAAGTGAAAATCTTTTGATCTGGTGGATTATAAGAAGCTCCGCCCACAAGCCTCAAATCAGGAAGTTCATTGCAGGGTGCTGAGCTGCTGCTGGATCTCGGCCTGACACGTGGAGGGGGTGAAAACTTTGAGTGTCTGTTTTTCACTGAGACATGAACAGACATGTTGGGGATCAGCAGTGTGTTTAATATTAACATCTCCTCTCAGCACGACAACTGATTTTAGCTGATGGCCTTTGGGTGGGAATTTATGGGCCAAACTGGGGAGAAAATTTTTTAAAATAAAAAAATAAATAAATAAAAAAGGGCAAAAACCCCCTGAATATCAGTTCAGAAGTTTGCATTTCTCTTCCAGCGTGTGATATAAATCTTCTCTAATCACTGAACTGCCCGGTTTTGCCTTTAAGGCCTCTTTCTTCTGTTCTGAATAACTGGATTCTGTCAGTTAAAGGATCCTTTACTGTTGTTTATTTTCCCTTGTTTTGGATTATTTTCTTCTTGTAGGATGAATCCAAATTTTATTTTTAATTTTGGAGTCTATTTTATTTGGAAATGTGTTAAGATCCAACATATTTGCATATAATTGGTAAAACAGAGATTCAAAAACCTTAGGGGATGCAAACTTTTGCACCCGGCTCTATAAACAAGTCAGACATGCGACCTTTCACAGCTCTGGGCCTCATAAGAAGCTTGTTCCCCTTCACTGTCCCTCAGCACACACAGAATGCACACACAGGTCTGGTGTGGGAAGTTAAAGCTGAGAGTGGTGTGGAACAGTCAGTGTGGGTTTTGCTCGCTGTACCTTCCTGTTTACTCGAGCACACAGATTTATACTGAACAGCAAAACAATAAAATTAGCAAAAAAAAAAAAAATCTGCCTGCAGCAAATGACACACACACACACACACACGCACACACACACACAGAGCTATGTAATGTGTAAGTTGACAATAATGATGTAAATAAAACTCCATTTTTAAGCTCATCATCATGAGGATGAAGTGAATCTGAGTAACTGAGTGTGTAAATAACATTCTATCTGACGGCTTATAAACTCCGTGACCATGCTGCTGTGTGTTTAGAGCAGATTAAAGTGAAATCTGGTGCTTTAGAAGAGAGGAGTTACAATATCACACATCTATATGAACGCTATGGAGATGTTTCTAATTTTGCATCGTGTCTGAAAAACAACAGCGTGGCCTGAGAGAAAAAAAAAATAACCGCACATCCTGTGGAAAGTTTGAGAGGCGAGAACCTGATGGTGTTTGTGAGAAAAGCAACTCGGGCGGTCAGAGCGGCCTGCAGAGATGAAACACTCAGAGCTGCAGTGTGTGAAGAAGCAAAGAGACAAACAGAGCTACAAAACCACAAACAGCAGACCTCAACACCTTACACATGCTTGCGCACACCCACCCACCCACCCACCCACCCACACACACACACACACACACACACAAACTTTGCATAACTGAAATAAAGACCACTTTGTTAATAATTCTAAAACTAAATGTAAAGATTTCTGCCTCCACTGCAGTGTGTATATTTACCCTGAATACATTTAGATTAATTTGCATAATTTGATTTAGCAAACTATTAGGAAATAATATATTTGTGGATGAAACACTGTCAAATTCACTTCAGTGACTATTTTTACTTCTCTGATCATAATTCATTAAAGTCTATGAAAAAAAAACCTTTGAAACCTGCAGCACATGCTGTAGATGATGAAAGATCATTTTAATTTATCAGTTCTGAGTCTTTGGTATCATGGTGTTGCTGAGATGGGGTGGGCGGGGAGAGAGAGAGAGAGAGAGAGAGAGAGAGAGAGAGAGATTGTGATTGGTTAGTGTTACACAGTGCTGAAGGAGGAGCCACATTAAGGCCTGAATAAAACTCCGCCCACATCCACACAGACATCTTGCACATGTTCGTGATCATAATTCAGAAAAAAAAAACAGGTATTAGACATGCCTAAAGCTTAATGTATTCATTTTAATGATAAATTGTGTAAAAAGGTTACACTAATATAAATTAATATCAGTTACAGTGAAGTTATTTCAAAATCCATATTTAAGTCTATATATAGATAATAATCATTTTTCCATGAACATCTGAACACTGGCATTAAAACAAAGAGTATTGTTGTTGTAGGACAATAAAAAAAATCTGTAAATACATTCTGACTGATATAATTTGACTCGACTCACCTGGTTTTGGTCTGAACGCTGTTACTCTTGATGCTGATTGGAGCCGATTGTTCTGTGTCATTATTTTAATGGAAAGCTGAATAATACTACTTCTAACACAAGACTTTATGTGCTTGGTTCAGTTTCCCGAATAAACATTATCAAAAGAGAGAGAGAGAGAGAGAGAGAGAGAGAGAGAGAGATTTGGGTAGATGGAGAGAGAGAGAGAGAGGGAGAGAGAGGGAGATTTGGGTAGGTGGAGAGAGAGGGAGAGAGATATGGGTAGATGGAGAGAGGGAGAGAGAGCGGGAGAGAGATATGGGTAGATGGAGAGAGGGAGAGATGGATAGAGAGAGATGGGTAGATGGATAGAGAAAGAGGGAGAGAGAGAGGTTGCTCACAGCCAGCAGTGGATGAGAGAACTTGTAGTGACTTCTTTAAGGCTTCTTAGGAACACTAATGGCCTTTAACTTGTTAAAATGGCTCCTAGGAACACTATTATATCATCAAAGGTACTGTACATGAACACCTCACCATCACACCCAGATGCGGTTCTTCCCCAAACTGTTACCACAACGTTTTAATCACACAATTGTACAGAATGTCTTTGTAAGCTGGAGCTTTACAATTTCCCTTCACTGGAACTAAGAGGCCCAAACCAAAGTTTGTGCTTTAACCATTTCTCTGTAGACTTACGTGCACTTCAGCTCACTGTCTTACTGCATAACCCACTTGTGGTTAAGCTTCAGCTCACACACAGACACCCTGACATTCTCCTGTCAACTTTGATCGTGCAATACAGAACTCATCAGTTGTAAATAAATAAAGGGTGAGCCGTCCTGTAAGTTCAGTAACTTGTTCTCCTGTTTATTTGCTAAACTAATCCACTAAATAATAATGTGGAAACAGAAACTTTTTGTTGCTGAAACATTATGACCTCGATTCAAGATGATTGTGCAAATAATTGTGACGAAATTATCTTTTATTATTTTGTGCAATATATTTTAAGAATGGAATTAATATTAAACATGGTTAAACAGCCATAACAAAAAGTTACAGATTAAAAAACATTTTGTCAACCTTATTTTTAGCTTCATAAGAATAAAATACTTGATCTCACCCATAAAGAGTCATTAGAGTCATTTGCTACAGTTAGTAATCCAAGATCATTTAAAAAATATATTATTGTATGGGCAGAAAAATAAAGTATGCTAAACAAATTTGCAATTGAAAAGTTCATGTCAGGCCCGAACAAATGGACTTTGCTTGAAAAGTAAGCTTCCTGATGAAAAATAACACAATTATGTTTCCCACACTGTCAGAAATAGAAGTACAGTAGGAGTCCATTTCTGTCCCCCAAGGTACAGTCTGCACTTGTGTACCCTCAGGGCTCATTATTGGACCTCAAGGTAACTGTGTGTGCCTTTTAAGAGGCAAAAAGGTACATCTATGTTCCCAAGCAATATATAAAGAGTACAAATAAGTACCTTAGAAGCAGTGGCGGCTGGTAGTCTTTCAAACAGGGGAGGCTGGTCGGTTACGATATTTCCAGATTTTAAAAGAAAAAAGAAAAAAACACATCAATTTTGCCCATACTCTTGCCTCTGATCTGGCTGATTGTTGGCAGCATCACAAACTGTGAAATAACAGGTTCTTTTGGCCCATTAGCCTACTGTCCAATATACATGATGGTGGTGTTGGGGGGGGGGGGTATATTTTAACATTTTATATTTTAAAATTGTGGCATGTTGTTTAAAAATTTATCATTATTGAAAGCAGCTCTTTGTCAGGGACCTCAGCAGTAACAGCAGAGTGTTCTGGAATAGGCACAAGCACTGACCTTGGGGAGCCAAACATAGAGCTGGGTGCTACACATTTCATTCAATGACACTTTCCCTATATGTTACTTATTTTGACTGAGAAATGTTTTATTTACAATTTTGATAACCCTTCACTTTCAATCCAGGTCTGTAGTGTGAAATGTTCTCGGCTGTGTTTTTGTTTAAAAATGTTTTCCAAATTGTAGCTGTGTTTAATTCATATCCAGAAAAATATATATTCCAATATAATATACTCAGCATAAACATTTTAAATAGAATCTATATTTTTGGTCCATCCATGACATATTACTAAAGTAGCCTATTTACTGTTGTTGATGTGGGTCACTTGCTGTTAGCCAATTCACTTTCTCGTACCAGGAGAGCTGAAAGGAACGAGTATTATTCCCTACCTTTTTCACCAAGTCAATTTGAGGCGTTGGTCTACCCTACTTTTTAATTTTAATTTTTTCCTCGAAAGGAAGACTGGCAAATGGCTTCGCCAAAATTAAATCAGCAATGCTTGGCATCCGTGCGCAGCTTTCTTGCTAGCTGACTAGCCCCCTCAAGTTCAAGTTCAGTCACTCAAATAAACGAAATTTCTGGAACTAAGATAGCAAACTTAACACTATATTTAAACTTTATTTACAATGAAAATATATACAAACTAAAAAAGCTGGTAGAAACCGTATGTAATGAATGAAATCGAAATGTAAGCTGATCTCTTACAATACACCACACCACTTCGGAATCTGCATGGTACTGAACTGAAATTCACCGCTGCCTGTCTATAGTTGAAACGAGCTGTCAATCAAAGAAAATATCCGGCCGCTTTCACCAATCACCAGTCTCCTCGCGGAAACTGCCATGTCCCTCCCACTGTGAGGCTCGGAGTCCGTGGGCGGGCATTTTCGCTGTATTTGTCCAATAACTGTCTTGCATTTTGAGATTGACAAGCGCATAGCTCCCAAATGCCATTGAAGTCCACTGAGGCTGGGCTGCATCGCGCTGTCACGAGGGGGAAAAACTCATGCACACATTAGGCGAACTGGGGAAAGTTATAACGGAATGATTTCGCACTGTAGTGGGTTGAGCACATATATTTCTATGATTCTGGATCTGAAATAGCAATGTTATAAGGTCGGCTATAACATAAGCCTAGAGCAATTCATCCTACACGATGTTCGTCATTTTTAGAGGAGGCTGAGCCTCCCTCGTTGTCTTAGAGCAATCGCCCATGCTTAGAAGGTACTGCCCCAGTGACAAGCCATTGTAACCCTGAAGGTACAGTAATGTACTTTATTTTCTGACAGTGCAGAACCACTGCAGCCAGTACTGTTTGTGTCTTTAATTCTGAGTTTGAAGTGCATTGGTGGTTCGCTTTTTGTTAACCAGTGGACTTCAGCACATGCCAGGTGGTGCAGCTCAGACAGCAACGGTAAGACCAGTGGGACCTCGAATGGAGTTCAGCCATGATGGGTGATGGGTTGAGTCTGCAAGCTGCTCCCCTCAAGAAGAAGAATAAGAACAACAACATCTTTATTCATCACACATATGTACACTTATGAAATTCCTCTCTGCATTTAACCCATCTGAAGCAGTGAACACACACACACACACACACACACACACACACACACACACACACACGTGAGCAATGAGCGTACACACACACACACACACACACACGTGAGCAATGAGCGTACACACACACACACACACACACACACATGCCCAGAGCAGTGAGCAGCCATGCTAACAGTGCCCAGGGAGCAGTTGGGGGGCTTAGGTGTCTCACTCAAGGGCACCTCAGTCTAAGGTTAACCTAACCACATATCTTTGAACTGTGGGGGGAAACCAGACCACCCAGAGGAAACCCACACAGACACAGGGAGAACATGCAAACTCCACACAGAAAGGCCCCATCAGCCACTGGGCTTGAACCCAGAACCTTCTTGCTGTGAGGAAACAGTGCTAACCACTACACCACCATGCCGCTGTCTCCCCCTGATTTTTTTTTTTTTGGCATGAGCAGCACCTTGGTTGGGCTCCCACAGCTTGGCACTAATAGGAGCCTAACAACAAAGCCCCCGTCCACAGCTGATGGGAAGGGAAAGGGAAGGGGAATTATGTTAAGATGCTCATGGACTGTAGTTCAGCATTCAACACAATAATTCCCTCAAAGTTGAAGCATTCAATCAAGTTGAATTATCAGGGACTCAGCCCATTACTGTGTGAGTGGATCCTCAACTTCCTTTCAGATAGGCCACAAGCAGTAAGGGTGGGGAATCGTGTCTCTCCCCCAATCACCCTCAGCACTGGAACCCCCAGGGCTGTGTTCTGAGCCCCCTGCTGTACTCTCTGTATACAGATGACTGTGTAGCCTCATCAGACTCCACCACCATTGTCAAGTTTGCTGATGACACTGTTATGGTAAACCTGATCTCCAATAAGAATGAGAAGGCCTACCTGGAGGATGTCAGAAACCTGGAGAACTGGTACCAGGACAACAACCTCCTCCTAAACATCAGCAAGACAAAGGAGCTGATCATGGACTTCTCCACAAAACAGGTGAGAAACGACAAGCCCCTCAACATCAATGGGACCCCAGTGGAGAGAGTGGATAGTTTTTGATACATGGGCATTCACATCACTCAAAATATGTCTTGGTCCTGCCACATAAATGTCCTGGTTAAGAAGGCCCATTTGCATCTGCCCTGCCTAAGACATCTCAGAGATGTCCATCTTCCACCGAGGGTGCTGAGGAACTTTCACTCTTGCACCATTGAGAGCATCCTAATGGGAAATATATCCACCTGGTTTGGGAATAGCACCAAGCAGGACAGATGGGCTCTCTAGAGAGTGGTGCGATCAGCCGAGTGCATCATCTGCACCAAGCTCCCTGACCTGCAATCTAATGACACTAAGTGGTACTGGACCAAAGCCAGAAAGAGAATGAAGGCTCTCAGTCATCCCAACAATCGACTGTTCTCTCTGCTGAGGTCAGGGAACTGCTTTCGCTCCCTTAAGGCCAATATATTCCATTACATGACATTACATGACATTTAGCAGACTCTCTTTTCCAGAGCAATGTACAATAAATGCAAAAGTCAAGTACAAGAAATGCTGAACTTCTAGACAAGAAAGTTCTAGTACCAACTAAACAAGTGACAGAAAAACACCTAGTGTAATATTCTGTTGAAGTAACAATAATCAGCAAACAGCCAAGGAGAACAATTCAAACATACAAATGAGCTGACAAAGTACAACTAAATAGAGAAAAATAAAACTCCAGTGAGTTAGCCAAGACCACGATGCAATTACACAGTGGACAGAGAAGTAGGGGAGAGGTCCAGCCTGAAGAGGTGGGTCTTCAGTCTGCACTTGAAGGTGGTCAGGGAGTCAGCAGTTCTGACCTCAATGTGAAGGTCATTCTACCAATGAGAAACCAGTACAGACAGCAGTTTGAGCAGGATGACCAGGAGCAGAGAGGAGAAGAGGCCAGGTGACTAGTAGTAGCGGCGTGTAGGGATCTGGCTGGCATGTAGAGTCGGATTAGTCTCTAAAGGTATGCTGGATCCATCCCCTTGACTGCCTGGTAAGCTCACACCAACATCTTAAATTTGATGTGAGCTGCAACAGGTAGCCACTGAAGGGTGACAAGCAGAGGGGTAATGTAGGAGAAATGATGGAGGTTGTAGACCAGGTGGGCTGCAGCATTCTGGATGAGCTGCAGGGTTCTAATGGCAGATGCTAGAAGGCCAGCAAGGAGAGAGTTGTATTAGTCCTAGCAGGAGAGGATCAGTGTTGGACCAGGAGCTGAGTAGAGTAGGTGGTGAGGAAGGGGCAGATCCTCTGAATGTTATAAAGGAGAAATCTACACATCCAGATCACTGCAGTGATGTTCACTGAAGAGGATAGTCTGTCATCAAACACCACCCCTAAGTTCTTTGCACTGGGTGAAGCTGACATACAGATATCCCACAGGAACATGACGAAGTCCGGGGGTGGAGAGGATGGAGCGGAATCAAGAATCAAAACTGGAAAAAAGCATGTATTATGAATAATAATAATAATAATAATAATTCATGATGTACAACATCAGATAATGTGCTGTTGTATAGTTTTGAGTGCAATACAGTTCAAAGGTTATTTACTAATCACTGTTTTCAGTTTTAATTTCAATTTCAAAATACAGTTTCGACTTTTTTGGATTTGGGTTTGTAATTGTCTCAACAGACTAAAAAACATACACATTTTCAAAAATTGTCATCCACCTCATTCCCTGCGTTTTTTTATGCCAGTTTTGAAGAGTTGAATTCAGTCGAGGTCACGCCCAGGGTTCTTCTGCTGCTAGCTCACTTGTCAAGACCATATGTGGAACATTCTGTGGTGTCAGAGTTTCACACCATAAATCTCTGGCACAAAGTGAGATGTGCTCAGTTTGACCATCTGACAGTGGAGCAAGAGGAGACATGCTGTACACAGAGCTCACACTGAAGGTGTTGATGATGATGTGGATTATAATAGTGTTTTTTTATAAAATTGGTAAGTGTCCGTGGTTTTGATTGTTTCTAATCAAAGGCACTGAGTGCAATATTGATAATCTCTGTGTCTTTAAAGAAGAATAAAGTTTGTTATTTAATTCCTAGCAGCAGATTCTGCACAGACACATGATACCGGTCAGCAGAACCTAATTATCACTGCTGATGTTGGTGATAACGTGACTCTACACTGCTTTAAACTGCTAGAACATGACTCCACAGTCATTGCTTGGTACAAGCAAAAAGTAGGACAGGAGCCTCGTGTAATGGTCACAGTTCATCACCAACCCAATTTTGAAGATGAGTTCAAGTCACCAAGATTCAGCATCAAGAAAGAAGAAACGAGATTCCATTTAAAAATAGCGAATGTGGAAAAATCAGATGAAGCCATGTATTACTGTGGACTGAGAGATTTTTTCACAAGGTTTGGAAATGGAACATTTTTATCAGTAAAAGGTAAGTAGTTAGGTTCATACATTTGTAATTAGTTTAATATTTCCTTTTCTTAGGCTCCAGCTTGCCTGCGACCCTGTAGAACAGGATAAAGCGGCTAGAGATAATGAGATGAGAGATGAGATTTCCTTTTCTTAAAAATGAACTTGATGATTAACTAACAGAAGCCCTGATTCTCAGGTTGTCAACTGTGAGCACATTATTTTGAATTGTTATCTTGTTATTTAATCTTAATTATGTGAATAAAAAAAAAATCAAAATATCATTATTTTTAACACTTGATGCACACTTTAAATTTCTCATGCTGGAATGGATCTGATCAGTGCATTTAGTCTGTTTTATTAGAGATAGGAGGGTTCCAGTTAATTGAAGGTTGCACAATAAAACAATATTTGTCAGGGAGAAATTATCTGTTGATGCATTGATGTGAATAACACAAATTTGGGTTTATGTAAAAAAAACATGTAATAAACATTATGCCTCAGCTCTCTCGAGTCTGATTTATGCAATATATTAATTATAGAGGTCTAAATATGAACTGTCCATATCACATGCTCTATCTCACGCTGAACAGGTGATGGAGATATAAAAGTGTCAGTGATCCAGAGCAGCGTGTTGGACTCGGTTCCTGCAGGAGCGTCAGTGACTCTGCAGTGCTCGGTTCTCTCTGAGAGCAGAGCAGCAGAACACCAAGTGCTCTGGTTCAGAGCTGCTTCACCACAATCCCATCCTCAAATCATTTACACTCATCACAGCAGCAGCCGTCAGTGTGAGAGCGACTCTTCTACACACACCTGTGTGTACGACTTCTCCAAGAACATCCTCAGCATCAATGATACTGGAACTTACTACTGCGCTGTGGCCGTGTGTGGGAAGATCATTTTTGGGAATGGGACTCGAGTACAGTTGGGTAAGAACACGTGTCATGTTTTAGTGATATGCCAGAGTGTATAGTAATTATTTTTCTATCTAATATCTGTCTATGTGCTTGTATCGGGCCATCCAATAAGATTTAGTACAATGTTGTTTCATTCCAGATATTTTGTTTTTTACTAAAACCTACATCTCAAACTATTATTCTCTTTCATTTTTAATTATCTGAAGAAATGAGTTTGTTTAGCATAGAAGTAAATACTGAGCTAATATTTAATCCTGTGATATTTCCTGTGTAGCAGAGAGATCTGCCGTGGATCCTGTAGTGATCTGTCTCGCTGGAGCTTTGGGAGTGTGTGTGGTTGTGATCTTTGCTTTGATCTTTATCATAACCTGTAAAGGAAGAAACAGAGGTGAGTCTGCATTATAGATTTTCTTAAAGTTATTATATAATTCTCAAGTTATTTTAAAATTCTAAAATTTCCATTATATACAATGGAATACCAGTTTATTAAACATACAGATCTCGTACAAAGTGGAGTTCCTGTTACCACACCAATGTTTTCCCACTAATGTCATGTCCTGAAATGTTTTATTCCTCTTATACTACAGTAATTTGCAACAACTACATTTTTAATTCATTAAAAGCAACACTTTGTACTTTTTATCATTAATTATAGTTACATTTAATGCTGTGGAACATCAAAACAAGTTAGTTCCTGTTATCTATCAGCGATAAACTGGTGTTGCATTTTCTTCTCTACAGTGAGATTAAAACACGGTTCTGTGACAGACAAAACCCTCAATCAGGTAAATATTCAGGATATGTGAATAATGTGGTAAACAGACAAGTAATTAGTGTAAAATTGCTGCATTATAAGTGTAATAAAAAGTCTAATAATCTGATATCCCTCCAGGACTGTGACACCGTGGGGCTGAATTATGCTGCCTTACATTTCAGTGAGAGGAGAGCCAAAAGAGGAAGAGTAAAGAAACAACAACCTCAAGATACTATATATACTGATGTACAATATAATTCTATAACTTAGATTTGATCTCTGATCTGATTCAATGTTATTAATTCTGTTATCAGTTTTCATTTTGACTGTAGATATATGTTTTTGTTGAGGATTAATGATTGTTCAGACTGAATTTAAACTGAAAGCTGAATGATCAAGAAGTTTCAAAATCACTGGAACACTGGGACACTGGTTCTGTCTTGGAGTGACATGAGAAAGCATTTTTTCCCCATGTTCTCCTCTTTTTTGGGTAATTTTCACACTTAACTGTTTCATATCTCCAAAACAAATCTTAAAAGAAAACACATGCAACCTGAATAAACACAAAGCACATTTTTAAATGATGGCATTTTCCAAAGGAAAAGAGTTATCCAAATCCAAGTCCCCCACCACACACACACACACACACACACACACACACACACACATGTATGTTTTTACATCAACCAAATTTAATGAATAACTGGGTTCAGTTACACGATACACACCAAGGCTTCATTACTGCCAGTGCTTTTGAACCGAAATATCACTTAAATTAAAACTTTCCAACAATGTAAAGTAGACTAAAGGATTCAAAAAACAGGACATTATGTTGCAATCAAACGAGATTCCAGAAAAGATTTGAATGTTGTTTCTTGACTAGACAGGGTTACAAAACCATTCCTAAGGCTGCTTACATATGACTAGCTTCAAAATCTCTCAGTGCTCACTTTGACATTGTTTTCCTATTAGGAGAGCATCATGCCTCCATACTGACCTCAGCATAACGTCGCTTTCAGTCCGGGCATTTTAATGCTCTGCTCAGAGTTCAGAATGGTTGAACTTCAACCCCGTTTGTCACTGACCTCTCTGAGCATCACCAATGACTTTACAGTGTGACATACTGGAACATGGGTGGAGCAAGCCTGGCACAATATATAACATTGATATCAAATCTACATTTTTTTTTAATATATGTTCATTTTGGGCAGCATGGTGGTGTAGTGGTTAGCACTGTCTCCTCACAGCAAGAAGGTCCTCAGTTCGAGCCCAGCAGTTGATGAAGGCCTTTCGGTGTGGAGTTTGCATGTTCTCCTTGTGTCTGAGTGGGTTTCCTCTCGGTGGTCCGGTTTCCCCCACAGTCCAAAGACATGCAGGTTAGGCTAATTGGTGGCTCTAAATTCACCGTAGGTGTGAATGTGAGTGTGAATGGTTGTTTGTCTCTATGTGTCAGCCCTGTGATGATCTGGCAACTTGTCCAGGGTATACCCCACCTCTTATCCATAGTCAGCTGGGACAGGCTCCTGCTTGCCTGCGACCCTGTACAGGATAAGCAGTTATGGATAATGAATTGATGCTCATTTTGAATTTGATGCCAACAACACATTTCAAAATATCTGAATCAGCGGCATGTTCACCACGATGATGCATCACATCTACTTTTAATAAAACTCTGTAAATGTTAGGGAAATGAGGAGACCAAAAACATTACATTACATTATAGGCATTTAGCAGACACTCTGATCCAGAGCAACACACAACAAGTGCAAAAGTCAGATCCAAGAAATGCTGAACTTCTCGACAAGAAAGTTCTCATGCCAAATGAAAGTCATCATGACCAGGCTAGACAGTGCACAGCCTGGGTTGGTCAAGATAGCTAAGATAGCAATGTGATTACACAGTGGGCAGAGAAGCAGGGAAGAGGCTCAGCCTCAAAAGGTGGTTCTGCACTTGAAGGTGGTCATGGAGTCAGCAGCTCTGACCTTGATGGGAAGGTCATTCCACCAATGGGGAACCAGGACAGACAGCAGTCTTGTATGGGCTGGGGAGGAGCAGAGAGGAGCAGTGGCCAGGTGACTAATAATAGTGGAATGTAGGGTTCTAACTGGTATGTAGGGTTGGATCAGTCTCTGAAGGTATGCTGGACCTGACCCCTTAACTGTCTGGTAAACTAGCACCAACCTTTTAAATTTGATGCAAGCTGCAACAGGCAGCAGTGAAGGGCAGCGAGTAGAGCGGTGGCATGGGAAGGACAAGGAAGGTTGGAAACCAGGTGGGCTGCAGGATTCTGTATGAGCTGCAGGGGTCTGATGGCAGATGCTGGGAGGCCACCGAGGAGGGAGTTGCAGTAGTCCAAATTGGAGAGGATCAGTGCTTGGACCAGGAGCTGAGTAGAGTAGGTGGTGAGGAAGGGGATGATCCTTTGAACGTTGTAAAGGAAGAATCTACACATCCGGGGCTCTGCATCAATTTTTGCTGAGGAGGATAGTTTGTTGTCAAACCTCACCCCTAGGTTCTTTGTGCTGGGTGAAGGTGACATAGAGATATCCCCCAGAGAGATGATGAAGTCTAGCGGTGGAGAGGATGGAGCGGGAATATAGATCACTTCTGTCTTGCCTGACTTGAGCTTCAGGTGAAGGTTAGCCATCCAGCTCTGGATGTAATGCAGACAAGCAGAGATGCGATCTGAGACCTGTGTGTCAGAAGAAAGAAAAGAAAGAAATAAACAAGTGAATGTCATCAATATAGCAGTGTTTGGATAGACCATGAGAAGAGATAATCAGGCCAAGAGAGTGGAACTGAGCATCTCAATTGCTGTAGTTTTGGAAGTGAAATGTTCTCCCATTCTTGCCTGAGATAAAATTTCAGTTACTCAACAGTTCAGCGTCTCCTTTGTCATATTTTGTTCTTCATAATGCACTAAATGTGTTCAAGGGGAGACAGGTTTGGACTGCAAGCAAGCCAGTTTAGAACCTAGACTCTTTCACTATGGATTTTATATATCATTACATTTGTATCCAATTGTGTATTGGTATCCCTATAAGCAAACATACATGTACATCTCCAAGACATCTATGCAATACATGCTAATATACCTGGAAGATGTATCGAAAAGAGCATTTGCTCATCTGGAAGATGTTTCTGAATCAACATTTTTGAATGTCTCTGGTTTAACAACAACGCCTTGATATTTCAGTAAAAAAAAAAAAAAGTTCATTCTGCATGCACATGCAAATCTTCCAGATGTACAGAATTTGTTCTGACAGGGATATTAATACATGCCTGGATACCGATATCACTCTATTCTATTCTATTCTATTCTATTCTATTCTATTCTCATGTTTGGATAGTTTGTTTGTCTATCGGCACACATGGAATTGATGTCTTGGAGATGTATGTCTGCTTATATTTGATCCAATATATTTTTGTGTTTTGTTATTTATTTCTAGAGAAAGATTGTAAAACAAGGTGGAAGCGCTTGAGGGACAGGTACAGAAAGGAGAAGAGATTAGAGTTTGAAATAAAAAGGTTCATGTCTGTTTTAAGTTTCCATGAGACATTTATGAAAGACAGGGAATCAAGTGGAAACATGAGACAGGAATGTTATGTAAGATTGCATTTGATGTCAGTTCTTTTACCAGCATCTGACCCTTCTCAAGAGGAGAATTTATGCTTCCAGTCTTGAAATTTTCAGTCAAATTTGCACCTGAACAATCCATGTCAGGCGACACGATGGTGGAGTGGTTAGCACTATCGCCTCACAGCAAGAAGGTCCTGGGTTCATGGCTGGTGGGCCTTTCTGTGTGAAATTTGCATGTTCTCCCCATGCCTGCATGGGTTCCTCCGGGTGCTCTGGTTTCCCCCACAGTCCAAAGACATGCAGGGTAGGCTCTAACTTGACCATGAATGTGAGTGTGAATGGTTGTTTGCCTCTATATGTTACCCCTGAGATGACTTGGTGACTTTCCAGGGTATAACCTGGATTTCGCCCATAATCAGCTGGGATAGGCTTTAGCTTGTCTGCGACCCTGTACAGGATAAGTGGCTACAGATAATGGATCGATGGATGGCATTCCATGTCTCCAACCAATGTCTTTTTTTTCAGTTTCCCACAAGTAGCTCAACCCCAAGCAGTTCAATCAACAGCAGAGCATGATGACTGTAACCTCTTAACCCCCAGCCCCCAATGACTCACTCTCAAGGTTCTAGTCATTCATTCAGCAGCAACAAGTCAGCCTGCAATTACCATGATCTCCCAACTGCATCCTCAACCCCAAGGCCCAATGGCCAGAAAAGCAGCAAAAAGAAAGGTGATGTTTAGGTTATTCATCAGTGACATGCTCACTGATAAATTTTCCGATGAAGTGCCTTATATACTGCATTTAATGTAAATGAGTGTGTATGTCTGTGCTTGGGAGAAGCCATGGCCTAACAGTGAAAGAAGCAGCTTCGGGATCAAAAGGTGGCTGGTCCAATTCCTTGGACCAGCAAGAATGGTTGAAGTGGCCTTGAGCAAGTCACCTAGCCCCCAACTGCTCTGGGTATGTTCCTCTGGATAAGAGCATCTGCTAAATGCCATTGATGTAATGCTTGCCTTGTTAACAAATAGTTTTCTTGATACACATTGTTATGTAGATGGACAGTGAGGTATTGTTGAGGCTCATTGTTGTTATCATTCATGCCAAGCTGTGCTGCCATGGAACTTCACCAGCAGCAGAGGAGAAGTCGCTGGAATACTTCTCCCTCACAGCAAGTGTCACTGAAGAATTATTGTTAGCTCCTGCCATGGAAAGCTCTGGAGGGCAATAACTGGAGTGTCAGCCCCTTGAAGAGGCCAGTAGTCTGGTTGATCTGCCTTTTCCCATTGAATGTAGTTGTGGAGGGTAACTGTAGCCTTCACCAATGTCTCTATATTTTGAGAACACATGGAAATCACATGGTGCTATGCCCTCCACTGAGTTACAAGGATATTGAAAGCATTCTGTACGATCTACCTGACTCAGGACAAGTAATAGTTGAACGCTCGCTGTGGTGCTGTTAGCTGACATTTTGGAAATAGACAAAGGAGGTCTTACTACAATGCAAAGGCCTCATCCCCAACAAAATCAAGTGGGACAGCCTGCCTGTAGATTCTTTCCAAAATGACAGAAGGTGAGTGTACCTCTGGCACTTTTTCTCCCTGAGGCACCTACATCCACCAACCTGAACTGGATTCTTGCATCAACAACAACAAGTAGGATGATGGAGAAGGTGCCTTTGTAGTTGAAAAACAAGGACCTGGATGAGGTAGAAGCCTGGATTACAATGTACTTGTTGCCAATTTCACCTACGCAGTTGGGGAAGTTCCACCTATGCTGGAAGTCGACGACAATCTCCCTCCACTCACTCCTTTTAGGGACAGGCATAGAGTCTTCTATTAAACAGTCCCAAATCACCTGGGCAACACTAGACACTATACTTCATGCCTTTGAAGGAATGGCAACATTACAAAGTTGTAAATACTTTACCACCCATTTTTTTATGTGTTACAAGAATCAAAATTGGAAAAAAAAGCATGTATTATGAAAAAAATAAAATAAAATTCATGAGGTACAACATCAGATAATGTGCTGTTGTATAGTTTTGAGTGCAATACAGTGCAATAGTTATTTACAAATCATTGTTTTCAGTTTTAATTTCATTTTCAAAATACCGTTTTGACTTTTTTTGATTTGGGTTTGTAATATTCTCAACAGACTAAAACACAAACACCATTTCAAAAATTGTCATCCACCTCATTTCCTGCTTTTTTATGCCAGTTTTGAAAAGTTGAATTCAGTCGAGGTCACGCCCAGGGTTCTTCTGCTGCTAGCTCACTCGTCAAGACCATATGTGGAACATTCTGTGATGTCAGAGTTTCACACCATAAATCTCTGGCTCAAAGTGAGATGTGCTCAGTTTGACCATCTGACAGTGGAGCAAGAGGAGACATGCTGTACACAGAGCTCACACTGAAGGTGTTGATGATGATGTGGATTATAATAGTGCTTTTTTATAAAATTGGTAAGTGTCCGTGGTTTTGATTGTTTCTAATCAAAGGCACTTAGTGTAATATTGATAATCTCTGTGTATTTAAAGAAGAATAAAGTTTGTTCTTTAATTCCTAACAGCAGATTCTGCACAGACAAATTATATCAGTCAGCCGAACTCAATGTTCACTGCTGATGTTGGTGATAACGTGACTCTACACTGCTTTAAACTGCTAGAACATGACTCCAGAGTAATTGTTTGGTACAAGCAAAAAGTAGGACAGGAGCCTCGTGTAATGGTCACAGTTCATCACCAACCCAATTTTGAAGATGAGTTCAAGTCACCAAGATTCCGCATCGAGAAAGAAGAAACGAGATTCCATTTAAAAATAGCGAATGTGGAAAAATCAGACGAAGCCATGTATTACTGTGGACTGAGACATTTTTTAACCAGGTTTGGAAATGGAACATTTTTATCAGTGAAAGGTAAGAAGTTACTTTAATATGTTTGTAAGTAGTTTAATGTTTCCTTTCCTTAAAAATGAACTTGATTAACAAATGGAATCAGTGATTCTCAAGTTGTCAAGTGCTCACTTTTGACATAGATTATTATTTCAATTCTATATCATTTTAAATTGCTATCTTGTTATTTTATCTTAATTATTTGAATTTTTTTTAAAAATCAAAATGTCATTACTTTTAACACATAATCCATAATGGTTATGGTGGTTATTTTGATTGTTTGAATTTAATGCTTCGGTACTATCTATGAAAAAAAAAATCTTGAATTAAATTATTATATACAGGAACTTTACAGC
This sequence comes from Neoarius graeffei, assembly GCF_027579695.1. NCBI lineage: Eukaryota > Metazoa > Chordata > Actinopteri > Siluriformes > Ariidae > Neoarius > Neoarius graeffei. The sequence goes on along the minus strand of NC_083576.1, from coordinate 8,189,719 downwards.
AAAACACAAAATTTCTAATGCTGGAATGGATCTGATCAGTGCATTTACTCTATTTTATTAGAGATAGGAAACTTCCAGTTAATTAAAGGTTGCAGTATAAAGCAATATTTGTAGGTGAGAAATTGCATTTTGATGCATTGACATAATCCAATTTGTATGAAAACAAAAAACATGTATGGAAAAACTTATGTTTGATTGCTGTAATTAATAAAATGTAACATAAACATTACGCCCCATCTCTCTCGATTCTGATTTATGGAATATATTTATTATAAAGGTCTAAATATGAACTATCCAGATCACCCTGTCTCTATCACTCTGAACAGGTGATGGAGATGTAAAAGTGTCAGTGATCCAGAGCGGCGTGTTGGACTCGGTTCCTGCAGGAGCGTCAGTGACTCTGCAGTGCTCGGTTCTCTCTGAGAGCAGAGCAGCAGAACACCAAGTGCTCTGGTTCAGAGCTGCTCCACCACAATCCCATCCTCAAATCATTTACACTCATCACAACAGCAGCCGTCAGTGTGAGAGCGGCTCTTCTACACACACCTGTGTGTACGACTTCTCCAAGAACAACCTCAGCATCAGTGAGACTGGAACTTACTATTGCGCTGTGGCCGTGTGTGGGAAGATCATTTTTGGGAACGGGACTCGAGTACAGTTGGGTAAGAACACGTCATGTTTTAGTGATATGCCAGAGTGTATTGTAATTATTTTTCTATCTAATATCTGACTATGTACTTGTATCGGGCTGTCCGATAAGATTTAGCACAATGTTGTTTCATTCCAGATATGTCATTTTTTACTAAAGCCTACATCTCAAAATATTATTCTCTTTCATTTTTAATTATTTGAAGAAATGAGTTTGTTTAGCATAGAAGTAAATAATGGGCCAATATTTAATCCTGTGATATTTCCTGTGTAGCAGAGAGATCTGCCGTGGATCCTGTAGTGATCTGTCTCGCTGGAGCTTTGGGAGTGTGTGTGGTTGTGATCTTTGGTTTGATCTTTATCATAACCTGTAAAGGAAGAAACAGAGGTAAGTCTGCATTATGGCTCTTATTAAAAGTTATTGTATAATTCTAAAGATATTTTAAGAAAGATATGCTATTTCCATGACATACAATGAGTCACCAGTTTATTTGTTATTATATAGTTATCTCCAACAAATTGCCAATATATACTGTACACCACGTTCCAGTTTATTAAATGTACAGATCTGGTACAAAGTGGAGTTCCTGTTACCATCATCAGCCTCCTTTCGTCTGTGCAGACTATGGAATGCACTTAGGTCAGTTTGGGGTTAAAGGTTGTCCCACAGTTGGTGCAAGAAAAGCTAGGTGTTACTGTAGGTCTCTTCTCTGTGTCTGGAGTTTCTGTGCCCCCGGCCAGCTGCCTGATCTTTACCACTCCAATGTTTTCCCACTATATCATGTCCTGAAGTGTTTTATTCATCTTATACTGCAGTAATTTGTAACAACTACATTTTTAATTAATTAAAAACATTTCTTACTTTTTATTCATTAATTATAGTTACATTTAATGCTATGGAACATCCACAAAACAAGTTAGTTCCTGTTATCCAGCAGTGATAAACTGTTGTTGCATTTTCTTCTCTACAGTGAGATTAAAACACGGTTCTGTGACAGACAAGACGCTCAATCAGGTAAATATTCAGGATATGTGAATACATACATGATGCTGTAAACAGACAAGCAGTTAGTGTAAAATCTTTGCATTAAAAGTCTAATAATCTCATATCCCTCCAGGACTGTGACACTGTGGAGCTGAATTACGCTGCCTTACATTTCAGTGAGAGGAGAGCCAAAAGAGGAAGAGTAAAGAAACAACAACCTCAAGATACTATATATACTGATGTACATAATTCTGTAACTTAGATTTGATCTCTGATCTGATTCAATGTTATTAATTCTGTTATCAGTTTTCATTTTGACTGTAGATATATGTTTTTGTTGATGATTAATGATTGTTCAAACTGAATTTAGACTGAAAACTGAATGATCAAGAAGTTTCAAAATCACTAAAACACTGATTCTGTCTCAGAGTGACATGAGAAAGCATTTTTCCCCCTTTCTTCTGTTTTTGTGTAATTGTCACACTTAACTGTTCCATATTTCCAAACAAATCTTAAAAGAAAGCAAATGCAACCTGAATAAACACAAAATACATTTTTGAATGATTGCATTTCCCAAAGAAAGAAAGCACAACTTTATTCATCACACACTTGTGAAATTTCCTCTCTGCATTTGACCCATCTGAAGCAGTGAACACACACGCACACACACATGAGCAATGAGCACACACACATACCCAGAGCAGTGGGCAGCCATGCTAACAGCGCCCGGGGAGCAGGTGGGAGTTAGGTGCCTCACTCAAGGGCACCTCAGCCCAAGGCCATCCCATATTAACCTAACCGCATGTCTTTGGATTGTGGGGGAAACTGGAGCACCTGGAGGAAACCCACACAGACATGGGGAGAACATGCAAACTCCACACAGAAAGGCCCTCACTGGCCGCTGGTTTGAACCCAGAACCTTCTTGCTGTGAAGCAACCGTACTAACCACTATACCGCCGTGCCACCCAAAGGAAAGGACTTATTCAAACCCCCCCCCCAATGTTTCCAAATCAACCAAATTTAATGAATAACTGGGTTCAGTTACACCACACACACCCAGGCCAGTGCTGTTGAACCGACGTATCAATTAAATTGAACATTTCCAAAAATATAAAGTTGACTAAAAGTATCAAAAAGCAGGACACTATGTTGCAATCAAAAGAAATTTCAGAAGAGATTTGAATGTTGTTTAAGCACAGCAGGTGGGAGGTGAGTTTCACACACATGTTTTTTGAGGCTTTTCAGCTTCATTTGCTCACTCTAGGGGACACACACACACACACACACACACACACACACACAGAGTCATTTTCTGGTCCAGGGAGCTCCCCTCCCTCTGCTCTCTCCCTCCTTTTCTATGTTCCACCATCACTGCAACAAACACACCCACCCACACACATTAATTGGCAACAGGTGTAATGACTTAGCCACTCACCTTCCTTGACCCCGCCCTCCATTCACAAACTGACACTTGGCCACGCCCCCACTGCCACATACCCCATCCACGTGACTCAGGCCAGAGAGCCATCTGGCTTGCAGTGGGCTCCCCCCCATCGAACAGGAAGTCCGCCACCACCATCTCCACCCCTGGCCTGTGGATCACCTCGAATTTTAATGGCTGGAGGGCAAGATACCAATGCGTGATCTGTGCATTGGCATCCTTCATGTTGTGGAGCCACTGAAGGGGCGTGTGGTCCAAACAGAGGGTGAAAGGGCGCCCCAGCAGGCAGTATCGGATGGTGAGGACCACCCATTTGATGGCCAGATGTGACCTCGAAGGGCCCTTGCCACTTGGCAATTAATTTGAAGCTTGATGTGGGCAATAATATGAGTATCTTGTTTCCTGATGTGAACTCTCTAAGGCGCATGCCCCTGTCATACAGCCAGGCTTGACATTCTTGTGCCTGCCGTAAGTTCTCCTGGGTTAAGTGCATGAGTGTGTGCAGTTTTGTGTGCAGTACGAGAATGTAATGAATTTCATTTTTTCTTGGTGAAGGTCCCTCCTCCCAATTTTCTCGTAGTGCATCTAAAATGCCACATGGCTTATGCCTATGTAATAACTCAAATCGTGAAAATCCCATGGAGGCTTGCAGGACCTCTTGTACTGCAAATAACAGGGGCTTGAACCATTTATACCAATTATGTGCTTCTTCCCTTACAAATTTACAAAATAAGTTTTTGAGTGTCTGATTGAATTGTTCCATGAAGCCATCCGTTTGTGGGTGATAGACACTGGCACAGATAGACTTAATTCCTAATAACCCATACAGTTTGTGCAGTGTACATGACATAAATGAAGTGCCTTGGTCTGTCAGGATTCCCATCGGAATCCTGACCTGGGAGATAACACAGAAGAGCACTTCCACAATACTGTGTGCTGAGATATTACAGAGAGACACCGTTTCTGGATATTGCATTGCATAGTCCACCAGAAATAAAATAAAATGATATCCCCATGTTGACCAATCTAATGGTCCAACAAGCTCCATACCAATTCTCTCAAAGGGGGTCTTGATTACAGGGTGAGGGCGCAAAAGCACTTTTGGAGTGGCCACGGGATTTACTAATTGGCATTTGTGGCACTCCACACCCCCCCAACAAACACCCCCGCTAATCCCTGGCCAATAGAACCAGGCCATAACTTGGGCTAGTGTTTTATCCTGCCCTAAGTGTCCGGCCATGGAGTTAAAGTGAGCCATATGGAACACGAGTTCCCTATGGTTCTTTGGGATTAAAAACTGGGTTATCTGTTCACCGGTCTGAGTGTCCTGCGTTACGAGATACAGCCTATCCTTAATAATAGCAAAATATGGGAAGAAGGGTGTCACATTTGGCTGGAGAGTTTGACCATCGATTACTCTCACTTGGTGAAGTGCATGACAGAGTCTCATCTCAGAACTGCTCTAATGGGAAATCCTTGAGGGAATCCCTGAGAGAGGGAGGAGGGGCAAGCTGCTCCTCACTCCTTGTATCACCCTGACACAGTGCTGACATAGACGGCTCTGTGTCAGCTTCCCCAGTCAATGCCACACTGGGATCTCACCGTGATGTCCTACTGCAGGACCCACCTCCTACTATGTGTTCCATTAATCCTTTGAACCCCAGCCAATCAATCCCCGAAATCAGTGAGTGGGTGACACACGGATTAACCGTGGTCTTTATTCTATGCTTTTCTCCCTGAAATACAATGTGGATGGACACTAATGGGTAGTTGTGAACATCCCTGTGCACACACAAAACCTTCACCACTTGCACTCTCCCCAATGCCTCACCTTGCACTGGGCTTTGGTGTATTGGTGAATTACAGCCAGAGTCCACCAGTGCATGATATGTATCCCCTTGCATGCTTACTGGTATACAATATGCTCTGGCCTGATCAGGGGTGGTCTCTGGCACCTCGGGGATCCGGACCACTGCTCCCACCTCCATCATAGAGCATTAACTCTGGAGATGTCCTGGCTCCCTGCAGTGCCAGCACACCAGCCCAGGCTTCCCCTCTGCACTGATGTTATGGGCCTCACTCACCTGACGGGGAGAAGACACAGACACGGAAGGAGAAGACAGAAGGACATCATGGGTGTAACGGGGGGAGCCGGTCCATGCCTCTATGGTGGGGAACATGGCAGGGAAGGGAAGAAGAGAGGGGGGAAGGAGAGAGAAAAAGAGAAGCGGTGACACATCTGCCTGCTGTCAGAACTGCCACCAGATGGTCCTCTGCCAGTTTGATGGCTTGTTCCAGCAACACCGGGCAATGACACTGGACCCACTCTGCCATTCCTTCCGGAAGTCGCGCAGTGAACTATTCCAGTGTCACAAGGTCTATGATTCTCTCAGCATCATGGTTGTCTGCCCTCAGCCACTGCCAGCAGGTGTCCTGGAGCTGTTGGCCAAATGCAAACGGCCAGCCAACCTCCTCCAATTTCAGTGTCCAGAAGCACTGACAATGTTGTTCTGGGGAGCAGCCAACATGCTGCAGGATGGCTCTCTTCAAGTCAACGTATATGAGCCAGCTTTCAGCAGGGAGCTGCTGTGCGGCGAGCTGTGCTTTGCCAGTCAATAGTGGAAGTTGGCACACTGCGCGCTGCTCGACTGGCCACCCCCACACTTCAGCCGCTTGCTCAAAGAGTGCTAGGAAGGCTTCCAGATTGTCATGTGGACTCTTCTCCATGAGGTTGATGTGGGGAGGGTCCTCTGCAGTGGAGGTTGAGGACCCCGACAACGCAAGCAGGTGCCGGAATGCCTGGTGATCTTCCTGCTGGGCCAGCATCAAGGGTTCAATGCATTGTTCTTAGTCCTTCTGGAGGGCTATCAGTGCTTGATGCTGGTTCTGCTGAGCGGTAGAGAGGGCATGGATGAGATCTTTGAATGGCAAGGACTCCATTGGGTGGTTCTCTTCTGTACTCCTGGGTTCTGGCACCACTGTAACACTTCCCTGATGTGGGTGGAGTACAGGAGCACAGCAGGCAGGAGCTGATATTCACGCACACTTTTAATGAGGCTTTTCAGCTTCACTTGGTCACTCGAGTACACACACATGAACGCAGGTGCGCACGCACATGCGCACACACACACACACACACACACACACACACACACACACACACACACACACACACACACAGTCATGTTCTGGTCTGGGGAGCTCCCTTCTCTCTGCTCTTTCCTCTTTTTCTATGTTCCACTATTACTGCAACAAACACACCCACACACACGCATTAACTGACAACAGGTGTAATGACTTGGCCACTCACCTTCCATGATGCTGCCCTCCGTTCACAAACTGACGTTCACCACTGTGATGCATCACCTCTACTTTTAACAAAATGCTGTAAATCTTTGGGAACTGAGGAGACCAATTACATTACATTACATTATAGGTATTTAGCAGACGCTCTTATCCAGAGTGATGTACAACCAGTGCAAAAGTCATGTACAAAAAGTGCTGAACTTCTAGACAAGAAAGTTCTCATACCAAATGACCAACTGACAGAATAACACCTAGCATAATATTCTGCAGAAGTCACAGCAATCAGCAAGCAGCCAAGGAGAACATGCTAACCATACAAATGAGCTGACAAAGTACAGCTAAATAGAGAAAAATAAAACTATCATGAAGTCATCATGCTCCACAGCCTGGGTTGGTCAAGACAGCTGAGACAGCTACATGATTACACAGTGGACAGGGAAGCAGGGAAGAGGTGCAGCCTGAAGAGGTGGGTCTTTAGTTTGTGCTTGAAGGTGGACAGGGAGTCATATCTTAATGGGAAGGTCATTCCAACAATGGGAAACCAGGACAGACAGTAGTCTTGAGTGGGCTGGGCAGGTGCAGAGAGGAGCAGGGGCCAAGCAACCAGTAGTAGTGCAATGTATGGATCTAACTGGCATGTACAGTTGGATCAGTCCCTGAAGGTATATCTGGACCTGACCCCATGACTGTCTGGTAAGCAAGCACCAACCTTTTCAATTTGATAAGAGCTGCAACAGGCAGCCAGTGAAGGGCAGCAAGCAGAGGGTTAGCCATGGGAAGAACAAGGGAGGTTGTAGACCAGGCGGGCTGCAGCATTCTTTATGAGCTGCAGGGGTCTGATAGCAGATGCTGGGAGGCTGATGAGGATGGAGTTGCAGTGGTCCAAGCTGGAGAGGATCAGTGCTTGGACCAGGAGCTGAGTAGAGTAGGTAGTAAGAAAGGGGAGGACACTTTGAATGTTGTAAGGGAAGAATCTACATATCCAGGTCACTGTAGCAAATGTTTGGTGAGGAGGATTGTTTGTTGTCAAACCCCACCCCTAGGTTCTTTGTGCTGGGTGAAGGTGACATAGAGATATCCCCCAGAGAGATGATAAAGTCTAGGGGTGGAGAGAATGGAGCGGGAATATAGATCACTTCTGTCTTGCCTGACTTGAGCTTCAGGTGAAGGTTGGCCATCCAGCTCTGGATGTCATGCAGACAAGCAGAGATGTGAGCTGAGGCCTGTGTGTCAGAAGGAAGAAAAGAAAGAAAGAAACAAGTGATTGTCATTGTAGCACTTCCTGATGTGGGTGGAGCACAGAAGCACGGCAGGCGAGAGTTGAAGTTCTCACACATTTTATTTTCTGCTACTTTGCTGCTTTTCAGCTTCACTCACACACACACTCACTCACATGTGTTGTGGTCGGGGAGAGAGCTCCTTTTCTCTGCTCTCTCTCTCCTGTTATGCTCCATCCCTGTAACAACCACACACGCATTAATTGACAGCAGGTGGAATGACTTAGCCACTTACCTTCCCTGACCCCACCCTCCATTCACAGACTGCTGCTTGGCCATGCCCCTGCTGCCACATACCCCCACTGCCCGACTCAGGCCGGGGAGCCGTCTGGCCTGAAGCTGACTCCACCCCCTGATGGAACAGGAACTCCGCCACCACCATCTGCGCCCCTGGCCTGTGGGTCACCTCGAACTTAAATGGCTGGAGAGCGAGATACCAATAGGTGTGCTTACCAGCATACCAATCCTTCATGCTGTGGAGCCACTGGAGGGGCATGTGGTCCGAACAGAGAGTGAAAGGGCACGCCAGCAGGTAGTATCAAAGGGTGAGGACTGCCCACTTGATGGCGAGACACTCCTTCTCAATTGTGCTGTACCTGCTTTCATGCATCAAGAGTTTCTGGCTGATGTACAGCATGGGGTGCTCCTCGCCCTCCACCTCCTGGGACAAAATGGCTCCCAGCCCTCTGTCTGATGCATCATTCTGCAAAATAAATGGGAGAGAGAAGTCAGGGGAGTTTAAAAGTGGCCCCCCATACAGTGCAGCTTTTACCTCAGAGAAGGCCTGTTGGCACTGCTCCATCCACTGGACCAGATCTGGAGCCCCCTTTTTAGTGAAATCGGTTCGTGGGCTGGTGACATTCGAATAATTAGGTGTAAACCTATGACAATAGCCGGCCAGCCCCAAGAACCGTCTCACCTCCTTTCTGGTTTTGGGCCTCAGGCAAACCACAATCGCTGCAGTCTTGTTAATTTGGGGACGCACCTGCCTATGGCTCAAGTGGAACCCCAGATACAATACTTCCACCTGCCCAATCGCACACTTTTCTGGGTTAGTTGTGAGGCCTGCTCACCTCAGCGACTTTAGAATGGCCCTCAGGTGTTCCAGGTGCCGTGGCCAATCATTACCATAAATTATAATGTCGTCTAGATAGGTGGCCGCGTAGGCAGCGTGAGGGCGGAGGACCCTGTCCATAAGCCGCTGGAACGTAGCGGGCGCCCCAAATAACCCAACAGGGAGCATGACAAATTAGTGTAATCCAAATAGTGTAGAAAAGGGCGTTTTTTCTTGGGATAGAGGAGTCAAGGGGATCTGCCAATATGCCTTTGTTAGATCCAGTGTCGAATAAAAGCAAGCAGCACCTAATCGATCAAGCAACTCATCTATGTGAGGCATTGGGTATATGTCAAATTTAGACACCACATTGACCTTTCTATAGTCTTCACAGAATCGGACCGACCCGTCGGTCTTGGGAACCAGGACCACTGAGCTGCTCCAGTCACTGTGGGACTCCTCGATTATGCCCATTTCGAGCATGGCCTTGAGTTCATCCCAAACCACCTTTTTTTTGTGTTTGGGGAATCAGTAAGGGTGGCTACGCACTACCACTCCCAGGGTCGTTTCGATGTGGTGTTCTATGAGGTGGGTACAACCAGGAAGGGGCGAGAACACATCAGAAAATTCCTTCTGCAACTTGGCTACCTCCATGAGTTGGGCTGGTGAGAGGTGGTCTCCCCCAGGGACTGCAGTGGTCCGAGATGTTATCTTTTTTACCTCTGGCCCCAGCTCCACCTTCTCTGGGACTACCGATGCCAACACCACAGGGACCCCCTCATTCCAGCATTTGAAAAGGTTGAGGTGGTAGATTTGCAGTGCCCCACCCCTATCCATTCACTTCACCTCATAGTCAACATCCCCGACTCGCTGTGTGACCTGAAAGGGCCCTTGCTACTTGGCGACTAATTTAGAACTCAACGTGGGCAATAATACGAGCACTTTGTTTCCCGCCGTGAACTCTCTAAGGCGCGTGCCCCTGTCATACAGCCAGCTTTGATGTTCTTGTGCCTACCGCAAATTCTCTTAGGTTTGGTGCGTGAGGGTGTGGAGTTTTGCACGCAGGTCAAGAAAGTACTGGATTTCATTTTTACTCAGTGAAGGTCCCTCCTCCCAATTTTCCCGTAGCACGTCCAGAATGCCACGTGGCTTACGCCCATATAATAATTCAAAGGGAGAAAACCCCGTGGAGGCTTGCGGGACCTCTCGTACTGCGAATTACAGGGGCTTGAGCCACTTATCCCAATTACGCGCATCTTCACTTACGAATTTCCAGATTATGTTTTTGGGTGTTTGGTTAAATCGCTCTACTAAGCCATCCATTTGTGGGTGATAGACACTGGTGTGGATAGACTTAATCCCCAGTAACCCAGACAGCTCGCGCAGTGTGTGTGACATAAACATAGTGCCTTGGTCTGTCAGGATTTCTTTCGGAATCCCGACCCGGGAGATAAAGCAGAAGAGCGCTTCCGCAATACTGCATGCTGAGATATTGCAGAGAGGCACTGCTTCTGGATATTGCATTGCATAGTCCACTAGAACTAAAATAAAGCAATATTCCCATGCCGACCAATCTAATGGCCGGACGAGATCCATCCCAATTCGCTCAAACAGGGTCTTGATTAGAGGAAAAGGGTGCAAAGGTGCTTTTGGAGAGGCCACGTGATTTACTAATTGGCATTCACGGTATGCCGCACACCACCGACAGACATCCCCACTAATCCCTGGCCAATAGAACCAGGCCATTATTCGGGCTAGTGTTTTATCTTGCCTCAAGTGTCCAGCCATGGGATTAAAGTGAGCCGCATGGAATATGAGTACCCTATGGCTCTTTGGGATTCACAACTGGGTTACTTGTTCATTAGTTTGAGTGTCCTGCATCACTCGGTACAATCTATCTTTAATAATAGCAAAATACGGGAAAGCCGGTGCTACGCTTGGCTGAAGAGTTTGACCATCAATTACTCTCACTTGGTCAAACGCATGCTGCAGAGTCTCGTCTCGCGACTGCTCTAACAGGAAATCCCCAAGGGAATCCTCAAGAGAGGGAGGAGGAGCAGGCTGCTCTGACGCAGTGTTGACGTAAACAGCTCTGTGACAGCTTCTCCAGCCAATGCCACACTGGGATCTTCCCATGACCTACTAGTGCAGGACCTACTATGTGTTAAATATTCCATTAGCTTTTTAACCCTGGTCAATCAGTACCCAAAATCAACGAGTGGGTGAGATGAGGACTAACCACTGCCTTTACTCTATGTTTTTGGCCCTGGAAAAGAATATGGACAGACACTAGAGGGTAATGGTGAACATCCACGTGCACACACAACACTTTCACCGCTTGTGCTCCCCCCAATGCCTCACCTTGCACCAGGCGCTGGTGAATTGAGGTCTGATTACAACTGGAATCCACCATAGCATGATATGTATCCTCTTGAATACTCACCGGTATGTGATATGCTCCGGCCCAATCGGGGGCAGTTTCTGGTGCATTGGAGATCCAGATTACAGCACCCACCTCCCTTGTGGAGCTCTGACCCTGGAGATGCTCTGATTCCCCACCACGCCAGCACACCGGCCCAGGATTTTTCTCTGCACTGGTGTTATGGGTGTCACTCACCTGAGGGGGAGACAACACAGACACAGGAGAGGGGAGGATACGGGTATGACGGGCTGGCTGGGGAGGAGCCAGCTGCTGCCTCTGTGGCAGCGGAATGGGGTGGAAAGAGGGACAAGAGATGGGGAGAAAAGAGAGAGAAAGAAGAGAAACGAGGGGAGACAGCTCATCTGCCTGCCATCAGAGCTGCCTCCAGATGGTCCTCCGCCAGCTCGATGGCTCGATCCAGTGACGCTGGGTGATGACAATGGACCCATTCTGCCGTTCCTTCTGGAAGTTGAGAAACAAACTGCTCCAGTGCCACCAGATCGATGATCTCATCGGCGTCGTGGTTTCTGCCCTCAGCCACCACCAGCAGGCGTCCTGGAGTTGCTGGCTGAATGCAAACAGCTGGCCGACCTCCTCCAGTGCCAGCATCCGGAAGCACAGGTGATGTTGCTCTGTGGAGTGGCTGAACCGCTGCAGGATGGCTTTCCTTAGGACAGCATAGACCAGCCAGCTGTCAGCAGGGAGCTGCTGCACTGTGAGCTGTGCCTTGCCAGTCAGGAGCAGGAGGAGGCGCACCACGCACTGCTCCAGCAGCCATCCCCATGCCTTGGCTGCTTGCTCGAAGAGGGTGAGGAATGCTTCTGGATCGTCCTGCGATCCCATCTTCATGAGGGTGGCGGCAGCGGTGGTCGATGCCCCTGCTGATGCGAGCAAGTGCAGGAATGCCTGGCGATCTTTTTGCAGGGCCAGCATCAAGGCTTCGAAGCGTTGCTCCTGCTCCTTTCGGAGGGTGATCAGTGCTTGATACTGGTTCTGCTGGGCGGTAGCGAGGGCAAGGATGAGCTCTTTGAATGGCGGGGACTCCATGGGGTGGTTCCCTTCTGTGCTCCCGGGTTTCAGCACCACTGTAGCACTTCCTGATGTGGGTGGAGCACAGAAGCACTGCAGGCAAGAGTTGAAGTTCTCACATACTTTATTCTCTGTTACTTTGCTGCTTTTCAGCTTCACTCACACATGCGTTTTGGTGGGGGAGAGAGCTCCTTTTCTCTGCTCTCTCTCTCACTCATTTTATGCTCCATCCCTGTAACAACCACACACACATTAAATTGACAGCAGGTGGAATGACTTGGCCACTTACCTTCCCCGACCCCGCCCTCCATTCACAGACTGCTGCTTGGCCACACCTCCGCTGCCATAGTCATCAATGTAGCAGTGTTTGGATAGACCATGAGCAGAGATAATCAGGCCGAGAGAGTGGAACTGGAGGCTCAATTGTTGTAGTTTTGGAAGTGAAATATTCTCCCATTCTTGCCTGATATAAAATTTCAGTTACTCAACAGTTCAGGGTCTCCTTTGTCATATTTTGTTCTTCATAATGCACTAAATGTGTTCAAGGGGAGACAGGTCAGCACTACAGACAGGCCAGTTTAGCATCCAGACTCTTTTACTCTGGATTTTATATATTATAATATGCCATTATATTTGTATTCAAATGTGTATTGGCATCCCTATAAGCAAACATACATGTACATCTCCATGTGCAATGCATGCAGATAGACCTGGAAGGTGTATCTAACAGAGCATGTGCTCATGTGGAACATGACTCTGCATCAACAATTTTGAATGTCCATGGTTTAACAACAATGCCTTGATATCTCAGTTAAAAAAAAAAAGTTCCATTTTGAAATTTAATTTCAATTTCAACATACTGTCTCAACATTTTCTGATTTATGGTTGTAATTTTCTAAATACACACACACACAAACACATTTTCAAAAATTCTCATCCACCTCATTTCCTGCTATTGTTAATGTCAGTTTTGAAATGCTGAATTCAGTCAAACTCACAGGTTTCTTCTGCTGCTCACTTGGTAGTCGAGACCATATGTGGAAAATTCTGTGATGTCAGAGTTTCACATCATAAACCTTTGGCACAAAATGACATGTGATCAGTTTGACCATCTCCCAGTGCAGCAAGAGGAGACATGCTGTACACAGAGCTCACACTGAAGATGATGACATGGGTGTGGATTACAGTGTTGCTTTTTAATAAAATTGGTAAGTGTGGATGGCTTTCTGATCAAATGCAGGTTACTGTAATTAGGACTACTTATGCAAATATTATAACATTGTAAATAAATCATTGTTTAGGCTGTTTTATAAGAGTATTCACTGAACTTCCACTTCATTTGGTTATTATTTCTTGCTAAAAACCCAAAAAAAAAGGATTTATTTGAAATACTTTTTTAACAGCATTTTATTATGACCCCAGTGACAGTCTCCATGTGTTATCAGTAAAATAAACCTCTGGTACATTTATGCATGTTTTATGCCCCTACCAGCAGATTCTGCACAGGAAAATGGCATCAATCAGCCAAACCCAGTGATCACTGCTGATGTTGGTGAAAACGTGACTCTGCATTGCTTTCGCCTGCAAGAAGATCAAAGTGAAACAATTGTTTGGTACAAGCAAAAAGTAGGACATGAGCCTCTTTTAATGGTCACAGTAATTCATGAACCCAGTTATGAAGATGAGTTCAAGTCACCGAGATTCAGCATCGAGAAAGAAAAAACGAGCTGCCATTTGAAAATTGCCAAAGTGGAACCATCGGATGAAGCCATGTATTACTGTGGACTTCTAAAACTTTTAAAAATATTTGGAAAAGGAACATATTTATCAGTGAAAGGTAAGCACTTTAATTTATTTTGAAAGCAAGTAAATGAAACAAACATGTTTTAAGCCAGTTTGATCTTGCCGAATCATTTCCTCTGTTTCATTTGAGATCACAGGGCTCTAAGTAATTAAAAGTTGCTCAAGGTGTTCCCCATTTGTATGACTTTGAATTGTCTAACCTGGAAAAACCATCATATGATTTTAAGCATCCAGTATTGCCGCTTTTCCACTACAAACGTGGCTGAGTCGGACTGAGCCGTGCCGTGCTGAGTCGGGCTGAGTGGGGCTGTTGGAGTTGCATTTCGACTACAACCGCGCTGAACCGTGCTGGCTGGAAGTGGGTGGACACATTGGGTGGAGTTAGCGAAAGTGGGTGGACGTCACGTGATGTCATTAAGCGGCACAAACAGTGACATCAGTGACCTTTTAAGCGGTAGTCTCACGACCTGAATAGTAAACAATAAACATGGAGGACATGGAGTCGTTAGTGTTGCTGGTCTTGGTGCTGTGGCTTGTTGTCACCGACAACGCGGACAGATACTGGCAAGAGCGTATAGATGAGGCGAGGCGCATAAGGCTTCAGAAATTCTCGTAATTCGTAATTCTTCTCCTTCCGGGTTTGCGGTGTTTACAGATCCCAGCGCGCTCGCGGGGCGTGTGTGGGCATGTGAGGACACTCCTCCTCACCAATCAGTGCACAGGGGAGTGTCTGCTCACGCCCCCAGCCTCACTCGGCACGGTTTGGCTCGCTTCAGCCCCACTCCAAAACAGTGCGAGTTTTAGGGGCTAAGCAGGGCTGAAACGAGCTGAGTCGTGCTGGGTTTTGGTAGTCGAAACGCAAGCCGTGTCGGGCTGAAGTGAGCTGAAGCGAGCTGAAGTGAGCTGAAAAAGGGTAGTGGAAAGGGGCCATATGTGTACCAAAGAACTCTATATTTAATTAATTGCACAGTAAAAATATATATATATACACCGGTATATACAGGAACAGTCAAAAGTTTGGATACACTTTCAAATTCAATGTTTTTTCTTTACTTTTATTAATTAGTATCAGTACATGTCTGAAAGTAATGATGGGTGTCATTTCTCTTTCCTTATTGAGCAGTTCTTGATATCATACAGTATGGATGGCTACAGTTGTGGAGTGGAATAGGGCTATTTTATTATTTGTATTTTTATTATTTACAATTTGCTGTTTGATCTCGAATGCATTAAGAAAGCAAAAAAACTCATCCACTAATTATGTTTTGATGAGGCACATCTGTTAATTGAAAAGCATTCCAGGTGACTACCTCATGAAGCTGGTTAAGATAATACCAATAGTGTGCAAAGTGTCATCAAGGTCAATGCTGGATACTTTGAAGAATCTAAAATATCAAACACATTTTAACACATTTTTTGTTTCCGACATAGTTCCATATATGTTCCGGATGTTATTTCATAGTTTTGATGCCTTCAGTGTTGTTGTACAATGTAGAAAATACAAAATACTGAACACAAAAACCTGTGAATGAGTAGAATAGGGGTGTACAAACTTTTGACTAGTACTGTATTTGCATTATAAACATTTTGCATCAGATCTCGACAGTGCCATGAGAAACCAGAGGATGTAAACTCCTCTGTCCTGAAGACTTTACTCTAAAGATTGTGCATTTGAACAAATTTCTTAATCCTGTATAATCCAGTGATTTGCAGCTGCACTACTGTCAGAGCTGCTGTTATAGAAAATTAATCAAAGCATTCTGACTGATCAACTGTGGTATAAAATGCTATAACTGAGAACAGGTGCTTTCTGGACTGCACAGTATATTATACTCAGATCTCACCCCGTCTCTATCACACTGAACAGATGATGGAGATGTAAAAGTGTCAGTGATCCAGAGCGGCGTGTTGGACTCGGTTCCTGCAGGAGCGTCAGTGACTCTGCAGTGCTCGGTTCTCTCTGAGAGCAGAGCAGCAGAACACCAAGTGCTCTGATTCAGAGCTGCTTCACCACAATCCCAACCTCAAATCATTTACACTCATCACAACAGCAGCCGTCAGTGTGAGAGCGGCTCTTCTACACCTGTGTGTACGACTTCTCCAAGAACATCCTCAGCATCAATGATATTGGAACTTACTACTGCGCTGTGGCCGTGTGTGGGAAGATCATTTTTGGGAACGGGACTCGAGTACAGTTGGGTAAGAACATGCTTCAGAAAATTACTGGGTTTTATTTTGTAATTGTTGTCTTTAATTGCTAAAGTTACTGACTGTAAATATTTATAATATCACTGTGATTACAGGCAGGTAAAGTGATTATTACATCATTATTATTTTTGTGCTACAGTCGAGTCTGTGGATCCTGTAGTGATCTGCCTCGCTGTAGCTTTGGGAGTGTGTGCGGTTGTGAACTTGGTTCAAGCTCTTTTACTCTGTAAATGGAGAAACCGTGAACAACTCATCAGTAAGTGTTCTATAGCACAACAATACCTTTTTAAATACATTTAAATTGGGTTTTCTAGAACTACAGTAATATCAGATCAGGTCAGATCTCTGCATATGATGAGACTGGCCCTCTAAATACTAAAATTAATGTTCAATGATATTATTTATTTATTTATTTACCAGAGAGACAAAGCACTGAGAGGCGAACAGAAAGAACAAGCATTCAGGTACAAAAAAAAAGACTCAGAATTTCCCTTATTAGTAGTTTTACTTTTAAAGGTTAATTCTAATTTCATTTTCATTCACACAGGACCGTGACGCCGTGGAGCTGAATTACGCTGCATTACAGTTTAATGAAAAGAAAACCACAAAAAAGAGAGAGAAAAAACAACGATCGGAAGACACTGTGTACTCTGAAGCCAGACCTCTGACCCTCACTTAGATCGCACGTCTTCAATAATTAACTTAATTTCCTCAAATTTTACTTGTTTTGAGTCTGTTCAGGAATAAAGTTTATACTAGTGGCTGCTTATTTCATTTTAATCTCAAAGACTGACAGCAAATAAATTGTGATCAGATATTAATGGCACCTACAGTTTCTATATTTATCAATCAGGAAAAGCCTGATAAAAATGATCATTGAGCTGATTAATAGAAAACACTGTTCTTGAGAAAGTGCGTGAGTTTTGTTTCCATGATTTCACAAGAATCTGAAGAACATTTATTAGAAATGAATGCTGAATGAGGGGACAGTTCACTCAAATAAAAAAAAAAATACTAATGATAAAATTTAAAGTATCTGATCTTTCTTCAACCTTGTATGAATGTTTAGTTCATCCAGATTTAGTGACAATTCATTGCACACAGATATGTAACAGTGCAGATATGTTTTCTGTGACATTTTCTTCCAACAAGGTTTTTGTTTGTTTGTTTGTTTGTTTTCTGTTGTGTGACAAAAATAGAAACAAATGTAAAAAGGAAATACAACTTGTGACTTGAATCAGCCAATCAGACAACGTCTCCATTACAAAACATCTGGTGCTTTCATCCCTTGACCACATTTTAGCAGCTCAACCTGAATGTTATTTCACCTCTGAAGACACCACTGTGGATTATTGTCTGATCTCTGAATACAATGTGCAAGTTTTAAAGTGTTTTTTTAATAGTAACAAATAAAGGCTACAAGTTTAACAGATGTAACAACACCAAATCAGAAAAACCTAGAACGGTATCTCCATCCATCCATCCATTATCCATAACTGCTTATCTTGTGCAGGGTCACAGGTATGCTGGAGCCTATCCCAACTTACAATGGGTGAGAGGTGGGGTACACCCTGGACAAGTCACCAGATCATCACAGGGATGACACATAGACACAAACAACTATTCACACTCACATTCACACCTACTGTCAATTTAGAGCCACCAATTAGCCTAACCTGCATGTCTTTGGGGGAAACCGGAGCACCCATAGGAAACCCATGCAGACACGGGGAGAACATGCAAACTCCACACTGAAAGGCCCTCGTCGGCCACTGGGCTCAAACCCAGAACCTTCTTGCTGTGAGGCAACAGTTCTAACCACTACACCACCATGCTGCCAGAACAGTATGCTGAAATTGAAATTAAAGCTCAAAACAATGATTTGTAAATAATATTTGACCTGTATTTGTCACACATCATGCTTGCGACCAGAGTTTATGGCAGTCTCCAAACATGGGTGCCATGGACCACAACTCCCAAATGCCACATCGTCCTCCCTCTCCGGACTTCTAATTACCACCCTACCTGCTCCTCATCTCCAGCCCAAATACCCAACAGTACTTAAGTTCTCCCTCTCCACACATTCAGTATAAAGTATCGCTCAGTGTGTAACTACCTGGCTCTACTTCCCTGGTACTTCTCGAGCTTCTCGTGCAAGGTTGTCCCGATCCGATATTAGGATCGGATCGGCCGCCGATATCAGCAAAAAATGCGCATCGGGATCGGATCGGCAGGCGCGGAAAAATTCCGATCCAGACTCCCGATCCATTTTTTTTAAAAAAAGTCCGCTCCGGGTTTTCCAGCGCACCGATTTAGATAATCCATTCCAGTTTTTTGCTCTGGTTTCCCCAAAATCCGGTCCGCATTTTCCAGCACACCTTCAGCACCAGCATTAGCGCCTTACAATTTACCTCAGTGGCATCTTCTACATTATCACGGCGATGTAAATTTAGCAGTAGTTTCACGGTAAAGATGTCAGCTGTGTGGGATCATTTTACCCTAAAGGACGACAAAGACGAAGAGGTGGAGTGCAACATATGCCACAATAAAGTCAGGCGTGGTGGTAAAGCTGTAAGAAGTTTTAATACAACCAACTTAATAAAGCATTTAGCAAAATACCACCATAAAGAACACGAAGAGTATCTTAAAAAAACTGCAGACAAAAAGAAAGGTCCTACACAACTAACACTAGCAGATTGGGGAGTAGAAGGCATTTTTGTTTTTAAATAGTTTACAGTATTATTTGCACTGATTTTTAAAGCCTTGGTTTACACTTGTTCAAGAGAAGAGTACTGATGCTGAGTTAATAGACTATATTATAGATACAGATAAGGTTGTTTATGTGCTTTGCTTTTTTGATACAGTTTACAGTCTTATTTGCACTTTTTACTGACCACTGATGCCATTTCTGTTTTTTTATTTATAATGCTGTCTATTTTGTGTTTATCCCTGAATAAACAGGCCAGTTTCTTGTTATCAACCATTGTGTATTATTCAAACTCACCTAATTCAGCTGGCTAGCTGTTCTCAAGAGTACTAAAACCCTTTTCAACATGAGTCTGACAACTAGGTAAGGAAGGTAAATAACTTTGAACTTTAATACATGCTCGGATAGGCCGGTATCGTATCGGCCAGTATCGGTATCGGATCGGAAGTGAAAAAAAATATCGGTATCGGATCGGAAGTGCAAAAACCTGGATCGGGACATCTCTATTCTCGTGCTCCTTCTCCCAAATATTACTATAAGCTGGGATTGCCACATCTATCTCAACTACACTCTTCTGCTCCTTGTCACCACTATGACACCACTTGTCACCACTATGTCTGGTTGGTTAGCCAGCACTTTATTATCAGTCTGGAACTTGAAATCCCACAGAAGCTTAGCTTTGTTGTTCTCAACCACCTTTGGTATGTCCCACTGAGGACTTGGGGACTTCTAGTCTGTACTCAACATAGATGTTCCTCTGCACTATCCCAGTCACTTGGTTATGCCTCTCAGTGTACGCTGTCTCAGCTTGCATCTTAGACCCTGCCTCAGTGGACCTACAGTAGTGCTTAGGTCCAGAAACTAGTGCCTCTTCTTGTGCTGCCATAATCAGGGCCTTTGTGCTGTCCTTCAAGCTAGATGTCTCTAACCACTTGCTCTATCTGCTGATGACACATTCCATGGTGGGATGTTCATTCTCATCACCTTCTGTCTTTGGCTGCCTGAGGCACTCTCTTACTAGTTAATCCCGGGTGGGTCATCTTTCTGATGTATTCATGGATGCTTTTTGTTTCATCCTGGATTGTGGTTCTGACACTCATTAATCCTCGAGCTCCCTGTTTGCATGACTCATAGAATGACACCTTTCTGTTTTAGCCAGCATTAACTTTTTCAGTAGTTTGTGCTACAGTAACTCTTCTGTGGGACTGGACCATATAGGCTAGCCTTTGTGCCCCATGTGAATCAGTGAGCCTTCGACACCCATGACCCCGTCGTTTGTTTACCAGTTGTCCTTCTTTGGACCACTTTTGGTAGGCACTTACCACTGCATACCAGGAACACCCCACAAGATGTGCCATTTTGGAGATGCTCAGACCCAGTCATCTAGCCATCACAATTTGGCCCTTGTCAACATCACTCAGATCCTTACGCTTGCCCATTTTTCCTGCTTCCAACACATGAACTGTTCTCTTGCTGCCTAATATAGCCCACCCCCTCGACTGGTGCCATTGTAATGATATAATCAATGTTATTCACTTCACTTGTCAGTGGTTTTCATGTTATGGCTGATTGGTGGACACCATATATGTATATTTTCTCTTGACAGTGAGACCTCAATAAGATTCTGTGGTAGAGAAACCAGCCAATATGGTAAATAATCATGAAATTGTACCTTCATGTTCTTATTATTTAAGCAAACTATTGTAACCCCAATTCCAAAAAAGTTGAGGCACTGGGTAAAACATGAGTAAAAACAGAATGTGAGGATTTGAAAATTATGGAAACTCTGTCTTTAATTTAAAATAGAATGAAGACAAATTATCAAATGTTGAAACTGAGAAAAAATATTGGTTTTTTTTGAAAAATATATGTTCATTTTCAATTTGATGTCAGAAACATGTTTCAGAAAAGTTGGGATGGGGCAACAAAAGACTGAAAAAGTTGTCATGTAAAAAAAAAAAATAAATAATAATAATAATTTGGTTAATTGGCAACAGGTCAGTAACATGATTGGGTATAAAAAGAGCATCCCAGAGAGGTGGAGTCTCTCAGAAGTAAAGATGGGGAGGGGTTCACTGCTCTCTGAAAGACTGCATGGGCAAACAGTGCAACAATTTAAAAATAACATAACGTCCTCAATGTAAAACTGCAAAGAATTTGGGGATCATATCATCTGTGGTCCGTAATATCATGAAAAAATTCAGAGAATCTGGAGAAATCTCTGTATATAAGAGACAAGGCTGAAAACTGACATTGGATGCCTGTGATCTTCAGGCCCTCAGGTGACACTGCATTAAAAGCAGACACATGTCTGTAGTGGAAATCACTGTATGGGCTCAGGAACACTTCAGAAAACCATCATCTGTGAAAACAGTTAATTACTGCATTCATAAATGCAAGTTAAAACCAGATATAAACTATATTCAGAAACACCGCCCCCTTCTCTGGGCCTGAGCTCTTTTACAATGGACTGAGGCAAAGTGGAAAATTGTCCTGAGGTCTGACGAATCAAAAGTAGAAATTCTTTTTAGAAATCATGGACACCATGTCCTCCAGGCTAAAGAGGAAAGGGACCATTTGGCTTGTTATCAGCGTACAGTTCAAAAGCTAGCATCTGTGATGGTATGAGGGGGCATTAGTGCACATGACATGGGTAGCTTGTACATCTGGGAAGGCATAATTAATGCTGAATGATATATACACGTTTCAGAACAATATGCTGCCATTTAAGCAAAATCATTTTTCAGGGAAGGCCTTCTTTCTTTCAGCAAGACCATGCCAAACCACTTTCTGCACATATTAAAACTGCTTGGCTCTGTCGTTAAAGAGTCCGGGTGCTAAACTGGACTGCCTGCAGTCCAGACCTGTCTCTCATTTAAAATATTTGGTGCATTATGAAGCGCAAAATACGACAAATTTAATAGAGTTGATTTAACTACAAGGTTCTAGTTGTTTCAAAATATTTTAACAAGTTGCCAAAGTTGATTAAACCTTTAATCACTTGTTGTTTCAATGTTATACTGCGAGTTAAAATAAATAATTATTTTGCATCATCAACACAAGAAAACTTCCATTACCTAGTTGCACAAACACACATTTCTGCATTATTGTAACTCAGACTTTCAAGTTGAAATTACTTTACCAAATTTATACAGCTTTCCATTTCAAGTTCAGGGGATACAAATTCCAGATTTGTTTGAATTTACATGTTATATGTTACAAGTTATCCTGACTAATAATTGCAAGTTTCCATGTTCTCTCAAAAATCACACCAAATTCTTGAATGTTGAAAATATCACATTTATTTAACAGTACAAATGACCTTAAATGTGACAAAATATGGGAATTATTGAGCTTCATAAAACCACATTTAGCTGTGTGTAATATGTGTGAAGTTTCCTTCAACACAATTTCGAACACAATTCTAAAGCAACGTTAGTTGCTTAGTAGTACGTAAATGCAGAACAGTAGTACTTCAGATCAGAACAGTTATGTTTTGTTTTTTAATTTGTCACAACATACTTGTTTTGTGCAAACCAAACTGAAAACATGGGCACTTTTTGTGTGAAGAACCATGCAGGAGTCCTGAACAGCGTGCTCCTGGAATGGGCTTGAGATGTGCATACATAGGTTTAAAGGTGCCAACTAAGTAGTTTATTTCTGAGCCCATGGACGCTTGCTGAGCACTGATCCAGTTTTATCTTCGTAATAACCCTCTCAATGAACAAGAGTATTTCATCTCATGGGGGTACTCAAGGTTCAGGCAGTAGATTGTGCCCATTAACACGGCAAAGGCGGTGTATATAGCATTTGGTCTTCTCAGTTCCCAAATGTTTACAGAGTGTTGTTAAAAGTTGAGGTGATGTATCACAGTGGTAAACATGCCTCTGTCCCAAGTTTTTTTTTGTTTGTTTGTTTCAGTCTGTCGACCTTCTGCTCACGGGATATATTTTCTCGCCATTCTGTGTAAACTCGAGAGAATATTTTGTGTGGAAACCCCAGATCAGCAGTTTCTGAAATACTCAAACCAGCCCATCTGATAGCAACAACCATGCCACGGCTGGAAGGTGGGAGTGTATATATACGCTCACACTCAAAGGTTTTTGAGCAAATTATATGAACAACTTCAACATTCAAGAAATTCAAGCCATGAACTTTGAGAATTAGAATGTAAAAGTGAACTGAGAAATGTTTGCAAGTTTTTATTGCACTCTCACTGATAGTTTCACTGTATGTAAATGTGTCACCAAAGTAGTGCATTCTCTTGATGAACTCATTTAGAGTCTCATTACAATGTACAAAAATACAACAACATTGAAATGTGATTCAAAACCTGCTTAATTTTCTTTTCATTATTTAACTGTTCATAGTGATTACATTTTAAATGAAATAATAAAATAAACACTTGCTCAAAAACAGCTTTATTTCCCTAATATCTTGTAAAACCCTCTTTTATTGTCATAAAACAGGCCACTGGACACGGGACAACATTTTAATAATCCAGTAGAGTCAAATAAATTGCATGTACAAATAACAGCAAAAACAATAAAAAAAATAATTTAAGAGACTAGTTCAACTCGGGTGCAATGGTAGTGGCATTACATATATAAATTAATATGTGTACAGAAGTAAAATATGCAATCATGAATGTTACATAAGAACAATTTTATTTCACATCAGAGTACACACAATTCTCCGATAAAACAATTTTCCTTTTCTCAGCTTTGGCTTTCCTCAGGGGAAATTGTAAAGCTGCATAATTCACTGTTTCAGTCTCAAATTCCTGAATTTAAAATAAAATGGAATAAAATTCAAAATTAAATTAATTAAATGAACATTTGTACAAAGCTAAGCAGACTGACTATATAAATGACCATTATACTGTAAGTAACCATATATGAAAGTAACATATTAATAAATAATATTCATAAGAAGTGAAGAGTGATCAGTCAGAAGACTCGTACATGACTGAAGTAAACACTGGCTGTTCACTTACAAAAAACAGAATTACTCATACAGCATTTAATCATGAAAAAAAAACATACCATATTTTCTTGTACACGTACCTGCCTCATTCCTGAAGAATCTTCTCGAGAAGTGTTCACTATTAATACAGAAATATACCAACTTAGTTATTTTAACAAAACATAGCTGAAGTAATTTTAATTGATCACAAAACCACCACTTACTTTTATCCCATTTTCTTCTCCTCAGTATGAAATAAATGAGACAGAAAATCAGAAGTGCACACAAACCCAAAGCCGTTCCCAAACCGAGCACTGAGGAGTGGAGAGATCTGGTCACTTCTGAGAATGTTATTTCACTATATTATGCATTAAGGATGATTAATTAATAGTGAATTATCAGGCATCTGACCTGTTTTCTCTTGTGTGTTCATGTTAGTGCTGTTTCCATGCAGTGTTGGTTCACAGCCCACTGAATTATCACCCAGAGCTGGTTTAGATGTTTCTGATTCAATAGTAACATGTTCACCTGGAAACATTTATCATCATTCACTGACTAAAAGTCTGTAACTCAGTGTAGTTGAAGAAAACACAGTGAACATTTCACTACTTCAGGATTATTTGTCTTCCAGGTTGAACATGTTAATGATAATAAGGAAAAATATCATGACATTAAACCAGGAGTTTAAGAAAGTTTCGTGGAAATCCTACCGATAATTTTTAAATACATTCCATCTGCAAACACAAGGTGAGGTGTCATCAGTGCACAGTAGTACATGGCTTCATCAGACTGAATGGTGTTTAAAATGGTCATGTTGAAGCAGTTTGAAGATCTTTCTATTTGGAAACGTGACTTTTGGAATCCATTGTAAAATGTTTCTCCAGAAGTTCTAAAGAACTTCATGATAATTTGAGGTTTTTTTCTTGTTGGCTGCTTAAACCAGGCCATCATCGCAAAATCCTCTTCAGAAACACAACACTGTAGAGTTGCCGACTCTCCAGTATCCACACTGAGCTCTTTATCAGGCTGATAAACTCCTGACTCTGTGAGGGATTGTGCAGCAACCCAGCGTCTACCAGGTTGGACTGGATCTAGAGAAAAAAGAACAAGCACAGCACACAATAAGTTACAGTATTTCAGATATTATTAAATACATCAGGGTATTAAACACGACCTTAAACAAATAAAAATGTAAAGTTCCTTCGACATTCAGCTCATACAAAATTGCTTGAGTATAATCGGTGCCAATAATTTTTTAATTTTTCCGGTAATTCCAAAAAATAGCAATCAAAATGAAAATAAAAGATGATGCATATTACTTACACATGGTGCTCAAGATCAGAATTAAGTTCCAGAAACCAGCCATTTTTTAATTATGAATTCGACAGTGTTTGTGTCTCATTTATGAACAGAATGTGAATGTGCTCGAAGCATCATTTGAATTTATCCTGATACTAAAGACACTCTGCACTAAGGACGTCCCAGAGTATGACACGTGATTGGTTGTAAAAATATATATATATATATATATATATGATAAACAAGCACGTGGTAACGTGGTATTCTGATGTAGTTACATCTGCCCCATATTGTATTTTCCATATCTGTGTTTTGGTTTGACACCAAACAATGGTGTTCTGACTGAAAGGAAAAATGTGGTTTATTTTTACACTCACGTGCGCCTACACTAACACCTCATTGTTGCTATTTTAATTGCTGTCTTGATTCAACTTGTTTGTACAAAATCTTCACTACAGATTAATGATGATCTGGGACAAACACAGCGTCAATACATTTCAATTTTGGTATTTTATCAGATTATTATTATTATTATTATTATTATAGGTGTCACCTCACGGCAAGAAGGTTCTGGGTTTGACCCCAATGGCTGATGGGGGCCTTTCTGTGTGGAGTTTGCATGTTCTCCCCGTGTCTGTGTGGGTTTCCTCCAGGTGCTCCGGTTTCCCCCACAGTCCAAAGACATGCAGGTTAGTTTAATTGGTGGCTCTAAATTGAGCGTAGGTGTGAATGTGAGTGTGAATGGTTGTCTGTCTCGATGTCTCAGCCCTGTGATGATCTGGCTACTTGTCCAGGGTGTACCCCACCTCTCACCCATAGTCAGCTGGGATAGGTTCCAGCTTGCCCGTGACCCTGCACAGGATAAGCGGTTATGGATAATGGATTATTATTATTATTATTATTATTATTATTATTATTATTGTTGAAGTCCTGACTGCACTGTTCAAATGACTGTTGGCATTAGCAATTGTCTGTATTTTTATTGTATTGTTTGTTTGTTTGATCTCAGAAGGGTTCTGTAGCCCTGACTGGCTGCTTTGATGGACTCATTATCATGCTACAGCAGCTGGAAGGGTGAAGAAGAAGAAGAAGAAGAAGAAGAAGAAGAAGAAGAAGAAGAAGAAAGTTTAGTTTTGAACATGCATGCTTCTATGTTAAAAATGTAACAGGCCAAATTATGACACATCCTGGGACACCCCCCCAAATTCATCTCCCCCAGGATCCACCAATATGTCATCAATGTGAACCTCTTGTGGAGCATCTCATAAACCAGGTGGTTAATAAATAACTGGGATACAGTTGGGGCATTTGCCAAACCATACAAAATCACAGAGCATTCATCATGTCCAGTGGCTATTGAGAAGACAGGCAGAACTCATTCCACTACGAGTTGTGTATGAGGTTCCATCATGAATGCACTACACCTTGATCCAGTGTGGTTAACACCAAACACAGAGAGTGCTGTGACTTTCTTTGTGATCATTTTATTTCCATGGTAATCAGTACATGACCACAGTCCATCTGTCCATCCATCCATCCATCCATCCATCCATCCATCCATCCATCCATCCATTCATCCATTATCCATAACCACATATCCTGTGCAGGGTCGCACACAAGCTGGAGCAATCCCAGCTGACTGTGGGCGAGAGGCGGAGTACACCCTGGAAAAGTCACCAGATTATCGCAGGGCTGACATATAGAGACAAACAACCATTCACAGTCGCACCTACGGTCAATTTAGAGCCACCAATTAGCCTAACCTGCATGTCTTTGGACTGTGAGGGGAACCAGAGCACCTGGAGGAAACCCACGCAGACATAGGGAGAACATGCAAACTCCACACAGAAAGGCTCTCGTCAGCCACTGGGCTTGAGCCCAGAACCTCCTTCCTGTGAGGTGACCGTGCTAGCCACTACACCATCATGCCACCCATGGCCACAGTCCTCTGTCCTTTTTCTCCGTGAAGTTGCAAACAGATGCAGTGTGTTAAATTAACCACTACCTCAGGCCATTCTGGAAGTACTCCTTCACAGCAGCAGCCTCATTGATGCACAGAAGTTAGAAGTTGGATCTAGGAGGGTGGTCCCTTGGCAACAGGTTGAAAGCACAATCTAAGGGTCTGTATGGGGGGATTTTGGTGGCGCCTTTCTTCCTAAAGACCTGTACCAGATGATGGCACTCTGTGGGCACAGTCTCCATACCATTTGCTCATTGGTTTATGGATGTGGAGCTGCAGGGGCCCTGGAGACTACATGTCTGAGGCACTCTATGATCAGCTTTCTCTGTCCAGACTATTCTTGGGTTGACAGAATGTCTGAGTGAGTCACGAACAAACATTTTATTGGTCTCTGAATTTACAGGTTCAATCTATACTGTCAGTGGCTGGGTATGGAAGAGAGCATCATGTCAGAACAGAATATCATGTGAATAAATGTTATTTGCCAGTTGACTCTGAGGAGCAGATCTGTTTTTAGCCACCTACCAACTTAGCTAGAACCTAGGGGTGGTGTTCAAAGACAGACTCTCCTCATTGGCAAACAATGCTGCAGTGACCTGGACATGCAGATTCTTCCTTTACAACATTCAGAGGATCTGCCCCTTCCTCACCACCTACTCTACTTAGTTCCTTGTCCAAGTGCTGATCCTCTCCCGCTTGAACTACTGCAACTCTCTCCTCTCCAGCCTCCCAGCATCTGCCACCAGACCCCTACAGTTCATCCAGACTGCTACAGCCTGCCTGGTCTACAACCTCCCTCATTCCTCCCACGTTACTTCGCTGCACACTGCCCTTCACTGGCTGCCTGTCACAACTCACATCAAATTTAAGATATTGGTGTGAGCTTACCAGGCAGTCAAGGGGTCAGGTCCAGCATATCTCCAGAGACTGAGACAACTCTACACATCAACCAGACCTCTATGCTCTGCAACTACTGTTCACCTGGTCCCTCCTTCTCCTGCCAATGACTGCTGTCTGTCCTGGCTCCCCATTGATGGAAAGACCTTCCCATTGAGGTCAGAAATGCTGACTCCCTAACCACCTTCAAGTGCAGACTGAAGACCCATCTCTTCAGGCTGTACCTCTTCCCTGCTTCCCTACCCACTGTGTAATCATGTGGCAAGAGCTGTCTTGACCAACCCAGGCTGTGTACTATCTAGCCTGGTCATGATGACTTGGGTTATGCATTGGAGTTTTATTTTTCTCTATTTAGTTGTACTTTGTAAGCTCATTTCTATGGTTGGCTTGTTTTCCTTGGCTGTTTGCTGATTCTTGTTATTCAACAGAATATCACACTAAGTGTTATTCTGTCACTTGTTCAACTGGCATGAGAACTTTCTTATCTAGAGGTTCAGCACTTCTTGTACCTGACTTTTGCACTTGTTGTACATCATTCTAGATAAGAGTGTCTGCTAAATGCCATGTAATGTAATGTAGTGAAACTGTCTCTATGCTAACCACTACACCACCGTGCCGCCCTTCGCCTGAAAAATACGGTAATTAAATAATCAGATGAACTGAGACAATCACATTCTGAAGAAAATTAAATAATCTTATACCGGGAACTTAAACACACAATACAAGTTACATGTATTAATCTAAATGCAGGTAAACAACATTGTTGTTTTTTTTTATCCAAATGAGAGTCAGAGCTTACCCGTCTGTGTTCTCGCTTCTTGAAGGCTGGTTGTTTTTGAAACAATCTGACTTTCAGTTGTTCGTTCAGTTCTCCATTCATTCACTTCTTCCATGTAAGGATGAGATGGCAGCGATATCCAGTTTAGAAATCACATGGCTGCTCCACTCGTTCACTTTTCTTCATACTGTGTACTCCACCATTACTGCTCGGCTCAGGTAATTACTAAAACCCGGGATGGAGCGGGATGTCACCGGTTTTAGCAACAACTGCAGGAAGGTCACTGCCCGAGCGATATGTTCCATCCTGTTCCATCCCAGGTTTTAGCAACAACCCTTGGCTCACTCCGGGAGGACTGGTGCAACTGAACTCACTTTCCTTTGAAAAGAAAATAATAAAATAAATAAATAAATACTTTCCTTTTCTTGTAGTTTTCTTTTTCTTTAATTGCTGATACTGCACCCTCTTTCAATAAGGGCTTATAGCCAACGCTCCTCAACAGATCAGAGGTTTCGTACGAGTCTTCAGTAAAACGTGCAGAGCAAAGGAAAGGGCAACTTCAGAGGCACCCAATGTGCCTGTGAACTTCTCACAAAACGCCTCCAAGTCTTTGCAGTTTGAACATTCTTGGACCATGAATACAACATAAATCCACCTTCTGTCATGTTGCTGCACCGGCCAAAAACACATCTACATGGCATGGTGATAAATTAGCTCAAAATGGAGGATCAGAGTTGCAGTCAGCTCTGTGTTTTAGTATAATGTAAGCGGTAATGAGACCAATAGACTTTCTGCTGTGATGTTACTGACGTCAAGGTCATTCACTCAGACCACTACCTATATAAATCACTTAAATTGTAAAAATTACTGTATTAGATTTATTGTTAATGCTTAAAACTATTCCTGTGCCGTTCTTGATGTCTCAAGGCATTTATAAACAAAAAGTGAGGCCATGGTTCTGCGTATATGCTTTAAGCCAGTCCTGTTGGCTTTTTTTTGTAGCTGATTTGAGGTGATATTTTTAAAACTTTATTTAATTTTCCTTTTTTGGACGGTGAAGCATTTTAATTTTGGATACTTTTGGAATAATTGACGATTTTTTTGGTTTGGTTATCTAATTATGCCTGATTGTACCTATGGTTTTAATTATTCAAGCTTTGTCCAAGAATCACTACAGCCCCATTCTGGTCTCTCTTCGACGTCTACATTGAGTGTGTCCTGGTTTAAGCTGTTGGCTAGTAATCATAGAGGGAAAAGAGCTGGTTTGAAGGCGAAGGAATGAAAAATTGCTAGTAGAAACAATATTTATCCTATTGTTATGCTCTGTGAGCAGAGGCTATTTCAACATCAATGAGGTGTGAATCAAAATAATTTAGTGCAGATTCAACTGAATCCACTGCCAGCTAAATCAACGCTAAATGAGGAAACTCTATTTGTAGCATTAGTGAATAGTCGTTCGTTGAACAAAAATGGTATCAGGGTAAAAGATCATGTTGTAGAACATGGTTGTGATCTAGTAGCGATAACTGAAACCTGGCTGTCCTGTAATGAAATGTTAGCTAATCAAATCGTTGGTGACTTATGTCCAAGAGTATATAAAATGTCACACATTCCATATGATAATGGTCAATGAGGTGGTGGAGTTGGCATTTTACATAAGAATTGCCTTGATGTTCGCAGTGTCTCTAGAGATTGTGAATTTGCTTCATTCGAATACACTGAACATCTTTTATAATCTTTTAAAACATCTTTGTGGACCAGAATAATTGTCATCTATCGTCCTCCACCTTCTATAGCCAATGGTCTGACTGTTGCGCAGTTTCTCAAAGAGTTCTCTATGCTTCTTGAGCGTTTAGTTCTACTTCCTGCTGAAATGCTTATCCTAGGTGACTTTAACTTTCACGTTGACAATACAGCTGATCACGATGCTTGTGATTTTATTCATCTTCTGGACACTTTCAATTTGGTACAACATGTGTCCTGACACACAGATCTCCTGATAACAAGACAAAATTTATTTTCTTCTTGTTAGAGATATTGATGTTTTTCCTGCTTGGATATCTGATCATTGTTTGATACAAGCTTCTATCAACACAGCGAAAGCAAAGTCTACTCTGAAAAGTGTTACTTACAGGAAGTGGAAGGACGTTGATGCAGATGAGTTTGGGCAGGATTTGACTGATATTGCTGGTAAGTTGGACTTATACAGCTATGTTAATGACCTAATCACTGGCTACAATGAGTTATTCCAAAATCTTGCTGTTAAACATGCCCCCGTCAAACAATGGAAAATAATATCACGTCCCCATGCAGAATGGTTTACATCTGACTTGTAGTTGCAAAAGCTGGAGAAAAGGAAGCTTGAAAGGATCTACAGACGTATGAAATCAGCTGAGGACGCCAAGCAGTTTAAAGAACAGTCTGATTACTATGGTCAGTTGCTGATTACAACTCAGCAAGAGTTTTACAATGACAAAATTCACTCACCTGCTGGAGATCAGCAGGCCGTCTTTAACATGCTTAATAAGTTGCTTCATCATAATCCTGAAACTCAGCTTCCAGTGCATGATTCTTCAGCTGAGTTAGCAAATAGATTTGCAACTTTCTTTATGGAGAAGATCGATGGGATTCATGCTGGATTCAGTAACGCTTGTTCATCCACCTTGGTTCCTGATGATAACAGTTGTATTGCCAAGCTGGGAAATTTCATATTCATCAGTCAAGACAATGTAAGGCAAACTATACAATCAGCCAATAACAAATCATGCAGGCTTGATCCTATAGCAACACGTATTTTGAAGCAGCATTTGTCATCACTCTTGCCAGTTGTTACCAAGGCTATTAATATGTCATTAAATGAAGCTACCATGCCAGCTCTCTTTAAAGAAGCTATTTTAACACCAGTTTTGAAGAAACCATCATTGAACCTGGAGGTTCTGAAGAATTTCAGGCCAGTATCTAATCTTCCCTTTATATCAAAGTTGATCGAGAAAGTTATTGACAACCAGATCTCGAAACACATACAGATCAACGACTTAGATGAACAGATGCAGTCTGCTTATAAACAACATCATTCTACTGAAACTGCTTGGGTCTGTCTTCATAATGACATTTTACTCGCGTTAGATGACAACAAGGTCTGTTTGGATATCAGCTCTGCCTTTGATACCATTGACCATGGTATTCTTTTGGACCGACTCGAACATCGGTTGGGTATCACTGGCAAGTGCCTCCAATGGTTTGACTCTTATCTGTTGGAAAGGAAGTTCAGAGTTGCAGTTGATGGAGAGTTTTCTGAGCTTAAACGTCTGAGATATGGTGTTCCACAGGGCTCAGTGCTGGGCCCAAAGCTGTTTACATTATATATATTTTGTATATAAAATCACTTCATTTTGCTTTAACTTAAGTTATTGAACTTATTTAAATGTATTTTATTTTTATTTATTCTTTTTTAAAGACAATTTTATTTTCTATTTTTAGACATGTTTACTTCTTCTTTGATTCAGGAGCTTGGTTGCAAATTTGAATTTCCCTCTGGGGATTAATAAAGTGATTCTGATTCTGATATGCTGCCTCTTGGGGATTTGGCTCATCGACATGGAGTTGATTTTCACTCGTACAATGACAATTCCCAACTGTACATTGCTTTTAAGAGGAACAGTTACTTGATTGCGTCAAAGATGGAATTACTCATTAATGGCATTAGATCATGGATGACCTACAACAAGCTTAAATTAAATGATGAGAAATCTGAGATCATTGTTTTGAATGGCGCTCATCGGCCCGACATCGATTTCCCTCCATTTAAGACAGGAACTGAATCTGTTTTGACATCAAACTCAACTACTCTTCTTGGTGTGGAGCTTGACAGTAATATGTGCCTTAAAAATCACATCTGCAATGTGGCAAAAGGAGGTTTTTACAATCTTCAAAACATGTTTAAGATCAGAAGGTGCATTACAGAAGATGCTGCCAGGATCATGGTCCACTCAATTATTACATCAAAACTGGACTATTGTAACGCTATCTTTTTTGGTTTACCGGATTTCGCCCTCAAGAGCTTATCATCTGTCCAGAGAACTGCAGCAAGGTTAATAACAGGAACCCAGAAGTATGATCATATCACTCCTGTTATGCACAAACTGCAGTGGCTATCAATCAGAAGAAGGATAGAGTTCAAGATTCTATTGCTGGCCTTCATGGCATTGCTCCTTCCTACCTTATAGAACTGATTCACAAGCGTCCCGACAAAGGAACGAGAGTGGATGGGAAGAAGTATCTTAATATTCCAAGCGTAAAGAAGAAATCATTTGGGTTCTCGTCTCCAAAGCTCTGGAATGACTTACCAGAAACTCTTCATTTTGAAACCAATTTAAATTAATTTAAAAAAGGATTTAAACATTTTTATTTAGTAAATAATAATTTAATTATTATATAATACATACTGTATTATGATATATTTGCATGTTTTTTAGGAATTGTATAAATGTTATTTTTTCTTCTCCTTTCAATTTTATTGGAAAGCGCCTTAGAGTACTGTATATAAATGCGCTCTAGAAATAAAGTCTTATTATTATTATTATTGGTCCAGGGAATCGAACCAGCAACCTTCTGGTCCTAAAGCTGTTTCTTTAAAGGCTTCCCTTAAATACTTCAGTTTTTTTTTTTTTTTTGCGCTTGCTGCTGTTGTCATAATCCCCTGCATAATCACTGATTTCTCACTTATACTGGTAGTAAACCTCCCACTACTATCTGAGCCCTGGTGTCCTTTGACTCGTGCTGGAAACACGGCCACAGAGTGAATAAAACAATCCCCTCCCCAATTAATGTGGCTGTCACAGTCCTTGACTTATGTTTAAGGCCAACCCCCAACCATTATGAAATATTTCTAATCATGTTTTTGTTCCATCTTTAATGAAATTGCTCTTCAGCTAAAGATAGTCACACAAATGAGGCCACAAAATGTTATAATGTATTGCAAAAATGTATTATTCACATGTTCTCCATTAGTTATGGTTAATTAAAGCACACTTGAAATAAACACAGGAAAACATAGTGAATATAAGCAAATTTATTGAATATGCCTTCGCAGATTACTGTAAACAAATATGATTATCTGCTTCTCTGTTTTTTTTTTCTGCTGTCGTTTACAGTATTTTTGCTTCTAGAAATAAATCTATCTCCCATAGCAACAACTGAAAATGAAGTCTAGTGTTCAAGGTCAAGCTCAGGGTTTGTTCAACCCGCTTTCTGGAACCCACCCTGGCTTTGAAATCAGTGAGACTCGGATCCAGGTGATGACCATAAGATTGTGTCTGTA
This sequence comes from Neoarius graeffei, assembly GCF_027579695.1. Lineage (NCBI taxonomy): Eukaryota > Metazoa > Chordata > Actinopteri > Siluriformes > Ariidae > Neoarius > Neoarius graeffei. Next base: position 8,155,619 of record NC_083576.1, on the reverse strand, counting down.
GACCTCACATTACAGGATTATTTGGGTTGATATTCAGTTCCGGCCAGGCTTGAATCAGGAACGCCACCAGGATTATCAGATGGAGTGAACTGGACCCAAAATCAGCCCAATTATCCTCTCGTGTGGGGCGAGCCTTACTCAACACTTAATTCTGAACAATATTATCTCCAGGTTCTGGGCACCACATTGATACACGATACATGATTTTCTGTTCTTTCACTCTTGCCGGAACACAAGCACAACGGTGAGCGATACGACTTAGATTTAAGTCCAACACACATCCTTTTTGAAAATCCACTGAAAGGTTACTTTTGTTGAAACTCAGAATGTTATTCATTTTTTCAGAATGATGTTTAAGAGAATGCGTTTGGAACATTTTTAATTAAGTTGATTTTTTACATTTATCGTGTATTCAATAAAATTCAGAGGTAGATGATTGACACCACAAAATCTCCACAAAGTTCAAGTTAAATAATAATAATAATAATAATAATAATAATAATAATAATAATTTTAAAAAATAATGGTAAAAAAGAATCAAACTCTGGGGGGGGCATCAGGAGATATTTTAAAAATGGATATGGAATAAATGATGTTACATGGTAGTTTATCTAATATGTTGAATTTCAGGAAAATTGATTGAACATTTCTTATCAGATCTTGGAAATCAACCGAAGATTTTTTTTTTTCCTTTTGGTATATTTCTATATTTATTTTATGTTTAGAAATAAACTATTATAATTGTGAAATGAAAAAAAGAAATAAAGAATCATAATGATGTATTTGTAGTGTTACTGTGTGTTATGTTACTTCATGTTCTGTTATGTTTGGTTTTCTTCACACCAGAGTACACACACTCATCACATGAACCAGCATTTCTCTTTTCAGCTTTGGCTTCCTGTTTGGAGAATTTCAGAGCTGCGTAATTCACTGTTTCAGCTTCATGTTGCTGGAAAAATAATAATATTAAAGCAAAATCAAAATAAGAATTTCAGCTCAAAGTAAAAAACAGACAATATGGGTACTTCACTCACTGTATAAAAGTTATAGCAGAAAGTGTTTATGTATCTGCACACGTACCTCCATCGTTCCTCGAGAAGCCTTCACTATTAATACAGAAACAAAATTATCCGTCTTTCTGATGGTCAACAATGGTTAAATATGTATACTACTGTTAGGTAAAGTATATTGGTGGACAAAAACACTTACATCTACAGTTTTCACATTTTCTTCTCCTCAGTATGATATAAATGAGGCAGAAAATCAGAAGTGCACAAAAACCCAAAGCCGTTCCCAAACCGAACACTGAGGAGTGCAGAGATCTGGTCACTTCTGAGAATGTTAGGAAGATATGAACAGTTTATGGGATATGATAAGAAATATATATGTATGTATATTTCTTACATATACAGTCCTGTGCAAAAGTCTTACAGAGATGTAAAGAAATGTTGTCGACCAAAAATGGCTTAAAAATAATGAAATGAAATAAAACATAAAAATACTAAAAACAGTAAACCATAAAAAATGAAACAAAGTCAGTATTTGGTGTGAGACGAAATTTCCTTTGCTTTAAAAAAAAAAAAAAATAGTCGTCTCAGGCACAGTGAGGGCAGTTTTATAAGGAAATGAGCTGTAGGTTTTACTGAGCATCTTACAGAACTAGACACAGTTCTTCTGGACACTTTGACTCAGTAGCCTTCGTTACGCTTTCTTTTTTTATCTGAAAAGTGCAGTCTTATGGAATATGCTGCTCAGATTCATTTTGTTTTTTCCTGTAACATTTAATTTTGTGCTGGAAAAAAAAAAAAACATTTGGAACTCTAAAAATATTTTTGTGCTGACTCAATAATGTAGAAGTCATAAAATAGAAATCGATAACAAAGTTTGTATGAAAAAGGGCACCAAGACTTTTGCACAGTACCAGCACAGCACAGTACACCAGCAGTGTTACCTGATTTCTCTTGTGTGTTCATGTTCATGCTGTTTCCATGCAGCATTGTTTCAGATGCCACTGAATTATCACACAGAGCTGGTTTCGATGTTCCTGATGCAATAATAACATTCGCACATATCAGTATTTATCATGAATATCTAAAAGTCTGAATATCACTCTCACTAAAACTCATACAAACAGTAATATAGAACACAGTGTTACTACATTCAGCCAGTCACACGGTTCATTTCAGTCCAAATCCTACCTTTTACTTTTAACTGAGTCCCAGATGAAATCGTGAGTCCGCAGTAGTACATGGCTTCATCAGACAGCGTGGCCTTTGAAATGATCAGATTGAAGCAGTTTCCACTTTTATTAATCTGAAAACGGGAATTTTGGAATTCATTGTGAAACGTTTCTTCAGCAGGGTTAAACGGTCCAGCGATAAACACGGGCGTTTTTTTATTTTGTTGCTTAACCAAGAAAATGTTTCCTCCTTTGTTCTGGAAAATACAACACCGTAGAGTCACCGAGCCACAGATATCCACACTGAGCTCTTCATCAGGCTGATAAACTTCTGCATCGGTGAGGGATTGTGCAGCAATCCAGAGTCTGTCAGGTTGCATTGTGCCTAGAAAAGCAAATGTGTTAATTAGGAAACTTAAATAAATAAATAAATAAAAATATCCAGAAAATAAATAATAATAATAATAATAATAATAATAATAATAATAATAATAATAATAATTATTATTATTATTATTATTATTATTATTATATTTTTTTTAGATTTATTTTTTAAGACTTTTACTGATCACTTTTACAGATCACACTAAACTAGTTTAGAGTTTTAGTACTCTGTGATAATAAGAAACCATCAATAATGATGAAAATAAGCATCAGACAAAATTTAAATCAGTCAACCGTAATGCTGAGACATTTTACTTACACATGGTGCTGAAGATCAAAACTAAAATCCACAAACCAGCCATTTTTCATTACATTGAAATTCTAGTGTTCGTATCTCACTGACGAATAGAATATGAATGCACTTGAAGCATGCTTTGAATTTATATTAATACTCTCGGCACTCTGTACTGAACACGCCCCAGGATATGACATGATTGGTTGGACAGGATCAGCAGCCACATGGTTTTCTCAACATCAGCTCATTTTTTTTTGTTCCATTTTTGTAACCTTGACAAAGGTGTCAAAAGGGAAATGTGGTTTACTTTGACACGCACTCGCTCACATGTGTGCTTCATTGTAGTTTCTTGAAAATCCTTTCTTATTTCTTCTTGTAGAACATCTCGAGAAAGTATTCATGGAAAACTGGAGAAATCAAAGGAGAAGATAGGGCAGTTTTTTATGAGAAATTATATTATCAGCAATAAACTGAGAGAAAAGTAGATTTTTAAATATTTATATTATATAGTTGTGTGTGTGTGTGTGTGTGTGTGTGTGTGTGTATATATATATATATATATATATATATATATATATATATATATACACAATACCATATGTATATGAATATTTATAGTATTTTGTTAATTTATTAGTTTAGATATGAATATTTTAAAAAAGTATTTATATGAATTCAAGAATTAATGAGTGTGACATCCAACCTCATTTTTTTTAGTTTGTCAAACTGTACGACATCATTACGTATTCATAATGAGTGAATGGCGGCGTCTCGAGAGGTGGCTTCATTTTGTTCTGTGAGACAGGACGGCTTTATTCGGTAAGAACAAGTGTTGGCATAAACCTCACATGGTGCACACATGGCACCGATTCTGGTTTACAAAGTTTGAATATATGGCTATCTATCTATCTATCTATCTATCTTACAATCTGAGCTGTTTAAACCCTTGACTGCACTGTGAAACATAGCACCTGATTTTTTAAACAGATTACAAAAAATCAGTGGTGCTTCTTGCATTTTAGTTCTCATGAAACAAAAGACCTGTAAATAGCATTCAAACTACGGAACTTCAGTCCATCCACAGGGTTGTGGAGGAAGCTGGATCCAATCCCAGATGACTTCCGGTTAGAGGCGGGGTTCATCCTGAGCAGGTCACTCATCTATCGCACCATCAACATTTGAACATCTTCACACTCACATTCACACCTATGGACCATTTAGAGGAGCCGAGTTGACCTCATCCATAAATATGTGATTGGACTGTGGGAGGAAACCAGAGCACCCGGAGGAAACCCACACAAGCATGAGGAGAACATGCCAACTCAACATAGAATGACTCCAAATCGGCCATAAGGTTCAAACTCAGAACCTTCTGGATATAAGGTGACATTTTATATAGATAAAAATAGTCAATAATTATAATTGACAATTCCATTAAAGCTAAAGTAACAAGTCTGATTTGAAAATGTAAGGAGGAGACAGGACAGATATTTGTGTTAAAGTGTTTGAAGTGAAAGTAAAGTTGTCAGAAAAATAAATACTCAAAGTAGAGATACCTGAGAACTTGAGTTAAGGACAGGAATGAAGTCTTTACTTCCCATCAGGTGATCAACAAACAAGAAAACAGGAAACCAGAACTTGAGTCAAAACCAGAATAACACTTGTGAAAATAAACAGACTTGGTCACACCTTGAAGCTTAACCAACACATAGAGTACACTTTGCAAAGTCTCTGTGGTGTGTGTGTGAGTGTGTGTGTTGTTGGTGATTGTGTGAGTGAGTCCAGTTGTGTGCAATCAGTATGTAGCTGAACCAACAGTCAGGAGAGAGTTCGTGATGGTTGATGTGATGGTTTCTCAGAGTTGGAGTCTGCAGCAATCAGGTCTCGATGCCATTGCGTGCTCTGGGAATCGGAGTCCGGAATGGACTCTGGTGCTGACTTGACACACTATTAGTTAAACTTGGGGATGGGGGGAAATATCTTTAAACATGTGTTCAGGAGTGAAAAAAAAAAAAAAAAAAATATATATATATATATATATATATAATTTTTTGAATATCAGCAAATTATTTAAGATATCTTTGGATAATATAAGTTTAGTTTAAACAAATACCATGTCAGGCGGCATGGTGGTGTAGTGGTTAGCGCTGTCGCCTCACAGCAAGAAGGTCCTGGGTTCGAGCCCCGGGGTCGGCGAGGGCCTTTCTGTGTGGAGTTTGCATGTTCTCCCCGTGTCCGCGTGGGTTTCCTCCGGGTGCTCCGGTTTCCCCCACAGTCCAAAGACATGCAGGTTAGGTTAACTGGTGACTCTAAATTGAGCGTAGGTGTGAGTGTGAATGGTTGTCTGTGTCTATGTGTCAGCCCTGTGATGACCTGGCGACTTGTCCAGGGTGTACCCCGCCTTTTGCCCGTAGCCAGCTGGGATAGGCTCCAGCTTGCCTGCGACCCTGTAGAAGGATAAAGCGGCTAGAGATAATGAGATGAGATGAGATGAAATACCATGTCAGATTATTTCTAGGCTTTTCCATATTTTTTTTCCCTTTGCATATAATTTTGCTTTGGCATGAAATCTATCTGTCAGCAATGTGAGGCAAGTTCAAGCTCAAAATTTGCAAACAGTTGTAAAATTGATAAGAATTATGATGGCGTACCTCACTCCCGCCCCGTCTAGTCCAGAAGGAATGATGTAAAGTGGGCCACCTTGCGCAATAAATGTTGCAAGCTAAATACACTAAATACAAGCTACGGTGGTGCTTGAAAGTTTGTGAACCCTTTAGAATTTTCTATATTTCTGCATAAATATGACCTAAAACATCATCAGATTTTCACACAAGTCCTAAAAGTAGATAAAGAGAACCCAGTTAAACAAATGAGACAAATATATTATACTTGGTCATTTATTTATTGAGGAAAATTATCCAATGTGACATATCTGTGAGTGGCAAAAGTATGTGAACCTCTAGGTTTGGCAGTTAATTTGAAGGTGAAATTAGAGTCAGTTGTTTTCAATCAATGGGATGACAATCAGCTGTGAGTGGGCACCCTGTTTTATTTAAAGAACAGGGATCTATCAAAGTCTGATCTTCACAACACATGTTTGTGGAAGTGTATCATGGCACGAACAAAGGAGATTTCTGAGGACCTCAGGAAAAGCGTTGTAGATGCTCATCAGGCTGGAAAAGGTTACAAAACCATCTCTAAAGAGTTTGGACTCCACCAATCGACAGTCAGACAGTTTGTGTACAAATGGAGGAAATTCAAGACCATCGTTACCCTCCTCAGGAGTGGTCGGCCAACAAAGATCACTCCAAGAGCAAGGCATGTAATAGTCGCCAAGGTCACAAAGGACCCCAGGGTAACTTCTAAGCAACTGAAGGCTTCTCTCACATTGGCTAATGTTAATGTTCATGAGTCCACCATCCAGAGAACACTGAACAACAATGGTGTGCATGGCAGGGTTGCAAGGAGAAAGCCACTGCTCTCCAAAAAGAACATTGCTGCTCATCTACAGTTTGCTAAGGATCAAGTGGACAATGCAGAAGGCTATTGGAAAAATGTTTTGTGGCTTGATGAGACCAAAATTGAACTTTTTTGTCTGGAAACTGTTTGTTAGGGTTTAATTAATTACTCCATATCTTAATTATTAATTGCAATTATGCAAATTTGGGTAGAAGCCATGTGTACCCCAGGCAGACCTACCTTCCTGCCAAAAAGAATAAAAATCAGTGAAGATTTGAGAGAGAAGAAGTGATTTTCGTGAAATGTGGATGATGCCGGATGGACAACGGACAACACATGATGGTATAAACTCATCACCTCTATTCCGGATGACCTAATAATAATTAGTCATTATAATCTTGCAGTGATTAATTAACGTTCACTGTTTTTTTGCAGTGTAATTTTATCACATGTTCTCAATCATTCAAATGTTACATCATTCAAAAAGTTTTTCTTCATGTCAGAGTACACACACTCATCTAATGAGTCAGTTTTATTGTGCTCAGCTTCGGTGTTCCTCTTGGAAAATTGCAAAGCTGCATAATTTAGTGTGTCAGCTTCAGATTCCTAAAACACACATGCACACACAATAAAACAAAGAAGTTCAGCTCAAAATAATGAAAATGAAAAAGGTTCAATGCACTATACACACTAAATACACAGAATAAGAGCAGCATCCAAATAAAACCTTGTGTAAATCTCATCAAATGTCATGATTAAATTATATCTAGAATATTTTATTGAGAAGCATACGAATGTAGTGACAATTTCACGTATATACTGTAAGTAGAAAAATCAGTACAATAGTTTATTGCATGTGTACTGTACCTGCCTCATTCCTGGAGAACTTTCTACAGATGTGTTCACTATTGATACAGAAACAAACCTGTGAATCATTTTGATGGACATGAAATTATTATCTGATGACAAAATCACTTACTTTTATCCCATTTTCTTCTCCTCAGTATGAAATAAATGAGACAGAAAATCAGAAGTGCACACAAACCCAAAGCCGTTCCCAAACCGAGCACTGAGGAGTGGAGAGATCTGGTCACTTCTGAGAATGTTATTTCACTATATTATGAATTAAGGATGATTAATTAATAGTGAATTATCAGGCATCTGACCTGTTTTCTCTTGTGTGTTCGTGTTAGTGCTGTTTCCATGCAGTGTTGGTTCACAGCCCACTGAATTATCACCCAGAGCTGGTTTAGATGTTTCTGATTCAATAGTAACATGTTCACCTGGAAACATTTATCATCATTCACTGACTAAAAGTCTGTAACTCAGTGTAGTTGAAGAAGAAAACACAGTGAACATTTCACTACTTCAGGATTATTTGTCTTCCAGGTTGAACATGTTAAAGTTTAGTGGAAATCCTACCTTTAATTTTTAAATAAGTTCCAACTCCAAATACAGTGTATGGGAATGTGATGACACAGTAGTACATGGCTTCATCAGAGGGAATGATGTTTAAAATGGTCAGATTGAAGCAGCTTGAAGATCTTTCGATTTGAAAATGTGATTTTTGTATTCCATGATAAAACATTTCTTCAGAAGATTTAAAGAACTTGATGATAATTTGAGGTTTCTTTCTGTTCAGTTGCTTAAACCAGGCGATCATCCCAAAATCCTTTCCAAAAATACAACACTGCAGAGTCGCTGAGGCTCCGATATCCACACTGAGCTCTTTATCAGGCTGATAAACTTCTGAATCTGTGAGGGATTGTGCAGCAACCCAGCATCTACCAGGTTGGACTGGATCTAGAAAAAACAAACATTAATTAGGTAGAGAATTTCAGGTTTTTCAGAAATTAATCTACACACACAGTTTTTAAAGATCACTCAACTGTATACTATTGCAGTTCCTTCCACATACCAGAGGAATAACTGGCTCATCTTACTTACACATGGTGCTGAAGATCAACATTAAAATCCAGAAACAAGTCATTTTTCATTCTTTACAAATTCTACACTGTTTGCGTCTCATTTATCAACAGAATATGAATGCACTTGAAGCATGGTTTGAGTTTATAAATACACTACAGCCACTATGTACTGAGCACGGTTAAGAATATCACATGATCAGCAAGTATACTGTATTCTGACCTACATCTTCACCACACTGTTCCAGATACTGTGTGTGTTTCAGTGCTACACGGACATATCATGACATAGATGTTCTGACCAAATGGAAAATAAAGTTCACTTGTCACATTGTTCATTAAAACTGCTGCTAATTTAATGTGTGTGAACAAAATGCCCAACAAGTGTTTCCAGGCAAAACAAACCTCACCTAGCAGCACTCATTTTATCACTATATGTTGATAATGGTAATATTTCTCAGTCATCAGCTGTCAGGTTATAGTCCTATGAAAACCCATGACCTTGAGTTCGACATTTCAGAGTCATTCAATGTCAAAGGTCATGGCGGCAACTGAAAAACCCATATGGGACTTCTTATATGTTGATAATGGTAAACATCTGGCTATCATTAACCATTGTAAAGTTATAGCCCTTTGAAAAAAAAGCCCTTTGTTTTCTTCTTTGAGTTTGACCTTCCAAGGTCAATCAAGGTCAAAGATCATGGTGCCAAATAAAAGCCCATATGGCACTTCCTATAAGTTGAAAATGGTAAATATCTGTCTAAAGTCAACTGTTTTCAAGTTCCAGCCCTCTGAAAATCCGTGACGTTGAGTTTGATCTTTCAAGGTCACTCAAAGTCAAAGATCATGGTGCCAAATGAAAGGCCATATGGGAGTTCTTATATGCTCATGACAGTAAACATCTGTCTATCGGCAACCATTTTGAGTTATAATGGAAATATGTTATTTTGACCAATGACATTGACCCCCTGACCTTTAACCCCAACTGCTATGGAGACTGTCCAAGCTATGGAGACGGACCATTGCTCACTCAGCCTGAAAATTTGAAGTCAATCGGTGTGAAGTTATAGCCCTTTGAAAACCCATGACCTTGAGTTTGACCTTCAAGGTCACTCAAGCTCAAAGGTTGTGATGCCAACTGAAAGCCTATATGGCACTTCCTATAAGTTGAAAAATGGTAAATATCTGTCTACCATCAACCGTTTTCAAGTTATAACCCTCTGAAAATCCGTGACTTTGAGTTTGACCTTTCAAGGTCACTCAAGGTCAATGCTCATGGTGCCAAATGAAAGGCCATATGAGAGTTCCTGTATGCTCATAACAGTAAACATCTGCCTATTGGCAACTGTTTTTGAGTAATAATTGAAAATGTTATTTTGACCGAAAGATTGACCTTTCCGGTGACCTTGAACTTCACCTTGACCCAATTACACCCAAAGTTTCATCAGATAATCTACTGCCCATTGCCCACCTACCCTGAGAATTTGAAGTCAATTGGTGCAACTGTCTAGACGCTTGTTAACAGTCAGACACAAACACAAACCGCACTGATTACAACTGATTTTTTTGAGATATAGTTTGGTACTTTAACCCTTTGATGCAAAACATATGCACGCCCCTTCTAATGCACAACATGGGTCAAAAATGACCCGTATTCATTTTCCAGGTTATTTCATGCTGACTGAGTTTTTCTTTGCTCTATCTTTTGAAATCAGTTTATTTTATGATTGAATATTCCAAGTATTCTTTAAATATCTTGTTTTTAATTACCACAAATCATTAATTTAATTTTTTCTTTCCTACTTTATGAACAAAAATACTTTTTATATGACTACACATGGGTCATCCAAGTGTGATTTAAAATTAAATGTCTTAATACTATAATAATAATTTGTTTCAAGTAATTACTTTAGCAGTGAATGGGGCCAGTTATTTATTTATTAACTATGTAGTTAGCTAAGCCAACTACAATAAAATTAGCTAGCTAAAGTAGAATATGTCGACAGCTCGGTAGCTAATAGTAATTACTTGTAACTTTCTGACAAGTAATCTACTCACTCTCAAGGGAACCTAAACATCATCAATTTTTTCTAAGGTAATGTTAGAACAATTGAAAAACATTCCTTCCATGTATGAGATGGGCAAAGGGCGCTGTGCTGAGCTGTGAAATGTCTGACACAAGCACAATTCACAGTTCCCACCAAACGCTGGAGTAAATGCATTCCGGTCGGTTCTGACCCATGTGTGTAAACTTGATGTAGAATTACAAAAGCTGTGCTTGTTCATAACTTAAGAAAGGAAAAATAAAAATGATGATTTGTGCGAAACAAAAACAAGATATTTACTGCATATTTGGAAAAGTAAATGACAAAATGAATTTATTTCAAAAGTAGATCATAGAAACACTCAGCCATACATGAAATAACCTGGAAAATGAATGTAGGTCATTTTTGACCCATGTTGTGCATTAGAAGGGTAGTGATACAAAAAGGGTTTTTATTCAAAAAGTAAGAAAGGAAAAAAAATAAAATAAGGATGTATGATGATCAAAAACAAGTTAACTGAGGACTACCTTGAATACTGAATGATGGAATTAATTTATTGCAAAGATATAGAAGATAAAAACTCAGCTGGGTCACTTTTGACCCATGTTTTGCATCAAAGGGTTAAAATCATCCGAAAGAACCAATAAACAGAATGAGAAGAAAAAAAAAATACTCACACATGGTGCTAAAGACCAAAACTGAAATCCAGAATCCAGTCATTTTAAATTTCCTTTCGATCTCATTTATAATCAGATTATGAATGTGCATGAAGCAAGGATTTTATTTATACTATCACTGGTCTGGACTGAGCACGCCCCAAATACACCATGTGATTTGTTCTAATAAAAGGGGGGGGGGGGAGCAGAGACAATAAGCCATGTAGTGTTTTGACCAAACCACATCTCACCCCATTCAGCTCCAGTGGTTTCTGTTTACTCACACGTGGAATGGAAACTTCACTGAAGTTTATTTTAAGGCCCGAATCATAACCAGGTTTAAATAAAATCTTGTGTGAGTCGTTGGATCAGCATTGTTTAAATGGTTTATATCCCAGTGGTCTCTGCACGACCTATTACTGAAAACGGAAACATTTTTAAGGTGTCCAGGGGTGTGAGATCTGGATTTATTTTATTATGATTTAAAATTGAGCATAAACAGAATGTTTCAGATTAAAAATATATATTCATCTCATCTGGGCGGCACGGTGGTGTAGTGGTTAGCGCTGTTGCCTCACAGCAAGAAGGTCCGGGTTCGAGCCCCGTGGCCGGCGAGGGCCTTTCTGTGCGGAGTTTGCATGTTCTCCCCATGTTCGTGTGGGTTTCCTCCGGGTGCTCCGGTTTCCCCCACAGTCCAAAGACATGCAGGTTAGGTTAACTGGTGACTCTAAATTGACCGTAGGTGTGAATGTGAGTGTGAATGGTTGTCTGTGTCTACAGTATGTGTCAGCCCTGTGATGACCTGGCGACTTGTCCAGGGTGTACCCCGCCTTTCGCCCGTAGTCAGCTGGGATAGGCTCCAGCTTGCCTGCGACCCTGTAGAACAGGATAAAGCGGCTAGAGATAATGAGATGAGATGAGATGAGATGAGATGAGATTCATCTCATCTCATTATCTGTAGCCACTTTATCCTGTTCTATAGGGTCGCAGGCAAGCTGGAGCCTATCCCAGCTGACTACGGGCGAAAGGCGGGGTTCACCCTGGACAAGTCGCCAGGTCATCACAGGGCTGACACATAGACACAGACAACCATTCACACTCACATTCACACCTACGGTCAATTTAGAGTCACCAGTTAACCTAACCTGCATGTCTTTGGACTGTGGGGGAAACCGGAGCACCCGGAGGAAACCCACGCGGACACGGGGAGAACATGCAAACTCCGCACAGAAAGGCCCTTACAGGCCACGGGGCTCGAACCCGGACCTTCTTGCTGTGAGGCGACAGTGCTAACCACTACACCACCCTACTGCCCCGTATTTTAACTTATAATGAAATGTTGGTTTAATGTTTGTTTAATTTCGAAAATAATGCGAAGTTGGAGCATTTTCTTTTGTGATCTGAGACTTTTGGACTACACTGGACATATAATTAGAAATAAAGTGAAAAAATCCTCCATAAACAGGGCAGTTGAACTCAATGACCCTCTCACTAGAATTAGAATTAGAATTACTTTATTAATCCCTGGAGGGAAATTCAAATTTGCAACCAAGCTCCTGAATCAAAGAAGAAGTAAACATGTCTAAAAATAGAAGATAAAATAGTCTTTAAAAAACAATAAATAAAAATAAAATAAACTAGACAGGGACACTCTAACGAGTGCAAACCCCGCCTTTTCCCTATTAAAATACATTGGGCGAAAATTTCGAAGTTCTGCCATGACCTTGACCTTTGACCTTTGACCTCCAAAATGTAATGGTTTCCTTCCTGGCTGATTGGCAACACATGTACAAAATTTGGTCCAAATTGATCCATTGGTTCTTGAGATATCTTGCAGACACACAGACAGACAGACAGACAGACACACACACAGACTGACGCAGGTGAAAAAAATAACCCCTCCGACTACTGTCGGCGGGGTTAATTAAAATAAGTTCAATAACTTAAGTAAAAGCAAAATGAAGTGATTTTATATACAATGATTCCTCTATACAGTATATATATTGCACCTGAGTTAAGGATGCAGTATACATGGTAAGACAGTGCACCACAGTTATACAATGGCATTGTACAGCTTGACTGCAGCAGGTAGAAATGATTTCTTGTCTCTCAGTTGTGCAGCGTGGAAGAATCAGCCGGTTCACTGAACATGCTCCTGTGGCTGGTCAGCTCCTCATGTAGAGGGTGGGAAGGACAGTTTAGGATTGTTTGTTTTTATTTTGGACAGTGTCCTCTTCTCCAACACCACTGTCAGAGAGTCCAGTTCCTTGCCTACAACATGGCCGGCCTTCCTGATGAACTTATTGAGTCTGTTAGTGTCCTTCACCTTCAAGCTGCGGCCCCAGCAGACAATAGCGTACAGGATGGCGCTGGCCACCACAGACCCACAGAACATCCGCAGCATCATTCGGCAGATGTTGAAGGACCTCAGCCATCTCAGAAAATAGAGACAGCTCTGGCCCTTTTTGTATACAGTGTCCACATTTTTGGACCAGTCCAGTTTATTATCCAAGTACACGCCCAGGTACTTATATTCCTCCACCACGTCCATACTGACCCCTTGGATGTTAACAGGGTTCACTGGAGCCCTGATTCTCTTCAGATTGACCACCAGTTATTTCGTCTTCATCATGTTGAGCTGTAGGTGGTTCTTCCTGCTCCACGTGACAAAGTTGTCCACCACTGTCCTGTACTCGCTCTCATCACCACCGGTAATACGTCCAACCACTGCAGATTCATCAGAAAATTTCTGGAGGTGGCAGGTCTCCATGCAATAGTTGAAATCAGTGGTGTAGAGAGTGAAAAGGAAAGGAGAAAGGACAGTCCCTTGCGGAGCCCCAGTTTTGCTGATCACTCTGTCCAACACACAGCACTGCAAGCACACGTACTGTGGTATGCCAGTCAAATAATCTACAATCCAGGACACCAGTGGGGCATCCACCTGCATCGCTGTCAACTTCTCACCCAGCAGAGCCGGCCGGATGGTGTCAAAAGCACTGGAGAAATAAAAAAACATGATCCTCACAGTGCTGGCTGGCTTGTCCAGGTGGCCATAGACTTTGTTGAGGTAATGATTGCATAATGATTGCATTCTCTACTCCAAGATGGGGTTGGTAGGTGAACTGAAGGGGGGCAAGAAATGGGCCGGATCTGCTCCAGGATGAGTCTCTCAAGGGTCTTCATAATGTGTGATGTCAATGCCACGAGCCTGTAGTCTTTGAGGTCACTGGGAGGCGGCTTCTTCGGTACAGAGACGAGGCATGATGTCTTCCACAGCACAGGGACCTTCTGACTAAAGGTTATTAATGGTTAATGGTTATTAATGGTTATTAATGGTTAATGGTTATTCCACAAAATTGAGTCATACGTGAGCTGATAGTCAACGAGACACATAGCACTGAGTTAGCTATAATCCATGTATGACGAGATTGAGTGGAATAACTGTTTTATTCTATCCACATTGACTGGATTTTGATAAACAGAACATTTTTGTTTAATTGGTTTTTGCAAATTCGAGGAATAAAATCTTAATACAAAATGTGTGACAAAATAATTTCTGCTTAGAATGTAAACAAACTGGCGAAATGACAGGAGCAATTTGTGAAAAATGTGATAATTCTTGAAAAATAAAAAAGATACATTCTGACCATCAAAATACTTTCATTCCATCAGTGTAAAGTTACAGCCCTTTGAAAATGCATGACCTTGAGTTTTAGCTTTCAAGGTCAAAGATCATGGTGCCAAATGAAAGCCCATATGCCACTTCCTATATGTTGATAATGGTAAATATCTGTCTACCATCAACCGTTTTCAAGTTACAGCCCTCTGAAAATTCATCACCTTGAGTTTGACCTTTCAGGGTCACTCAAGGTCAAAGATCATGGTGCCAAATGAAAGGCAAGGCAAGGTAAGTTTATTTATATAGCACATTTCATACACAATGGCAGTTCAATGTGCTTTACAGAAGCAAAAACAAAAACAGTAAACAATAGAGAAATAAAATTACATAAAATAATTTAATTTTTAATCTAAAACAATTAATTAAAAGAATTAAAAGAATTAAAAGAAAATAATAAGAATTAAACAATAGTAGAAAAAAAATAATAAAATGCCAAAAAGAAAAAAAGGAGAAAAAGAGAAAGAAACCAGCAGAATAAAATAGAATAAAATTAAAGTAAATTTAAAACATGCAGAGAAAGTAAAGATTATAAAAAATGTAAAAATATTAATTATTTAACAGAAAGCATCTGAAAACAGCTTGGTCTTTAACCTAGATTTGAAACTGCCAACAGCAGGAGCATTTTTAATGTCCTCTGGCAGTTGGTTCCATAGATGTACTGCATAGTAGCTAAAAGCTGCTTCACCACACTTTGTTTTAACAACTGGTTTTAAGAGTAAATTTTTCTGTTGCGATCTGGTAGATCTGATTGGGTTAGGCCGCTGCAACATATCAGAGAGGTAATTGGGCCCTGTACCATTTAGAGATTTGTACACCAGCAGCAATACTTTAAAGTCAATTCTGTAGCTTACTGGAAGCCAGTGAAGGGACCTTAGAATTGGAGTAATGTGCTCTGTTCTTTTTGTCCGTGTGAGAACCCTCGCTGCTGCATTTTGAACCAGCTGAAGTCGTTTGATGGTCTTTTTTGGCAGGCCTGTGAAAAGGCCATTGCAGTAATCAACCCTACTAGAGATGAAGGCATGTATTAGTTTTTCCAGATCATTTTTTGACATAAGTCCTCTTAGTTTGGAAATGTTTTTTAGGTGATAAAATGCCGTTTTAGTGATTGCTTTCATGTGACTGTCAAAGTTTAGCTCGCTGTCAATGAAAACACCAAGATTTTTAACCATTTCTTTAGTTTTAATCCCTTTTGTGTCAAGAATAGTGGTAATCCTGAGTCTTTCATCTTTTTTTCCAAATAGAATTACTTCTGTTTTATCTGTGTTCAGCTGAAGAAAATTTTGTGACATCCAGCTATTGATCTGATCGATGCACTGGTAGAGACATTCAAGGGGGGCATAGTCATTAGGTGATAGAGCAAAATAAATTTGGGTATCATCTGCATAGCAGTGATACAAAATTGAATTTTTATTGATAATTTGCCCAAGTGGGAGCATATAAAGGTTGAAAAGTAATGGTCCAAGAATCGACCCCTGGGGGACACCACAGGTCAAGGGCATTGACGTTGAGGAACAATTTCCCAGGGTAACAAAGAAGCTTCTATCTTTTAAGTATGATTTTAACCAATTGATAACTTTACCAGTCAATCCAACCCAGTGTTCAAGTCGATATAGCAGTATGTTGTGATCAACAGTATCAAAAGCTGCACTGAGGTCCAGTAATACCAGGACCGATGTTTTGCCTGCATCAGTATTAAGACGTATGTCATTTATAACTTTAATCAGCGCTGTTTCAGTGCTATGATTGGCACAAAATCCTGACTGAAAATTATCAAAACGGCTGTTTGATATCAAGAAGACAGTTAATTGATTGAAGACAATTTTTTCCAGGATTTTCCCGATGAATGGTAGATTTGATATTGGCCTGTAGTTATTTAACACTGAAGGATCCAGATTATTTTTTTTTTAAGAAGGGGCTTTACAACAGCTTTTTTTAGGGACACAGGAACAACGCCAGTCTCCAAGGATGTATTTATAATTTGAAGCACATCTGTAATTATAAGATGAAGAACAGACTTAAAAAAGTTGGTGGGCAGAATGTCCAGTTCAGATGTTGAAGAACTGAGATTTTGTACAGTTTTTTCAAGAGTCTCATAATCAATTAAACAAAATTCTGACATTGTGTTAAAGTTATCTATCTGTGTCATTGGTGATTGCAGTTTTTCAATTTTTTGCAACTGAGATATATTATGAGAAATATTCTGCCTTATTTTATCAATTTTACCTTTGAAAAAAGATGCAAACTCATTGCATTTATTAACTGATAGAAGTTCAGGTGCTAATTGTGGTGGGGGATTAGTTAGCTTCTCTACTGTTGAAAATAGCACACGGGCATTGTTCATATTCCTGCTGATGATGTTGGAGAAGAAAGACTGTCTTGCTTTATGAATTTCATAATTATAATTACAAAGCATCTCTTTATGGATTTGATAATGGATGTGAAGTTTAGATTTGCGCCATTTTCTTTCAGTCTTTCTACATTCTCTCTTTAGCAGTTTAACAGCCGGGTACTGCTTCCATGGTGCTTTCTGCTTATCATTGATTCTTTTGATTTTGAATGGAGCAATATCATCCATAATTTGGGTCATATTTAAATTAAAAAATTCCAGTAAATCATCTACAGAGTCTGACATTTTGGTTGAGTTCTGTGAGAGAGCTTGCTCAAAAAGAACACAAGTGTTGTCGTTTATGACTCTGCTACCTATAGTCGTTGAGCTATTCTGAATGTGAGGAGACATAGAAACTTCAAAGAAAACACAGAAATGATCAGATAATGCCAGGTCAACAACAGTAAAAGAAACAGTAAGACCCTTTGTGATGACGAGGTCAAGAGTATGACCACGAGAGTGGGTCGGCCCCTGTACATGTTGTACCAGGTTAAAGTTATCAATAATTGCAAATAGTTCTTTGGCATAAATGTTATCAGTATTATCTACATGCAAGTTAAAATCCCCAGATATAATAAGACAATCAAACTCTAAGCAAATGACTGATAACAGTTCACCAAACTCTTCAAGAAAGACTTTGGCTGAATGTCTCGGAGGCCTATAAATAGTTAATAATAATATGTTAGGAGAGCATGTAACAAGTGCACATAAGTGTTCAAAGGACGTAAAATCACCAAGTGAGGATTGTTTACATTGAAAAGAGACTTTGAATATATTTGCGATCCCTCCACCTTTCCCTTGTCGGGTAACATTCAAAAAATTAAAATTTGGGGTAGCTGCTTCGATAAGGGTGGTAGCACTATTTGCTTGATCCAGCCAGGTTTCAGTTAGAAGCAAAAAATCAAGATTGTGTTTACAAATAAGATCATTAATTAAAAATGACTTGTTTAAAAGTGATCTAATGTTCAGAAAAGCTAGCTTTACAGAAATTCTAGAAGCAATATTTGGTTGTGCACTCTGATGCTGTTTTAAAACAGGAAGGAGATTAGATTGGTTCACCCCCAGGGTTAAATGTGCTCTATGTTTTCTGATTCTTATCAACACAGGAATAGTGTCAACATCGGGTCCCAACTTTTTTTCAACATTACATCCATTTGCAGGGACCCAGACTACATCAAACAAGACTTTCTAAATGTTCCATTTGGTTTGAGGGTGAAAGGATTGGAGATGACATGTATCTTTTGGATGGTGAAAAAGATTTGTAGCCAGCTGAAAGTCCTGGACGAACACAATTTTGATGTACTGGATACACTGCTTGTCGCGACAGATTTGGGCTGGAAAAGGAAAGTATAGCCATTGGGAGCAGTTTTTTCATGCTATTTGGGAAATCCATCCGAGGAGAAGTGGAGTCGTCTGTCCTTGAATGTTGGGAGGCCTGCAAGTCAGATGTTTGTGTGTCCTTGATGACGACTTGCAAAGATGATTGTTTAGGCTTTGTAACTATGTCAGTCTGCGACATCTTATCAACTGTTTTCCTCGGTGCTGGCTGAGAAAAGATTGCAAGTTTGTAGTGGTCTGCTAAGACTTTGGCTCCAATCCAGCTGAGTTCAGTGCTATTTGGCTTGTAAAATTCTTTGCGATTCCAAAAAAGGTTAAAATTGTCTATGAAATTCATACCAAATGAAGAACAAGTTTTTCCAAGCCAGGTGTTAAGACTGAAGAGTCGAGAAAAAGCAAAACTTCCTCTCGCTGGGAGTGGGCCACTGATAAAAGATTGAATTCCAGTCTTATAGAGCTCAGAAAAAAGTTTTCTGAAATCATCTTGGACAAACAGCTGTTCTCTGAAAACATCGTTTGCTCCCACATGCACAACGATACGTTTTATAGTTTTATGCTCGGACATGAGTTTCAAAATGCTGTCTTTGGTGTCAGAGATGGATGCATTTGGAAGACAACAAATAATCATCTCATAACCTTTTAATTGTCTTACAGTGGAATCACCAAGAACAAGGGTTGTGGGATCAGGTGGTGTTACGAGCTGCTTTTTGCCTCTTCTCACAGTTCTTCGATCTTGGTGTGATCTCTTTTTACTATGTGTTTGTCCGCTTGACAAATCCTCTTCCACATCCCTGAGGCATTCAAATTTGTTCTGAAGCCTTATAGGCTGTGGATTTTCCATAGGATTGTAGATCCTATTGTAGGATTGTAGAAAGGTCATATGGGAGTTCCTATAGGCTCAAAATAGTAAACATATGTCTATCGGCAACCTTTTTTGAGTTATAATAGAAAATATGTTATATTGACCAAAAGGTTGACCTTTCTGGTGACCTTGACCTTCAACTTGACCCGATTACACCCAAAGTTTAATCAGATAATCTACGGCCCATTGCCCACCTACACTGAAAATTTGAAGTCAATTGGTGCAATTCTCTAGATGCTAGATTGTTAACGGTCAGACACAAACACAAACCTCACTGATTACAATACTTCGCCCCACTTACTCCATCGCGGTTGAGGTAATAACAGGCACGGATTTGACCCTCAGTTCACCTGAGAGTGAACATCCTGGAACATGGGTGTGTCAGTGTGGTGTTCTGTTTCTGCATGAAGAACAAACATCACCTCAAAATCTGACCATCATGATGATTCATCAGGGTGCACAAACTATTGACACTGTAATGTTCTGTATTGTACATTAAACACTGCAGTTGCTGAGCAACTCATTTTGTCTGTATAGTTTATTATTAATGATATATAAGGAATAAGATTTTATTATTAATGCATGCTGGAAAATCTGTATCATGTTATATCTGAATTTATATTGATTAATTTCATGATAAAATGTCATTACTTCTGACTGTTACAATGCACTGACACTGGAGACTCCTTCCTTTAATATTAAATAAAATCTCGAAAGTCTTGAGTCTTATCTTTAATTTTTGATAAATAAAATCTAGTAAATCCCAGAAGTAAACAGTAAAGTCATGTCCTGCTCTGTGACCTGAAACAGATCAGTTATTAAAGGAACAGTCCACCGTATTTCCATAATGAAATATGCTCTTACCTGAATTGAGACGAGCTGCTCCGTACCTATCCGAGCTTTGCGCGACCTCCCAGTTAGTCAGACGCAGTCCGACGCGCTGTCACTCCTGTTAGCAATGTAGCTAGGCTCAGTATGGCCAATGGTATTTTTTGGGGCTGTAGTTAGATGTGACCAAACTCTTCCGCGTTTTTCCTGTTTACATAGGTTTATATGACCAGTGACATGAAACAAGTTCAGTTACACAAATTGAAACGTAGCGATTTTCTATGCTATGGAAAGTCCGCACTATAATGACAGGCGCACTAACACCTTCTGCGTGCTTCGGCAGCGCATTGATACAGAGCTCAGATATCAATGCGCTGCCGAAGCGCGCAGAAGGTGTTAGTACGCCTGTCATTATAGTGCGGACTTTCCATAGCATAGAAAATCACTATGTTTCAATTTGTGTAACTGAACTTGTTTCATGTCACTGGTCATATAAACCTATGTAAACAGGAAAAACGTGGAAGAGTTTGGTCACATCTAACTACAGCCCCCAAAAATACCATTGGCCATACTGAGCCTAGCTACATTGCTAACAGGAGTGACAGCACGTCGGACTGCGTCTGACTGACTGGGAGGTCGCGCAAAGCTCGGATAGGTACGGAGCAGCTCGTCTCAATTCAGGTAAGAGCATATTTCATTATGGAAATACAGTGGACTGTTCCTTTAAAGGGACTGAAGACTGAACAGTAAATCAAATAAACAAGACACTGAAGAAGAAGAAGAGGAATTCAGTTGTATTACAACTATTTTTTTACACATAGATTTGACTATGAGAGCTGGACACTGCCCCCTAGTGGTTAAAATTGGTGTAGATTTAAATCATTTGTGTAAACAGTTGTTTGGTCGCTACTGGAGAAAGCTGTGAGTTTAAATGTAATTGAACTGAATCCAAATTTCAGATCTCTGGTCTGGTGAAGTGCATTATGGGATTGTCTTGTCTGAGAAGGAGACACGTCATGCTGCCTTCAAATCCCACCTTTTCTCAGGAGAGGACAAACACCACTCAGAAATGATGTTTATATAAGACTCTGCCTTCTGATTGGAATACAGCGCTGGACTATTGATTTATTTGTTTGTTTTTGTTTGACACATTTGTCTTTACATTAATATGTACAACTCAATTGTTCATCGGAATTTGTATTTGTTGTTGACTGTTGTGTTGTTTATGTTGTTCTGGTCCATGAACTTCATTGGTTTTATCACATGAGTTTCAACACCATGGACAGCGACACACTGCACTTCTCACTGATCTCGAACTCTGGAGGAAAAAAAAATCTTAATATCGTCATTAATTACCCTCATCAGTCTGGAATTTATTAAGTTATTTATTAATCAATCCCATCCTGAATATTAAGCAACATTTATCAAGCCAGCAGAGTGCATTATCTGATTATATTATATGAAAATATTTAATGTATTTTGTGTTCTGTTGTCGTCACTGCCGAACCCGATCCAGGCTTGAGGTAAACTGTGTTTGGTTGTGTGGCCCATTCCTTTCTGCACACTCACGCATTCACACCTACAGGCAATTTAGAGTCACCTGTTAACCTAACGTGCATGTCTTTGGACTGTGGAGGAAACCGGAGCACCGGGAGGAAACCACACAGACACGGGGAGAACATGCAAACTCCACACAGAAAGGCCCTCGTCAGCTGCTGGGCTCGAACCCGGACCTTCTTGCTGTGAGGTGACAGTGCTAACCACTACACCACCTTTTTGTGATCCAGATATTCTTTATCAGCCTTGCAGCGTAGGATGACTGATGAAAAACTTTGTGAGAGCTGTAGCCTGGGACAAGATGGATACAATATGTGATGGATTATTCAGGAATGATGACGGATTGTGAAATTGGTTCCATATCTGTGGCAATGTGTATGGAAGTGTAACATCTCCTGGGCCAGTTAACTGTTGAATTGATTCAGGACATTTAAAACAATTATCTTCTGTAGAATTAGTCTGTAGTTTAATAATAATGTACAGTGTGATGTAATATGGAAAATGATGTAGTTAGAATTTCAGTTTAGAAATTCAAATTGAAATGTCCCCCATCTGTTTTAACACTCTTCTGGTTCGACAAACAAAACTACACAAAAAAACCACAAAAGTAAGTGCTGAGGATGAAGGGTGTTGGGAGAAACCTTTCCATCAGGTCCGTCATGTAGTGAGAGTGAGAGCAGTGATGAAGATTTTGAGGAAGAGATGAAGACCAGAGCAATAAAAGAGACAAAGGCAGTGAAAGTGAGTTGAGCAGTGAAGTGAACTGAAGTAGTGATGAAGATCATCTACAGCAGGAGATGAACAGTTTAGAAAAAATGAAAAGTAGCAGTTGAAAAACATCACCAAGACACAGATATGAACTGTTTTAACTTTATAGAAAAGTAAAATGAGAAAAAGAATTCATAGATTAAATTGAGCGTAAAAGTAAATGACATCATTATCACTGTTTAATGTATTTTATCAGCCTGATCACTCAATGAAACCACTTTAGAAATGATTTTTAACTCTGAGGGTAAAAATCGAACCGCAAATACATTTTAAATTAATAATTTACAACTTATTGAAAGAAACCCAGTGTGTGAAAGTCAGTATGAAAGAGCTGGAAGAGCTGAACACACTTCACCGTTGGTCAAAGCTGCTGTTGGATGACAGTTGAGGTCAGTTGTGAGCTATTCTTAGTCTTCCTGTTTAAGCGCAGTGACGTGCCAACAGATACTTGTGCAAAATGCTGTAACCACAATGAACAGGATGCAATGATGCACATGAAAGTGAACCTGAGTGCTGAACATTCAATCGCTCAACTGTCTCTGACACTGCTGTCTGGGTGACGCTGAAGTCTCCAGTGTGTCACTTCACTCAGAGTCGAGATCTAATGTTGAACAATCTGGATGATCTGGATTTTCTATTCAGTGATCAAAATCATTCATGAAGCTCAGAGTAAAAGTACGACATTTATTTTTATAAACAAGTGTTGGAGATGGATGTCGTGTAGAACACAGAGCAATGAGAACATTGAGAGATACAATATACACTCAGATGTGTGACATTTATTTTACAAATATTCATTTATACAACAACAACAACAACAACAGTAAAGTGTTCTGGGTCTTTTATGATAAATATTACAGTTCCACATACATCACATGAGAGTACACCAAATCATCCCGTCCTCCAGGTTTAACTTTCCTCTTCAACATCTGTGAAGCTTCATAAGTCAAACTGTCACCAACAGATTCCTGAGAAAAAAAAGAAAGATTTAATTAACTTGGCTACTACTAGGATATCAGCTCATATACTGTGAGTAGAGAAAAACAAAACGGAGGAGCGTGTTGCTGAATCAACCGAGGATGAAATAAAACCTCTACTCGAAAACAAATCCAAAAAAAAAGTAAAATAAAATATATGTAATGAAAGTATTTCATGGTAAAAATTTATCTTTTTTTAAGAATTATTATCACATTTTTCAAAAATTCCTCCTGTCATTTCACTGGTTTGTTTACATTCGTCATCTTTACACAATAAAACTTGTTGATTTTTTTTAGACTGGTTCAAAAGCTCAAAGAAGTTTGAAAATTAAACAACTGAAATGTCCAAGGAAGAATTAAATAAATGTATGAAGCTGTTCAATACCTCGGCACGACAGCAAGACGGCACTTTCTACACAAAAACAACACTAAAGTCAATTCGTGCAGCCAGCGATAGGTTTTTAAGAAGTCAGACAAAGCGGAAATGATTTTGTTGGATGTTATGTGTAAAGGTTGTTTTTTTTTAATCAAATTTGTAAAAAATAAAAATAAAAATGCTCTGTTTCTCAAAATCCAGTGAATGTGGAGTGAATAAAACAGTTATTCCACTCAATCTCGTCGTACATGGCTTATAGTCGACTCGGAGCAACTAAAACATCTGATTTGTGAAAAGCTCTGATTTGTGATCGTTCATCTTCACTGATGTTTGTGCTACTTGGAAGGCGATGGTGTAATTGATTATATAATGTACATGTATATCGGTTTACAACAGGACGAGCACTGAGCAGATTTTTTTTTCTGAGTGGAGAAATACTCCATCAATCAAAATGTAATTTCTGTCAACTAAATACAACCCAAAGCAAAAAGTCTTTACTTACCTGCACATGTACCTGTCCTGTTCCTGGAGAAACTTCTACAGAGGAACCAAATATAAAAAAAATAAATAAATAAAAAAGTCACTCATTAGATTATTATTAATTAGTGATTATTAAGTAATTATTACTATAATTTAATGATAGAAACACTTACTTTTATCCCATTTTCTTCTCCTCAGTATGAAATAAATGAGACAGAAAATCAGAAGTGCCCATAAACCCAAAGCCGTTCCCAAACCGAGCACTGAGGAGTGGAGAGATCTGGTCACTTCTGAGAATTTTATTTCACTATATTATGAATTAAGGATGATTAATTAATAGTGAATTATCAGGCATCTGACCTGTTTTCTCTTGTGTGTTCATGTTAGTGCTGTTTCCATGCAGTGTTGGTTCACAGCCCACTGAATTATCACCCAGAGCTGGTTTAGATGTTTCTGATTCAATAGTAACATGTTCACCTGGAAACATTTATCATCATTCACTGACTAAAAGTCTGTAACTCAGTGTAGTTGAAGAAGAAAACACAGTGAACATTTCACTACTTCAGGATTATTTGTCTTCCAGGTTGAACATGTTAATGATAATAAGGAAAAATATCATGACATTAAACCAGGAGTTTAAGAAAGTTTAGTGGAAATCCTACCTTTAATTTTTAAATAAGTTCCATCTGCAAACACAAGGTTGGGTCTCGTCAGTGCACAGTAGTACATGGCTTCATCAGACTGAATGGTGTTTAAAATTTTCATATTTAAGCAGTTTGAAGATCTTTCTATTTGGAAACGTGACTTTTGGGATTCATTGTAAAATGTTTCTCCAGCAGTTTTAAACACTGTGACTATAATCTGAGGTTTTTTTCTGTTCAGTTGCTTAAACCAGGCGATCACCCCAACTACATTTTCAGAAATACAACACTGCAGAGTCGCCGAGTCTCCGATATCCACACTGAGCTCTTTATCAGGCTGATAAACTCCTGACTCTGTGAGGGATTGTGCAGCAACCCAGCGTCTACCAGGTTGGACTGGATCGAGAGAAAAAAGAAAAAAAAAACATTGAAAGGTAGAGAAAAAAACAGAACACAACACATAATAATGTACAGTATTTCAGATATTAATAAACACAGAGTTATTAAATATAACCTTAAACAAAGTTTAACAAAGTTACGTCCACATTCAGCTCACAAAAATGCTTTAAAACAACAGGTCATAATAATAATAATAATAATAATAATAATAATAATGTTATAAATAGATAGAAATTATTCAGCAATAATGTAGATGAATATAAATTAAGATTACTCATATTACTTACACATGGTGCTGCAGATCAAACTCAAAATCCAGAAGGTTTTCATGTTTTTTTAAATTATTTCTTATAAATTCGACAGTGTTTGTGTCTCATTTATGAACTGAATGTGAATGTGCTCGAAGCCTGATTTGAATTTATGCTGATACTAAAGACACTCTGCACTAAGGACGTCCCAGAGTATGACACATGATTGGTTGTTTAAAAAAAAAAAAAAGTCATGATAAACAAGCACGTGGTATTCTGATGTAGTTACATCTGCCCCATATTGTATTTTCCATATCTGTGTTTCGGTTTTGCACTGAAAAGAAAAATGTGGTTTATTTTTACCCTCACATGCGCCGACACTAACACCTCATTGTTGTTATTTTAATTACTGTCTTTATTCAACTTGTTTGTACAAAATCTTCCCGACAGATCCATGATGATCTGGGACAAACACAGCATCAATACATTTCAATTTTGGCATTTTATCAGATGTTTTTTTTTCCGTAAGGCCTTGACAGTTGTGTTCAGATTATAAGTGATGGATGATTTTATGTATTAAATGTGTTTCTACTGTATTGTTTGATCTCTGAAGGCATCTGTAGCCCTGATGGCTGGATTTAATCATTTCCTCTACTGAGGGTGAACTTCCCACCGCAGCTGGATTAGACACTGAGGAGGATTTCCCTCAGAGAGACACGATGGTGCATTTACAAACAGTGCACTAAAAGTCGTCATCATCATCATCATCATCATCATCACAAGACTCTGCTGTGGTTTAATGATTCACTTTGTTTCATGTAAAATGTGTTTGAAGAAGTTTTATTCAACACTGAACTACTTCCTGGTTCTGGGTACTGCATTCACAGGGCATGAGTTTCAAGCCCAGAGGTGGGTGGAGAAAACAAGCCCCGCCCCCAGTTAATGTCATGGTTGCAGTCATTGACTTTTATATCCAACACACTTCTGTCTTGAACATACGCAACACTGAGACTTTACTTTTAGTCAGAAATTTCAGAATAATGTTTCTGAGCATGTTTTTGTTACATCTTTAATGAAATTGTTTGTTTCTTGTAAAAAAAGAAGCAAAATTATACAAATGAGATGACAAAAACTCTTATTTTTTCATTAAAACACCGAAAAAGAGCAAGCAAGCAAACAAACAAACAACAATCAACCCACCAAACAAATGAACAAACAAAAAATCAATCAACCCAACAAAATAACAAACTCATACAAATAAACAAGCAAACAAACAATCAACCTGCCAAAAACTAACTAACTAACTAACTAACTAACTAACTAACTAACTAACTAACTAACTAACTAACTAACTAACTAACTAACTAACTAACTAACTAAAACAATCAACCCACCAAACAAACAAACAAAAGACAATAAGCAGTAATTGTGAACATCTGTAACAAAGTAAAGCCTGTAGTCTGGAGGTTTAGCTCTACATTGAAACTGAAAAAAGAAACAAACAAATAAACACCCAAACAAACACACAAACAAACAATACCTTTCATGATGCGACATTTTTTTTACAATTCTGCTTCTATAAATAAATTTTTATCTAATCTAATCTAATCTAATCTAATCTAATCTAATCTAATCTAATCTAATCTAATCAATAAAGTTGGATCTAACCTAATCTAATCTTCTAGAATGTATATTTGCTGATAAATAATCAGTCAAGTTTTAAATTCCCCCAAATTTTCATTTATTAACCGTTTCTCTGTTACATTCTGATCTCATGATGAAAAGATGAAATAAATTCTCAAATAGTCCAGACACTCACTAAAATATGTTTTTTCCTGTTTCCGCAGTGTAATCGCAGCGTGTGTTAAACATTATTTCTGTTCCATCTCCCAGTTTTCTTCACATCGGCGTACACACACTCATCCGAAGAGTCAGTTTTCTTTTTTCCAGCTTTGTGTTTCCTCTTGGAGAATTTCAAAGCTGCATAATTCAGTGTTTCAGCTTCAGATTCCTGAAAAATATAAAATAAAATAAATAAATAATTTAATAATAATAATAATAATAATAATAATAATAATAATAATACAGAAACATAACAAGAAATAAGAAATCTGGGTCAAAGCCATGAAACACACTCAGGACACAGAACAATTTTAACAAAACAAAAACTTGGGATTGTTGTGCAAATTTCATCAACGTGACTGTAAAATCCGTATCTTAAATCTTTAATGAGCAACATTTCACATCCATAAGAAGGAAAAGTAAAAGTGAGAATCAAACATGAATAAGGGACAGTGATATCAAGAGAGAGAGAGAAAAACAGAATTACTGAGACACTATAATAATATAAAGAGATAATATAATTTCTGACACACGTACCTGATTCATTCCTTTAGAATCTTCTATAGAAGTGTTCACTATTAATACACAAACACAGTTATTAGTGTTTTAATAGAAATTAAAAGTAACTGGAATGATTCGCTGGTGACAAAATCACTTACTCTTATCCCATAAATAGCTAAAGTTATACCTTTATATAAATGTGGAGATCGACACCATTACACAAATTACAGGCCAGTTTCTTTACTCTCTCAGTTCTCCAAGATCCTTGAAAAACTGTTCACAGCAAAACTAGACAACTTCATTGAAAAATATAAACTTTTAGCTGACAGTCAATACGGATTCCGGAAAGACAGATCAACAACCCTGGCATTAATGGAACTTATCGAGAAAATCACAAATGGTATAGACAATAAAAAACATGTTATGGGAATTTTCATAGATTTAAAGAAAGCATTTGATACAATAAATCACGACATTCTATTCAAAAAATTAGAGAGGTATGGTATCAGAGGGGTTGGTTTGGACTGGGTGAGGAGCTACTTAAGTAACAGGCAACAATTTGTAAAAATTGGAGATCACACATCTGAGTATTTGCCCATAACATGTGGAGTACCGCAAGGGTCTGTCTTAGGTCCTAAACTGTTTATATTGTACATTAATGATTTATGTAATGTATCAAGCATAATGAAATGCATATTATTTGCTGATGATACAAACATCTTTTGCGCCGGGGACAATGCACAGCAGCTTATGGAAACAATCACAACCGAAATGAATAAATTAAAAAGGTGGTTTAACGTAAACAAATTGTCAATGAATTTGAGTAAAACAAAGATTATGTTATTTGGAAAATATAAGTCGAACCCTCAAGTTGAATTGAAAATTGACAACATAACCATAGAAAGAGTGTATGAAATAAAATTTCTGGGTGTGATTGTTGATCATAAAGTCTGCTGGAAACTGCATATTAATCATGTTAAAGCAAAAATAGCAAAGATTACTGCAATTTTGGGGAAATCAAGACACATTCTGGACTATAAATCACTACATACTCTGTATAATGCACTCATACTTCCATATTTGAGCTACTGTGTGGAGATATGGGGTAATACCTACAAATCTAACCTGCAGCCGTTATGCACATTACAAAAAAGAGCAATAAGAATTGTCAATAATACGGGATATCTTGAGCATACAAATGCATTATTCGTAAAAGCACACACTCTGAAATTCACTGATCTGGTTAAACACAAGACTGCACAAATTATGTATAAAGCAAGACATAACCTTCTTCCGGGTGAGGTACAAAATATGTTTATGGAAAGGCAGGGTGGGTATAACCTGAGAGGGGAAATGAATTTTAAGAGAGTAAATGTTAGAACAACTATGAAAAGTATGTGCATAACAGTCTGTGGGGTGAAATTGTGGAATGGTCTGGATAATGAGCTCAAAAATAGCACCAACATAAAACTATTTAAAAAATTATATAAAAACATGTTAATAAAAATATATGAGAATGAGGACAGGCAGGGGCGGCACGGTGGTGTAGTGGTTAGCGCTGTCGCCTCACAGCAAGAAGGTCCTGGGTTCGAGCCCCGGGGCCGGCGAGGGCCTTTCTGTGTGGAGTTTGCATGTTCTCCCCGTGTCCGCGTGGGTTTCCTCCGGGTGCTCCGGTTTCCCCCACAGTCCAAAGACATGCAGGTTAGGTTAACTGGTGACTCTAAATTGACCGTAGGTGTGAATGTGAGTGTGAATGGTTGTCTGTGTCTATGTGTCAGCCCTGTGATGACCTGGCGACTTGTCCAGGGTGTACCCCGCCTTTCGCCCGTAGTCAGCTGGGATAGGCTCCAGCTTGCCTGCGACCCTGTAGAACAGGATAAAGCGGCTAGAGATAATGAGATGAGATGAGATGAGGACAGGCAGACTATATAGGTGATGATGAAATTGAGAGTAAGTCTGTGACTTGTCTTCTTGTATTTAGTGTATAGTTATAGGTATGTGTATATGTATGTACTGTATATATGTATTGTATGTGTGTATATATGCATAACATAAGTATCTGTATATATGATTTGATTTGGTCGATATTATACCATGTTGGTATGTTTTGATATGTTGGTATGTTTTCTTTTTTGTTTATTGCTTTTGTTTTCTTTTGTATATATAGTTTATTATGGTGGAAAGTGACATTTGATTAGCGGTGGTATAGAGGGTTAGGATTGGATAAGTTATTACTTCTTCCTAATCCTTTCTGAACATTATGTTATTGCCTTGTGGCTACGCTATTCTGTTTGTTTATGATGATGTTTTGATTATTGTATTTTTTATTTAAATTTTTATTTTTCTATCTTTCTTCTTTATTGTTCAGAATAAAGTAATCAATCAATCAATCAATCAATCAATCAATCAATCAATCAATCAATCAATCAATCAATCAATCAATCAATCAAAAACCATTTTCTTCTCCTCAGTATGAAATAAAAGAGGCAGAAAATCAGAAGTGCACACAAACCCAAAGCCGTTCCCAAACCGAGCACTGAGGAGTGGAGAGATCTGGTCACTTCTGAGAACGTTATGAGCCATGAACGCAGTTTATTGTGAATTATAAAATTATGAGACATCTGACCTGTTTTCTCTTGTGTGTTCATGTTCGTGTTGTGATCACACAGAGCTGGTTTCGATGTTTCTGATTCAGTGGTAAAACTCTGACCTGTAAACATTTATCATGAATCACGGACTAAAAATAAACCCTGAATGCCGTGTTGTTAAAGTTACCAAACACAGTGAACATTTCATTCCTTCACACACTAACAGTAATGAAGAATGAAACGTTTCTACATTTAACCAGCAAATTATTCATTTCAGTAGAAATCCTACCTTTAAATTTTAAACCAGTTCCTTCTGCAAACACAGGGTCGGGTCTCGTCACTGCACAGTAGTACACGGCTTCATCAGACAGCGCGGTGTTTAAAATGGTCAGATTGAAGCAGTTTGTATGTTTTTTAATCTGGAAACGAGGATTTTGGAATTCATTGTAAAACATTTCTTGAGTAGTGTTAAAA
The DNA here is from genome assembly GCF_027579695.1 of Neoarius graeffei. Classification (NCBI taxonomy): domain Eukaryota; kingdom Metazoa; phylum Chordata; class Actinopteri; order Siluriformes; family Ariidae; genus Neoarius; species Neoarius graeffei. The sequence goes on along the minus strand of NC_083576.1, from coordinate 8,124,732 downwards.
AATCCGACGATTATCTGAGGCTGTTTTCTGTTTTGTTGCTTAAAAAAGATAATTTCTTCAACTTCAACTTCAAAAATAAAACACTGCAGAGTCGCCGAGGCTCCGATATCCACGATGAGTTTTTTATCAGGCTGATAAACATCTGGCTCTGAAGATTGTGCAGTAACCCGGCGTCTACCAGACTGGACTGGATCTAGGAAAAAAAAAAAACATTAATTTCATGAAAAATGCAGCAAATAAAATTAACATTATTTGGAGAAGACTAATCAGCTCAAGGATTTTTTTTTTTGAGATATAGTTTCGTATTTTAAAATCATCCTAAAGAACCAATAAACAGAAAGAGAAGGAAAAAATACTCACACATGGTGCTAAAGACCAAAACTGAAATCCAGAATCCAGTCATTTTAAATTTCCTTTCGATCTCATTTATAATCAGATTATGAATGTGCATGAAGCAAGGATTTTATTTATACTATCACTGGTCTGGACTGAGCACGCCCCAAATACACCATGTGATTTGTTCTAATAAAAGGGGGGGTGGGGGGGGGAGCAGAGACAATAAGCCACGCAGTGTTTTGACCCAACCACATCTCACCCCATTCAGCTACAGTGGTTTCTGTGCACTCACACGTGGAATGGAAACTTCACTGAAGTTTATTTTAAGGCCCGAATCATAACCAGGTTTAAAGAAAATCTTGCGTGAGTCGTTCAATCAGCATTGTTTAAATGGTTTATATCCCAGTGGTCTCTGCACGACCTATTACTGAAAACGGAAACATTTTTGAGGGGTCCAGAAGTGTGAGATCTGGATTTATTTTATTATGATTTAAAATTGGGCATAAACATAATGTTTCAGATTAAAAATATATCTTTAAAACAGAAAAATAAATATTCAAGATCTTGAATATTTATTATTCACGATTCTGCTTTAGATCGTGATTCCTATGTAAATGAAACTAAAAGTGTGATATTGACCAGGTTAACTATTTTGTATAAAGGTCAGACTTTCCTCATGTCTGATCTCATCTCCTGAAGCACATGTTCAGAAGACACTCGAATGGATTTCATATAAAATGGATCATAAGGTTTTGGACAAACATACAGTATGGAGTCCACGCCTGCTCGAGTGCACACTGTCATTAAAGCAAAAAAGAGATAAAACAAATATGAAGAGACTCTGAAATTCATGCAAATATTTCCGAGATTCTTTTTCTTTTTTCACTCAGGTTGCTGTCAGTATTTTAACTTATAATGAAAAATGTTGCTTTAATTTTGAAAATAATGCAAAATTGGAGCATTTTCACTCATGATCTGAGACTTTTGGACTATGCTGGACAAATAATTTGAAATAAAGTGAAAAAATCCTCCATAAACAGGGCCGTTGAACTCAATGACCCTCTCACTATGTTATATTTAATGGTTATTCCATGAAATCGAGTTGTACATGAGCTGATAGTCAATGAGGTGCATAGCACTAAGTTGGCTATAAGCCATATATGATGAGATTGAGTGGAATAACTGTTTTATTCTATCCACATTCACTGGATTTGAAGAAACAGAGCATTTTTATTTTTTTGCAAATTCGATAAATTAAAACTTTACACAAAATGTCCAACAAAATCATTTCTGCTTAGAATGTAAACAATCCGCTGAAATGACTGGAGCAATTTGTGAAAAATGTGATAATAATCATTCTTGAAAAATTAAAAAAATATATGTTCTTTCCATCAAATACTTTTTCTTGCCATCGGTGTAAAGTTATAGCCCTTTGAAAACCCATGACCTTGAGTTTGACCTTTCAGGGTGACTCAAGGTCAAAGATCATGGTGTCAAATGAAAGGCTATATGGGAGTTCCTCTAGGCTCATAATAGTATACATCTGTCTATCGGCAACCGTTTTTGAGTTATAATGGAAAATATGTTAATAATTATTGAAAAAAAATTAAAGATATGTTCTAACCATCAAATACTATATTTTAAATACTATATAAAAAATCTATATTTTGTTGCTTTTATTTTGTAGTTTTTTGGGGGTTTGTTTTCAAGCGGAGTTCTTATTTCGTCCTCAGTTGGTTCAGCAACACGCTTCGCCATTTTCTTCTTCTCCTTCTTTAGGTTTTTTTTTTTCCTGGCAGTTGGTGAACCAATTTAAAGGTGCATTACTGCCACCGACTGGTCGGGAGTGTAGAACAGGAGATACTGGGTGGGTAGGGGACCAAAAAAACAAAACAAAACTATATTCTTTTAGCTTTTTCTCATCTCATCTCATTATCTCTAGCCACTTTATCCTGTTCTACAGGGTAGCAGGCAAGCTGGAGCCTATCCCAGCTGACTACAGGCGAAAGGCAGGGCACACTCTGGACAAGTCAACAAAGTGATCTATCTGCCTGACTTGATGCGTTCCACCATTCTGTTCTTCTCTAATCATGGTATATGAGCTAATATCCTAATAGTAGAGTAGCCAATCAGAGCAGGCAACTGCTCATATCCAGTGAATATGGATAGAATAAATAAAGATATATGCAGGACAGTGGCGGTCTGCTCCATGACCTGAAACAAATCAGTGATTAAAGGGGCTGAAGACCGATGTTCTATTCTAATGTCAGGAAGTGAGGTGTGAAAATGTCAAAATATATCATAAATAATATCAAATATGCAGTACTGTATAATTGTCACTGAATGTATACTAAATTTACACTAGATTTTTTAAAATGTGTGTAAGAGTGTTAAAAGTTCTTCAGTTGTATAATTGATTGAGAGTCTGTGTATGACTAGATTTCACTCTCAGAGCTGGATGCTTCCATCTAGTGGTTAAAACTTTATCCAGTTCGTGGTGTTTTTCACAGATGTTTGGTGTCTGTTGAAGATGAAGGTTGAAGGTAAAATGACTCTCAGACATTCGAAGAATAATTGTCATGAATCGGGACATGAAAGGATGTGATGAGTCCTGAGCTTTAAACACTTTTACCCATCGAGTTCATCATTTAATCGACCATCTCCATCACTGATGTTTAAATTCAGTTGCTTGACGTGTCTGAGATGATCAACATGAACACAGCAAATATTTGTATTACAGGCTGAAAGACTGAGTTTTTCTGAATTTCTTTTCCATGGTGTATTTCTATATCATGCAATTAAGACAATTAACTCAGTTTGTGACTTCACTCAAGTTTCAACACCATGGACAGCGACAAAATGTATGAAGATGAAAGACTGTGTCCCAAACCGCATAGTAAAGGAGACCTCAGGGTAGACCCAGAACATGCTGGAGAGATTATATATCACATCTGACCTGGGAGCGCCTTGGGATCCCCCAGGAGGAACTGGAAAGCATTGGTGGGGAGATGGATGCTTGGAATAGCCTGCTTAGCCTCCTGCCACTTTGGATAAGAGGAAGAATATGGATGGATGGATGGATGGATGGATGGATGGATGGATTTTAGAGGTTTCAACATTCTAAGCATTTATCCTGTATATAGACAGGTGTGATGTCCAATCAACATTGTCCACTATTGTCATATAAAAGGCAACTGGACACAACACAGAAATGTGCTCAGGAACAAAATAAGCCACCATTAAGGGGGACAGTCAATTTATTTTTCATATGTAACATGTCATCATATAAACAAGGCCACCAAATCTGGACAAAGTGCAAAACAGGAGCACTGCATGTATTTTCTGGAACCAGGAAATTAAATTAAAGTAGAAAAATGAATTGTTTTAAATGTATTATGTGGTTTGAATCATTAATTGTTTGTCTTACAAATGTAGTTCACTTCAGAGTACAGACACTCAACTGATGAGCCAGATGCATAATTCAGTGTTTCTGCTTCAGATTCCTAGTGGGGGGGATAAATAACTACTATTAATAATAATAATAATAATAATAATAATAATAATAATAATAATGAAGATGAAATTATAGTGCACAGCTGATCCAAGAGACTGTATAAATTAAATGTAGACAAATTACAGCTGTATATAAATGTAAAAGCATTTAATAGTCATGCATGTTGGGATCATCTTTATGCGTGCTATCTACAGAACTATAGTCCATCATACAGTCTTTACTTACATTATACTGTAGATTGTATGAATTGTTTACTGATCTGCACACGTACCTGCATCGCTCTGGGAGAAAATTCTGTAGATGCTTTTGCTATGAACACAGAAACACACCTATTAGTCTTTTTGTTAAAACTGCATGGAAATAATTGTTATCTGATCACAAAGCACTTACTTTTATCCCATTTTCTTCTCCTCAGTATGAAATAAATGAGACAGAAAATCAGAAGTGCACACAAACCCAAAGCCGTTCCCAAACCGAGCACTGAGGAGTGGAGAGATCTGGTCACTTCTGAGAATGTTATTTCACTATATTATGAATTAAGGATGATTAATTAATAGTAAATTATCAGGCATCTGACCTGTTTTCTCTTGTGTGTTCATGTTAGTGCTGTTTCCATGCAGTGTTGGTTCACAGCCCACTGAATTATCACACAGAGCTGGTTTAGATGTTTCTGATTCAATAGTAACATGTTCACCTGGAAACATTTATCATCATTCACTGACTAAAAGTCTGTAACTCAGTGTAGTTGAAGAAGAAAACACCGTGAACATTTCACTACTTCAGGATTATTTGTCTTCCAGGTTGAACATGTTAATGATAATAAGGAAAAATATCACAACATTAAACCAGGAGTTTAAGAAAGTTTAGTGGAAATCCTACCTTTAATTTTTAAATAAGTTCCATCTGCAAACACAAGGTTGGGTCTCGTCAGTGCACAGTAGTACATGGCTTCATCAGACTGAAAGGTGTTTAAAATGATCAGATTGAAGCAGTTTGAAGATTTTTCGATTTGGAAACTTGACTTTTGGAATCCATTGTAAAACTTCTCTCCAGTAGTTTTATATACTCTGACTATAATTTGAGGCTGTTTTCTGTTTGGTTGCTTAAACCAGTTGATTATCCTCGCAACATTTTTAGAAATACAACACTGCAGAGTTGCCCATGACGGATTAAGCAGGGTGAGGTATTGTAATCATTGCGGTTTGTTTGTGTGTCCGTCTGTTAACAATCTAGCGTCTAGACGGTTGCACCGATTAACTTCAGATTTTCAGGATAGGTGGGCAATCAGCCGTAGGTTACCTGATTAAATTTTGGGGGGAATTGGGTCAAGGTGAAGATCAAGGTCAAAGTCAACCTTTCAGTCAAAATAACATATTTTCCATTATAACTCAAAAATAATTGCTGATAGACAGATGTTTACTATTATGAGCATATAGAAACTCCCATATGGCCTCTCATTTGGCACAATGATATTTGACCTTAAGTGACCTTGAAAGGTCAAACTAAAGGTCACGGATTTTCAAAGGGCTATAACTTGCAAAAGGTTGATTGTAGACAGATATTTACCATTATCAACTTATAGGAAGTGCCATATGACCTTTCATTTGGCACCATGATCTTTGACCTTGGGTGACCTTGAAAGGTCAAACTCAAGGTCATGGGTTTTCATAGGACTATAAGCTGACAGCTGATGATTGAGAAATATTACCATTACCAACATATAGGTAAAAAATAAGTGCTGCTGGGCGAGGTTTGTTTTGCCTAGAAACACTTGTTTGTCTAGAGTCTGTTTATGTCTAGATTTCACTCTCAGAGCTGGATGCTTCCATCTCGTTGTTAAAACTTTATCCAGTTGGAGGTGTTTTTAACATATGTCTGGTGTCTGTTGTAAATGAAGGTTGAAGTTAAAATGACTCTCTGACATTAGAAGAAGAATTGTCATGAATCGGGACACTGAAGGTTTTGATAATGTCTGAGCTTTAAACACTTTTCCACATCAAGCTCATCATTTACTCGACCATCTCCATCACTGATGTTTATTTTTATTTGCTTGACATGTGTGAGATGATCAACATAAACACAGAAAATGTTTGTATTACAGGCTGCAAAATTACGTTTTTCTTAATGTCTTACTTTTCCATGGTGTTTTTTTTATATCATGTGATGAAGACAATTAACTTGCTTTGAGTTTCAACACCATGGACAGCGACAAAATCCTGACCAGGTGCAAAAAGAGACATGCCCAAAGACGAAAGGCTGTGTCCCAAACTGCAGAGTAAACAGTGTACTCAGTAGTGTGGTGAAAAAGTCACTCACTCCCTCTGTGATAGCAGGTATTATGGATTTCTATTTAGTGTGTAGGTCTGTGGTTTAGCTGGAAGCCGAAGAAACAAACATGAGCTATAAACATAAGCAAGAAACTAAAAACTAATATACAAACAAACAAACAAACAAACAAACAAACAAACAAACTCATAAATATTCACTATATCTATCTATCTATCTATCTATCTATCTATCTATCTATCTATCTATCTATCTATCTATCTATCTATCTATCTATCTATGTATCTATCTATGTTCATCATGTTCCCACTGCACATCACACACAAATCTCTCTCTCTCTCTCTCTCTCTCTATATATATATATATATATATATATATATATATATATATATATATATATATATGAGTGATTCCACGCTTATGGGTACTGAAATGGGGACATGAACTTATTTTTAAAAATTCACCTAAAACCATTTCTTTTTTTTACCATCAGGTCACAAAACATGTAATCTTTAACGAATGATATGTTAAAAGATAACTTTAATTTTCTGAGATGTAATAAAAACATATTTATATGCCAAAGTCAGAACATAACAGAAGTGTTGTGGACATATATATTCTCAATTTTAAGAATATAGAATTACTTTTTGAAACATAGGAAGGTGATGTTTTAGCAAATATAATTAATAAACGTGTGTAGTAGAATAAACATACACATTCTTTCAATAAGATTAACATGGTATAGAGCTAGATTGTAATTAATTTGTAACAGACGCGAGATGGACAATCGTAACAGAAGTAATGTAACAGACATCATTTTGGAACTCATAGGCTTGACTTTGGCATATAAATATGTTTTTATTACATCTCAGAAAATTAAAGTTATCTTTTAACATATCATTCATTAAAGATTACATGTTTTGTGACCTGATGGTAAAAAAAGAAATGGTTTTAGGTGAATAAGTTCATGTCCCCATTTCAGTACCCATAAGCGTGGAATCACTCATATATATATATATATATATATATATATATATATATATATATATATATATATATATATATATATATATATACATAAAATACTGTAGGGTCAACAGTATATCTCTCTTTATGTATATCTCTCTTTATATATACACAAATACTTGTATTTTTCAGATAAACTACTTCCGGCCCGGACAGCAACCACAACATATTTCTCTCCATGTCACTCTTGAGGAAATCAATTAATTGTTTTGATAAATTTGGGGACTTTTTGTTTGTGTATGTGTCTCTATATTAAAAAGAAAATCACATGCTGGCTTGAAGACACGAAGTTTATCTTTGAGTGGTGAATATATTTAGATATATACTTGATGTACTTTGAACATTTAGTGAACTACATGATTGAGTAAATTTTAAACGGTCACACTTCAGCACCCTACAGGGGGCAGTGCTGGACTTAAACTCACACCCTTCCAATCCTTGACTTGCAAGTAACATCAAAGCAAAATAGAAACCCGGATGTCAGCCATGTTGGTGGAGATACAAATGCGGGGTCAAGCGACATTCCATACAAAACATAATCATGCGTGCGCAACTCTCTTTGTTTTTCTACTGCTTTAAGTGTTCTTTTAGCTCGGCCATATCTTTATGCTGTATATGGTTGTGGTCACAACAGTACTCGTGACCGTGGCATGTTCCGATTTTTTAGAATTCTGTCCGTGATTCGGAAAGAGTGCGAGGAAACTCTGAGGCTTAGTACAGAGAGGAGACGAGCACGGCTGAACAACATCGTCAGGGCTGATCTAACAGAGGCTCATGTTTGCAGGAATCATTTTATCTCAGGTGATATTCAAAAGCTTTTTTGATAATATCATGGAAGAATTTTATTTTGTGTTGCTAGAATTTTGCTATAAAATGAGTATTCTCTTGTCATGGTTCACTCGGTCGTTGTTATAATTTTAACATGTGTATTACCATTTCGCTTCTAGGAGTGCCAGCAAAATTATACGATAGAAACAATCCACACTGGGCACCCACTCAGAAAACAGGCTGTGTTTCGTCCAAGGTCGGACTTGATTCTTCATCAGCCAAACCAGATAGAATGAGATATCTGGGTACTCGATGGTCGATAGAAGCATCTTATCTTCAGAAAAGTCTGACTTTTTAAATAATATGGGTCAAAACCACACATATCTATCTTCTCTTTGTATCGAATCTTTGCTCAAGTGTTCAAATCGTGGCAATACTGAGAAAATTCAGCATTGTTTACAGACATGCTTTCAGCGGCTGCCATCCTAGTTGCTTTGTATAGCCACCATCATGGCGGACGCTCATAATGTAGCACATTTTGATCACATGATTGCAAGTCATCTATACAAATAATTGATGCTCCAAACATACACAAGTTTTCACCACAAGGTGGCAAGAATTTCTCTACCAACCCAGATCTGAAATCTGAAGTCTGAAATCAGTCTTTACTCAAAATGTTATTTTGAAAAAGACAAAAAAGTTACAAATACCTCAACTATATGGTGGACTTGGGCTGCCCGGTACAAAATAGTATACCCAATAAATACAAATAAATAAATAAATAAATAAATATGTAAGTATCATCATTGGCAGCTGGTTGGGGAGGCAGTGAGTAATATATATCTTGAAGATATAACTTAAAAGTTTATATATATAACTTTTGCAATCTGAATCTGAACTGTGTTTCGCCTTAATAACAAACACAGCACACAGAAAAACTGTAAAACTGTTTTTTTTTTCAAATAAACAAACAAACAAACACTAAATTTACAGTTTTGTCATCTGTATTATTTAGGGCAGGGGTGTCCAAACTGATCCATAAAGGGCCGTGTGGCTGCAGGTTTTCATTCCAGCCATGCAGCAGCACACCTGACTTGGCTCATTCAATCAACTGACCTGTCTTCACACAGTCAAATACTTGCAGCCACACCCACCCTTGATTGTCAGTTGATTGAATAAGCCAAATCAGGTGTGCTGCTGCATGGCTGGAATGAAAACCTGCAGCCACACTTTATGGATCAGTTTGGACACCCCTGATTTAGGGCCTGAACATCGGAGGTCTGTGGCCCCCAGTGTCCACCAGAGGGTGCTGCACCAAGGTCCAAGACCATATTGTTTTCCAAAGGATTCCTCTTCTTCTTCTTCTTCTTCTTCTTCTTCTTCTTCTTCTTCTTCTTCTTCAAGACTTGGCCATTTTTCAGGTGGCTTCTGTGGGCAAAAACTGATGAAATTTGGTACACACATCATTCCTGGCCACCGCTACTCAGGGATAGAGGCTTGACTCCAGGTGTGTCCGGGGGACTCCATAGCAGCCCCACATGTCATTGAGACTTCTGGACATAGTTTCACCTATCTGTGTCAAATTTGGTAGGTGTGTGAGGAGTCCCATGACAAGCAAAATTGTAATGTATGTTGTATTAGCCATACTCAACAGGAAGTGAGTTATTTTTTGGTTTTATGCATTTTGATGTGTTACATTTTGACGTTCTCCTTGTAGGCTGTTTGTTGGATTCATACTAGATTTTGGTATAGCGGAGGTGCTCGGGCCCTTCATCGCCGCTTGTGGCTATATTGTGTACTTTGTACTTTGATGAAACAATGTTTACTCAGTTGATCAACTTCCAGTTTTTGTTTCAAGCATATTTTCATGGAAAAATAATGATAAAGTAAATGATCCACTTTGTTCACACTCATTACACCTACAACTGAGTCTGGAACACACCCACTGGTGACGTATGACATAAACATCATCAAAATGGACTGAAATTTGTATATCAGACAATAGGAGTTCAAAACTAGATGGGCTTGTCACACTGTGTAATCATGTGACATAACTGTTGCTGATTGGCTGCATGAACTTACAGCACTGGGCATGTTCCAGTTCGCCCAAAGCATCGCTTCATATCATTGTATGTTTTTTTTTTTTTTGTACAACCACTAGTGGTGCTGTTACACTCTTTAAAATGTTTAACTGCAGATAAGATGATGTGGATGACCAAAAATTAAACCTTATACCGATTTTTCTTTAAACATTGAAAGACAGGAGGAGCATAGCCCTGCTAGCTCATTGATCTGAACCGCTCGTGAGTGTCATATAAGTGGGAACTCAGTGCAGGTTTAACATTTACAGGCTTCTGTTTAAACTCCATTATACTCAAGTCTTGATTAACACCGACCCCTGCAGGGTGTGTGATGATTCTTTCATTGATGATCCACAAGCTATATGAAATTCCTTGCTTATCGACTCCTGAGTTGTGCAACAGAATAACTTTCAGCCTCACAGGTGGGAGGGACGGCATATTCTCTCTCTGCTGTCAATCACAGTGACACTAGACAACCGTTGGTGTCTGTGAGTATGTGATAGTATGTGGAACAGGGTAGATAGCACTTTCCTCAGAGTGTGTTACACTTCACTGTGATGCAGATGAGCAGCAATTTGAAAACAAGTGGATGTCGGCTTCTTGTGTCTTGGAAGGATCACGTGTTAGCCTTCACCTTCCCTGTTTGGTAGATGTGGTTTGATCGGGGAGAGCTGTCGGGTGACCTGATGAGATGTTGGATTTGATTTTTATCCAGGGAGAATAAACAAAAACTTCTCCATCTGGTTGTTTTTCAACATCGAGTGATATGTCATTAAAGAAAAAATAAAAAGGAAGTTGATCATGAAAGCACAATAACATCACTGTGACTCATGTTTGTCGCTCTCGCCAGTGTAATGGTGCTTACTCTGACTTTATGTGAAGGTGTGTATAGACTACATTTCTTTTCCATCACAACTGTTATGTCACAATTTTTTTTTTTTCATTTACAGCACAACAGAAATATGAAAATGTGGGTGAGATGTGGGTGGATGTGAGTACTGCATGTGGTCTCTCTTTTTTTTTCTTCATTCATTTATTAGAACCAGTCACATACCTATTTTCAGGCATGCTCAGTAAAGACCGCCTATAGTATAAATACAACCCTTGCCTCATACGCACTCTGTTTAGTATGAATACGGAACATGGCTGGTTCCTGGGTTTTCATTCTGATCTTCTGCACCATCAGTAAGTAATATTGGCAAATTTCATCATGTTTAATGTTTTCCGTCTTCACAATGATCTGGGATTTAAATTCAGCTTCAACCTTCAAATAAATATGTGTTAAGTGTCCAGTTATTCTTTTATAATAATATATATTTTATGTTCAGGAATAAGAATTCAATTCAACGAATAAACACATTTGCTTTTTTAGATACAGTCCAAACTCGGAGGAATTTTCCCCACTCTGTCACAAAACCAGATGTTTATCAGCTGGATGAAGTACTCTGTGTGGATATCGGTGACTTGGTTACTCTACAGTGCTGTATTTTTGGAAAATATGACGGGACGATTATGTGGTACAAGCAACCAAACAGAAAACAGCCCCAGCTTATGAGCAGAGTATTGACAAGTACTGAAGAAATATTTTTCAATGAATTCCAAAATCTTCGTTTTCAAGTTAAAAGATCTTCATAATGCTCCAATCTGACCATTTCTAACATCATCCAGTCTGATGAAGCCATGTACTACTGTGCTACCCCAGCACCATACAGTGTGTTTGGAAATGGGACGTATTTAAAAATTAAAGGTAGGATTTCCACTAAACTTTCTTAAACTCCTGGTTTAATGTTGTGATATTTTTCCTTATTATCATTAACATGTTCAACCTGGAAGACAAATAATCCTGAAGTAGTGAAATGTTCACTGTGTTTTCTTCTTCAACTACACTGAGTTACAGACTTTTAGTCAGTGAATGATGATAAATGTTTCCAGGTGAACATGTTACTATTGAATCAGAAACATCTAAACCAGCTCTGGGTGATAATTCAGTGGGCTGTGAACCAACACTGCATGGAAACAGCACTAACATGAACACACAAGAGAAAACAGGTCAGATGCCTGATAATTCACTATTAATTAATCATCCTTAATTCATAATATAGTGAAATAACATTCTCAGAAGTGACCAGATCTCTCCACTCCTCAGTGCTCGGTTTGGGAACGGCTTTGGGTTTGTGTGCACTTCTGATTTTCTGTCTCATTTATTTCATACTGAGGAGAAGAAAATGGGATAAAAGTAAGTGATTCTGTGATCAGATAATAATTACTTCCATAAAGTTTTAACAAAAAGACTAATAGGTGTGTTTCTGTGTTCATAGCAAAACCATCTACAGAATTTTCTCCCGGAGCGATGCAGGTACGTGTGCAGATCAGTAAACAATTCATACAATCTACAGTATAATGTAAGTAAAGACTGTATGATGGACTATAGTTCTGTAGATAGCACGCATAAAGATGATCCCAACATGCATGACTATTAAATGCTTTTACATTTATATATAGCTATAATTTGTCTACATTTAATTTATCCAGTCTCTTGGATCAGCTGTGTACTATAATTTCAACTTCATTATTATTATTATTATTATTATTATTATTATTATTATTATTATTATTATTATTATTATTATTCCTAGTAGTTATTTATCCCCCCCACTAGGAATCTGAAGCAGAAACACTGAATTATGCATCTGGCTCATCAGATGAGTGTCTGTACTCTGAAGTGAACTACATTTGTAAGACAAACAATTAATGATTCAAACCACATAATACATTTAAAACAATTCATCTTTCTACTTTAATTTAATTTCCTGGTTCCAGAAAATACATGCAGTGCCCCTGTTTTGCACTTTGTCCAGATTTTGTGGCCTTGTTTATATGATGACATGTTACATATGAAAAATAAATTGACTGTCCCCCTTAATGGTGGCTTATTTTTTCCTGAGCACATTTCTGTGTTGTGTCCAGTTGCCTTTTATACGACAATAGTGGAAAATGTTGATTGGACATCACACCTGTCTATATACAGGATAAATGCTTAGAATGTTGAAACCTCTAAACTCCATCCATCCATCTATATTCTTCCTCTTATCCGAAGTCTGGTCATGGTGGCAGGAGGCTAAGCAGGGTATTCCAAGCATCCCTCTCCCCACCAATGCTTTCCAGTTCCTCCTGGGGGATCCCAAGGTGCTCCCAGGTCAGATGTGATATATAATCTCTCCAGCACATTCTGGGTCTACCCTGAGGTCTCCTCCCAGTTGGATGTGCCTGGAAAACATCCAAAGGAAGGTGCCCAGGAGGCATCCTAATCAGATGCCTGAATCACCTCTGCTGACTCTTTTTGACATGAAGGAGCAGCAGCCCGACTCTGAGATCCCTCCGAATGTCTGAGCTCCTCACCCTATCACTAAAGGTGAGCCCATCCACATTATGGAGAAAGCTCATTTCAGCCACCTGTGTCTGTGATCTCATCTTTTCAGTCACTACCTAAAGCTCACGACCATAGGTGAGGATTGGAATGTAGATTGATTGGTAAATTGAAAGCTTTGCCTTCTGGCTCAGATTCCTCTTCACCAGGATGGACCTGTACAGTGCCCACATTACTGCAAATTCCACCCCAATATGCCGGTCCATCTCATGCTCAATTTTACCATCACTCATGAACAAGACCATGAGATACTTGAACTCCTTCACTTGGGGCAGCAACTCACTTCCACTCCCAACCTGGAGGGAGCACTCCACCATTTTCCAGTAGAGAACCAAGGCCTCAGATTTGGTGGTGCTGACTGCCATCCCAGCCGCTTCACTCTTGGCTGCAAATTGTCCCAGTGCTTGCTGAAGGTCAAGCTCTGAAGAAGCTAACAGAACCACATCTTCTGCAAAGAGCAGAGATGCAATTCTGTGGTTCCCAAATTGGACACCCTCTTCACCCCAGCTGCACCCTGAGATCCCATCCATGAATATCCCAAACAGGATTGGCAACAAGGGGCAACCTTGGCAGAGTCCAACACCCACCAGGAACATGTTTGACTTTGTTCTGAGAATTCGGACACAGCTCACACTTTGGTTGTACAATGACTGGATGGCTCATAGCAATGGCCCCGATACCCCATACTCCCACAGTGCCCCCCACAAGAGCCCCCAGGGGACATGGTCATAAGCCTCTTCCAAATCTATAAAATACATGTAGACTGGCTGGTAATACTCCCATTAACTCCCCAACAACCCTGCCAGGGTAAAAAGTTGGTCCACCAAAGAGTTGGCCAGGATGGAATCTGCATTGCTCCTCCTGAATTTGAGATTTGACAATTGGTTGGAGCCTCCTTTCCAGCACCCTGGAATAAACTTTCCCCGGGAGGCTGAGCAGTGTGATACCCCTATAATTGGAGTACACTCTCCAGTCCCCTTTTATGAAAAGAGGAACCACCTCCTTGGTCTGCCACTCCACAGGCACTGTACCCAACCTCCACATGACACTGAAGAGGCATGTCAGCCCAGACAGCCCAACAATGTCCAGAGCCTTCAGCATCTCAGGGTGAATCTTATCCACTCCTCGTGCCTTGCCACCGAGGAGCTTTTTAACTGCCTCAGTGACTTCTGTCAGAGATATGAGTGAAACTTCCCTTGAGTCCTCAGACTCCACCTCCTTTATGGAGGATGTGTAGGACAGGTTCAGGAGTTCCTCAAAGTGCCCCTCCCACCACCCAACAATATCCCCAGTTCAAGTCAGCTGTTCTCCTCCCCTGAGTCATCAAATGGTTTGCCAGAACTTTCTTGAGGCCAACCAAAAGTCCTTCTCCATGGTCTCCCTGAACTCCTCCCACACCAGGGTTTTTACTTCAGCAACTGCTGAAGCTGCAGCCCTTCTGGCCTCCCAGTACCTGCCTGCTGCCTCAAGGGACCCATGGGCCAACCAAGCCCAAAAGGCCTCTTTCTTCAGCTTGACGGCTTCCCTCACCACCGGTGTCGACCAGCAGGTTCTTAGCTTACCACGATGAAAGGTACCGATGACCTTTCGGCCACAGCTCCTACCAGCCACCTCTACAATGGAGGCTTTGAACATGGTCCATTCAGATTCCATGTCCCCAACCTACCCCAGGATGCACGAAAAGCTATTCCAGAGGTGAGACTTAAAAACCTCATGAACAGAGGACTCCGCCAGACATTCCCAGTTCACCCTCACTACATGCTTCGGTTTGCCAGGTCTGTCTGGCAGCCTCCCCTGCCATCTGATCCAACTTACCACCAGGCGATGATCAGTTGACAGCTCTGCTCCTCTTTTCACCTGAGTGTCCAAGACATATGGCCACAGATCTGATGATATGACCACAAAGTCGATCATCGATCTTTGGCCTAAGGTATTCTGGTACCAAGTACACTTATGAACCACCTTATGCTCGAACATAGTGTTTGCTATGGCTAATCCATGACGATCACAGAAATCCCACAACAAAACATCAGTCAGGTTTAGATCAGGCAGCCCGTTCCTCCCAATTGCCCCCCCCCCAGGTTTCTCCATCATTGCCTATGTGAACATTGAAGTCCCCCAGGAGAACTATGGCATCCCTAGTTGGCACCCCTTCCAGGACACCACCCACACAGCAAATTCCCCAGTGTTGAATTAACATCCAGAGTGTTTATATTGGTCCAATTGGACCAATATAAACACTCTGGGTGTTAATTCAACACTGAGGAATTTGCTGTGCAGAAACTCCAAGAAGGCCAAATACTCTGCACTGATGTTTGGTACATAAGCACAAACAACAGTCACAGTTTTCCTCTCAGCAACTTGCAGTTGCATAGAGGTAACCATCTCATTCTCCGCAGAGAACTCCAACACAGTGGTGTTCGGCCAGGGGCTCGTGAGTATCCCCACACCTGCCTGGCACCTCTCACCCTGGGCAACACCAGAAAAGGAGAGATTCCACCCCCTCTCCAGGAGTTTGGCTTCAGAACCGGTGCTATGTGTGGAGGCGAGCCCAACTATATCTTGTTGGTACAGCTCTGCCTCCCGCACCAGCTCCGGTTCCTTCCCCACCAGAGAAGTGATGTTCCATGTCTCAATCACAAGTCTGTGCTGCTGAGGATGAGCATGCCCAGGCTCCCGCCTTTGCCTGCCACCCGCCTCACATTGCGCCCGACTCTATAACACCCAACTCAATAACAAATTATTAATACACATAAATATTGGCCCATGTCTAATCAAACCCCTGCATAATAAGTATAATACTTTATATTCAGTAGGCATATACATTTATGAACCCACATACCAGATTAGGAAACATCTGGATATTCTAATATGTGGCTTGGCAGAGATATGCACTCAATCAAGTGCCCTTCTGGTTTTTATTTTATTTTGAAATTTATTAACAGTGTAATGTTAAAATAGAGATCCATTTGTTACTTTCTTTTTCTATTCAAAAACCACAGGTAATGCAACATTTAGCACTCAGCTATAGGTGCAAGCCTTGCTGTGAGATTTTTCTGTCACCTTAATGCAGCTTTTCACACCTGTGGGCCCAATAAGAAGCTCGTTCCCCTTCACTGTCCCTCAGCACACACAGAATGCACACACAGGTCTGGTGTGGGAAGTTAAAGCTGAGAGTGGTGTGGAACAGTCAGTGTGGGTTTTGCTCGCTGTGCCTTCCTGTTTACCCGAGCACACAGATTTATACTGAACAGCAAAACAAGCAAATTAGCAAAATAAAGTAAACAAATGTTATTACCAACCACACACACACACACACACACACACACACACACACACACACACACAGCGACATAATGTGTAGATTGACAAGAATGATGTAAATAATAATCCATTTTTAAGATCATCTTCATCATCATCATCATGAGGATGAAGTGAATCTGAGTAACTGAGTGTGTAAATAACATTCTATCTGACGGCTTATAAACTCCGTGACCATGCTGCTGTGTGTTTAGAGCAGATTAAAGTGAAATCTGGTGCTTTAGAAGAGAGGAGTTACAATTTCACACATCTATATGAACGCAATGAAGATGTTTCTTATATTGCATTGTGTCTGAAAAACAAACAAACACACACAAAAAAAACTGTGTGACCTGAGAGAAGCAAAAAGAGCTGCACATCCTGTGGAAAGTTTGAGAGGCGAGAACCTGATGGTGTTCATGAGAAAAACTAGTTGGGAGGTCAGAGCGAAGAGACAAACAGTACTTTAAAACCACACACACACACCTCAACACCGCTTTTTCTCTCTCTCTCACACACACATGCACACACACTTAAATCTAAAATATATTGTGTCCAACCTGGCGACTTGTCCAGGGTGTACCCCGCCTTTCGCCCGTAGTCAGCTGGGATAGGCTCCAGCTTGCCTGCGACCCTGTAGAACAGGATAAAGTGGCTAGAGATGATGAGATGAGATATTGTGTCCAGTGCAGTGTCTCATCTCATTCTCATTATCTCTAGCCGCTTTATCCTTCTACAGGGTCGCAGGCAAGCTGGAGCCTATCCCAGCTGACTACGGGCGAAAGGCGGGGTACACCCTGGACAAGTCGCCAGGTCATCACAGGGCTGACACATAGACACAGACAACCATTCACACTCACACCTACGGTCAATTTAGAGTCACCAGTTAACCTAACCTGCATGTCTTTGGACTGTGGGGGAAACCGGAGCACCCGGAGGAAACCCACGCGGACACGGGGAGAACATGCAAACTCCACACAGAAAGGCCCTCGCCGGCCCCAGGGCTCGAACCCAGGACCTTCTTGCTATGAGGCGACAGCGCTAACCACTACACCACCGTGCCGCCCCCAGTGCAGTGTGTATACTTAATATGAATGCATTTTGATTGTTAAGCAAAATTGTATTTTATTCAATTAAAATATGATATAGGCGGCACGGTGGTGTAGTGGTTAGCGCTGTCGCCTCACAGCAAGAAGGTCTGGGTTCGAGCCCTGTGGCCAGCGAGGGCCTTTCTGTGTGGAGTTTGCATGTTCTCCCCGTGTCCGCGTGGGTTTCCTCCGGGTGCTCCGGTTTCTCCCACAGTCCAAAGACATGCAGGTTAGGTTAACTGGTGAGTCTAAATTGACTGTAGGTGTGAATGTGAGTGTGAATGGTTGTCTGTGTCTATGTGTCAGCCCTGTGATGACCTGGCGACTTGTCCAGGGTGTACCCCGCCTTTCGCCCGTAGTCAGCTGGGATAGGCTCCGGCTTGCCTGCGACCCTGTAGAACAGGATAAAGCGGCTAGAGATAATGAGATGAGATTATGATATAATTATATTTTTATAATATTTGTGTTGGAAACAATGTAAAATTCCCTTTCTGAACCTGAATCATTAAACCTCATTTCCGGTGTGTGTGTGTGTGTGTGGGGGGGGGGGTTAATATAGGGCAGGCTGGGCTGAAGTGCTCTTGAGCAAGGCACCTCTGCTCCCTATAACATAGCTGCACACTGCTCTGTGTATGTGTGTTTGCTCACTGCTCACTTGTGTGTGTGTGTGTGTGTGTGTGTGTGTGTGTGTGTGTGTGTGTGTGTGTGTTTACTTCTTCAGATGGGTTAAATGCAGAGGAAGAATTTCACTGTGCTCACGTGTGCATGTGACAAATAAAGACTTCTTCTTCTTCTTTTTAATTTGACGCTTTTATACAAGACCACTTACAGGAGGCAGAAAGCAGTGAGCTGATATCGGAGCTGGCAGCACTGATAGACCAAGTTCCACCAATGAATGAGAAACGAGTGTAAGATAGTGGAACACACACCTACACAAGCCTACATACACCTACACACAGTCCTAATTACCATAGTGTTGGAGTACTCAAGACCGGTCTCGAGACCACTTTTTTTTTCAGAATCGACCACATTTTTACTCGGTCTTGTCTCAGTCTCAGGTATAGAGGACTCAGGATTTTATTTCAAGACCAAGATGGTTGAAGACCACAATTGTAGGAATTTCAATAAATTACCTATAAATTGTCTGATTTATTTGTTAACATTGTGATTGGATGTAAAACTCCCTGCTTCAAATGCAACCCATAATGTGACTCATTCCTAATTTGAAAGTTTTCTTCTAAGATATTTCAATTATTAAAAATCGATGCTTCACTAAAACAAGATGTGTTATTTTGAAACGGATCAGTCAAACATTTAATACATTAGCACCTGTTCAAGGTGCAACCACACAAACACACCTTACACTTCTGCTAGCTGACCTTCAGTCCAGTTTACACTGGAGACTTCAGTTTATTAAGCGTGTTGCTTGTAACTCACTAATTTCAGTAATATCTATTCCTGATATTATCTCATTTTATCCACAAAATTAGCTTTTCACTCACCTGAAGACTTTCCAAAGTGCAAGAACTTGTATATATTACAAAATCAGTAATTACACTCGACCTGGAGTGTATCTGTTATATACACACTTTTTATTACACCGCTGGAGCAAATGTAAAAACATCTACAGATCAGAGTTATTTTCTTTTCTACTGGCTCTTTGTACTGAGGCTCTTTTTTATCAAAGAATGTACAAAGAACATAGACATTCATCCTGAATAATCATGATTCTGGGTTTATTACAATAAATAAATAAATAAATAAATAAATAAATAAAACCATTGCAAAATAACTCCAAAAGGAGTGTAAAGTATCCCTCAGCAGTGGAGTTCATGTTGTTAAGTCATTTTTTAATGTTGTGAACCTCATAATATTAAGGTCATGTGTGCTTCAGCAAATATATTTTAGAGGTTTCAACATTCTAAGTATTTATCCTGTAAACAGGCAGGTGTGATATCCAAAGAACATCATCTGCTATTGTCATATAAAAGGCAACTGGACACAGCACAGAAATGTGTTCAGGAAAAAAAAAAGCACCTTTAAGGAATATGATAAATTTATTTTTCGTATCTATTATGTCTTCATATAAACAATGCCACAAAATCTGTACAAAGTGCAAAACAGGAGCTGTTTTCAGTAGTAGTAATCAGGAAATTAAATTCAGTGGAATTAAATTAAATTAAAGGGATGAGATGAATTGTTAGAAAGACATGTTATGAATCATTAATTTTATGTATTACGGCTAGATTTCACTTCGGAGTACACACACTCATGTGATGAACCAGCTTTCCTTTTTTCAACTCCGGCTTTCCTCTTGGAGAATTTCAACGCTGCATAATTCAGTGTTTCTGCTTCAGATTCCTGGTGGAGGGAATAAATAACATATATAATACCACTACTACAACTATTACTCCTACTACTACTGCTGTTGCTACTACTACTGCTGCAACTACCACTACCGCAACCACTATTAATACAACTGCTACTACTACTGCAACTACTACCACTACTGCGACTACAGCTACTACTACCACTATTAATACTACTGCCACTACTACTATCACTACCAATATAACTACTACAACTACTACTCCTACTACTACTACTACCACCACCACCACTATGATGACTATTACTATTAATACTACTAATATTACTACTACTACTACTACTACTACTACAGCCACCAATATAACTACTACTACTACTACTAATACCACCACCACTATGATGATTATTACTATTAATACTACTAATATTACTACTACTACTACTACTACTACTACCACCAATATAACTACTACTACCACCACCACTATGACGACTATTACTATTAATACTACTAATATTACTACTACTACTACTACTACTACTACTACCACCACCACCACTACTATGACGACTATTGCTATTAATACTACCAATATTACTATTGATACTACTAACATTACTACTACTACTACTACTACTAATGCTAATACTATCACCAATATAACTACTACTACTACTACTACTACTACTACAATCACCACTACTACTACTACTACTACTACCACCACCACTACTATGACGACTATTACTATTAATACTACTAATATTACTATTGATACTACTAACATTACTACTACTACTAATGCTAATACTATCACCAATATAACTACTACTACTACTACTACTACTATAATCACCACCAATATAACTACTAATCCTACTACTACTACAATCACCACTATGACTACTAATATTACTAATACAGTACTACCACCACCACTATGACTACTATTACTTTTAAGTTAAGTCAAGTCAACTTTATTGTCAAATATGCTATACATGCTCGACATACAGCTCAGATGAAATTTCAGTCCTCTCTGACCCACGGTGCAAACAGGCAATGCAATAAATAAAAATAAAAACAGAATAATTGAAAAAACAAACAATATAAACAGTCTAAACACTGATTATCAGTAATACTACTGATCAGTAATACTACTGATATTACTACTACAGCACTATCACCACCACTATGGCTACAATTACTTTTAATACTACTGATATTACCACTACTACTCCTACCACCACTATGACTACTATTAATACTACTAATATTACTACTACTAGTAGTAGGGGCGGCACGGTGGTGTAGTGGTTAGTACAGTCGCTTCACAGCAAGAAGGTTCTGGGTTCGAGCCCAGCGGCTAGCGGGGGCCTTTCTGTGCGGAGTTTGCATGTTCTCCCCGTGTCTGCGTGAGTTTCCTCTGGGTGCTCCGGTTTCCCCCACAGTCCAAATACATGCAGTTAGGTTAATATGGGATGGCCTTGGGCTGAGGTGCCCTTGAACGAGGCACCGAACTCCCATCTGCTCCCCGGGCGCTGTTAGCATGGCTGCCCACTGCTCTGGGTATGTGTGTGTGTGCTCATTGCTCATGTGTGTGTGTGTGTGTGTGTGCTCATTGCTCATGTGTGTGTGTGCATGTGCGTGTTCACTGCTTCATGTGGGTTAAATGCAGAGATGAATTTCACAAGTGTGTGATGAATAAAGTTGTTCTTGCTTGCATACTACTACTACTACTACTACTAATAATAATAATAATAATAATAATAATGAAGCTGAAATTATAGTACACAGCTGATCAAAGAGACTGTATAAATTAAATGTAGACAAATTATAGCTATATATAAATGTAAAAGCATTTAATAGTCATGCATGTTGGGATCATCTTTATGCGTGCTATCTACAGAATAATAGTCCATCATACAGTCTTTACTTACATTATACTGTAGATTGTATGAATTGTTGACTGATCTGCACACGTACCTGCATCGCTCCGGGAGAAAATTCTATAGATGCTTTTGCTATGAACACAGAAACACACCTATTAGTCTTTTTGTTAAAACTGCATGGAAATAATTGTTATCTGATCACAAAGCACTTACTTTTATCCCATTTTCTTCTCCTCAGTATGAAATAAATGAGACAGAAAATCAGAAGTGCACACAAACCCAAAGCCGTTCCCAAACCGAGCACTGAGGAGTGGAGAGATCTGGTCACTTCTGAGAATGTTATTTCATATTACACATGTTTATATGAGTACAAATTATTTTCTAGAGCAATTATCTGAATAAAGGATGATTAATTAATAGTGAATTATCAGGCATCTGACCTGTTTTCTCTTGTGTGTTCATGTTAGTGCTGTTTCCATGCAGTGTTGGTTCACGGCCCACTGAATTATCACACAGAGCTGGTTTAGATGTTTCTGATTCAATAGTAACATGTTCACCTGGAAACATTTATCATCATTCACTGACTAAAAGTCTGTAACTCAGTGTAGTTGAAGAAGAAAACACAGTGAACATTTCACTACTTCAGGATTATTTGTCTTCCAGGTTGAACATGTTAATGATAATAAGGAAAAATATCACGACATTAAACCAGGACTTTAAGAAAGTTTAGTGGAAATCCTACCTTTAATTTTTAAATACGTCCCATTTCCAAACACACTGTATGGTACTGGGGTAGCACAGTAGTACATGGCTTCATCAGACTGGATGATGTTAGAAATGGTCAGATTGGAGCGGTTTGAAGATCTTTTTACTTGAAAACGAAGATTTTGGAATTCATTGAAAAATGTTTCTCCAGTACTTGTAAATACTCTGCTCATAAGCTGGGGCTGTTTTCTGTTTGGTTGCTTGTACCACATAATCGGCCCGTCATATTTTCCAAAAATACAGCACTGTAGAGTAACCGAGTCACCGATATCCACACAGAGTACTTCATCCAGCTGATAAACATCTGGTTTTGTGACAGAGTGGGAAAATTTCCTCCGAGTTTGGACTGTATCTAAAAAAGCAAATGTGTTTATTCGTTGAATTGAATTCTTATCCCTGAACATAAAATATATATTATTATAAAAGAATAACTGAACACTTAACACATATTTATTTGAAGGTTGAAGCTGAATTTAAATCCGAAATCATCTTGAAGAAGGAAAACATTAAACATGATGAAATTTGCCAATATTACTTACTGATGGTGCAGAAGGTCAGAATGAAAACCCAGGAACCAGCCATGTTCCGTATTCGTACTAAACAGAGTGCATATGAGGCAAGGGTTGTATTTATACTATAGGTGGTCTTTACTGAGCATGCCTGAAAATAGGTATGTGATTGGTTCTAATAAATGAAGAAAAAAAAAAAACAGATCACATGCAGTACTCACGTCCACCCACATCTCACCCACATTTCCATATTTCTGTTGTGCTGTAAATGAAAACAAAAAAAGTGATATCACAGTTGTGATGGAAAAGAAATATAATCTATACACACCCTCAGATATAGAGCAATTATCCATGTTTACAGAGCAGTTAAAGAAACTAGAGTGCATTTTCGCAGAGAAAATGCAGAGTGTGCTTGCTGAGCTGTAGCACAGGGTCACCGACGGTAACTCAATCAGACATGAGATGTCACGCTCTACAACCGGTTTTAAATGGCTGAGTTTGCAGCGTGATTGTGCCGATACAGCAAACCATTAACACTGAGCATGCTAACATGCTAAGGCTAGCATGCAAACTGAATGCATGCTGATAAGCTAACATGCTATCATGGCAACAGCTATCATGCTAACATGCTAACTGCTAGCATGCTAATGCATAAAGGCTAATATTCTAACTGCTGCTGCTGATGATGATGTTCATCCTTCAGGGTTGAAGAGGACTATGACTTCAATTTAGTGGGTGCTGGTTTTGGAAGTGACTGATGAGGCCAATGTGGGCTTTGAAGGTACGACCACATGTCGGGCACGCATGGGGAGGTGCTGTAGTGGGGGTGGCAGTAGTTTGAGCCTTCCACGCAGCTTGTTTCTTCTGGGCCTTGGCGATGCGTTTCATCTCTCCTGCATGTGCACCACCATGTTAGACGATCCTGAGCAAGTGACTCAAAAGAGTTGAGATTGATTTCTCAGGTTTTGAAGGACTCTTTGAGATCTTCCTTGAAGCATTTCTTCCACCCCTCCAGATGAGTGCTTGCCTTGGCGCAGCTCTCCATACAGGAACTGTTTGGGCAGTCGATTGTCTGGCATTCGGACAACATGGTTGGTACATTTGGCTTGGTCCAACTTCCTTTTTTTTTAATGACGTATCACTCAATGTTTAAAAACAACCAGATGGGGAAGTTTGTGTTTATTCTCCCTGGATAAATATCAAATCTAACGTCTCATCAGGCCACCTGCCAGCTCTCCCCGATTAAACCACACCTACCAAACAGGGAAGGTGAAGGCTAACACGTGATCCTTCCAAGACACAAGAAGCCGACATCCACTTGTTTTCAAATTGCTGCTCATCTGCATCACAGTGAAGTGTAACACACTCAGAGGAAAGTGCTATCTACCCTGTTCTGCATACTTTCGCAGACTCACAGACACCAACGGTTGTCCAGTGTCACTGTGATTGACAGCAGAGAGAGAATATGCTGTCCCTCCCACCCGAGAGGCTGAAAGTTATTCTACTGCATAACTCAGGAGTCGATAAGCAAGGAATTTCATATAGCTTGTGGATCATCAATGAAAGACTGATCACACACCCTGCAGGGGTCGGTGTTAATCAAGACTTGAGTATAATGGAGTTTAAACAGAAGCCTGTAAATGTTAAACCGGTACTGAGTTCCCATTTATATGACACTCACGAGTGGTTCGGATCAATAAGCTAGCAGGGCTAAGCTCCGCCCATCTTTCAAAGATAAAAGAAAAATCAGTATGAGGTTTCGTTTTGGACATCCACATCATCTTATCTGCAGTCAACAAACACTTTAAAGAGTGTAACAGCACCACTGGTGGTTGTACAAAAAAACATACAATGATATGAAGCGAGGCTTTGGGTGAACTGGAACATGCCCAGTGCTGTAAGTTCATGCAGCCAATCAGCAACAGTTATGTCACATGATTACACAGTGTGACAAGCCCATCTAGTTTTGAGCTCCTATTGTCTGATATACAAATTCCATGTCATACTTCACCAGTGGGTGTGTTCCAGTCTTAGTGTGAACAAACTGGATTATTTATTCTATCATTATTTTTCCAGGGCGGCATGGTGGTGTAGTGGTTAGTGCTGTCGCCTCACAGTAAGAAGGTCCAGGTTCAAGCCCCGTGGCCAGTGAGGGCCTTTCTGTGTGGAGTTTGCATGTTCTCCCCGTGTCCGCGTGGGTTTCCTCCAGGTGCTCCGGTTTCCCCCACAGTCCAAAGACATGCAGGTTAGGTTATATAAAAATGGGTGTCCGGTGATGGACAGGGTAAAGGACTGTATAAGAGGGACACTGGATCAGGTATACAGCGAGCTACCCAGGCTGTCCGGTTAGAACAGGAATTAATGGATGTCCACTCACGAGAAACCGTGTAAACCGTGGTTTTACTAGAAAACAGAATAAAATACAAATACAACAAGACATGAGCAATAATATACACACAAGCAATAATGTAAATAATGACAATGATATAAATACAAATACACATCGCATTAAATATATATTAACGCAAATGAATAATAACTATATACAATGTAATACAAATGTAAAACACACAAATGAATACTATATAAGTAAAACAATGTAAAGCCCAATGAATGCTATTTACACCCCATAATAAATAACACAACACACTAGATACTGACTATATACACGATATGTACACAATATGTACAATGTGTACAACGTACACGGAGGATGAGGATAGCTGCCTACAGCAGCTATCATTACCAAGGTGCGTGGTGCAACTGCTTACAGCGAGTCACACCCGCATGAAGACACAGAGTGTGTCGGCTGAATGAAGGGGAGCATGGCTCCTTTAAGCGCTGCCCCGCGCTGTATTGCGCATAGAAGGTTAGAATATGTGGCGCGGTTATGAACTGTACATACCACCACTACACTCCCAACACGGCAATGGCTAATAATGAAATGTGCTCCCGTAACAAACCGTGGTCGAGAAAACAAGCGCTATCATTACATGGCTTCTGAACAGAACAGAACAAACACGTAAGAAAATAGACAGACACAGGATGAGAGAATAAGAGAAGAAATACTCGCTAGCCTTACCGCCACATGTAACAGTTACAGATAACGAGTACACACATAACACAGTAGCTACGCAACAATAAACAACTTACATTCAAGGACGCACGGAATGCACACACGGCACGAATGATGGACGTTGGATCCTGACACGTCCGCGATAGAAAGATAGAAAGCAAGAAGAAATGAAACAGAGAGAGAAAGAGAGAAACGGATCCAAATATTCACTGATGAGAAGCAGGTGTTGCATGGAGTCCCCGTCTGATGTGTGCCGTGTTTTCCTCGATGTTTGTGCGCATCTTATATAGTCCACGCAGCACAGTGTGATGGACAGTGGCGCCAGGGTGTCTGAAGTTGGCGTGTGATGGACAGTGGCGCCAGGGTGTCTGAAGTTGGCATGTTGTAACATGCCCTGACAACTAACGAGTTGGGAGCCACTATGTCTGACAAGGGTGCCTGTTTACTACTTTTAAAGGTCAAAATAATTAAGACCTGGCACCGCAATTCTGAACAGCCGCCCCCAACTTTGTGGAACAAAGTTGTGTCCATGATGTCAGGCAGAGGTGTCCTGAGGGAGTGACGGGAGTCTCACCAGGCATGAGACTGGGCGTGTGTAGGTCCGGTCCTTGACCTGCACCTGTGCAGTACGTACCCTGCCATCTGCTCCAGGGATGACAGCAGTGACCTTGCCCACAGGCCACAGGGCACGTGGGAGTTGAGGGTCGACAATCATCACGATGCTGTCAACGATGAGGTCCTCCCGGTCTCGTTGCCACTTGGAGCCGGTTTGAAGAGAGGGCAGGTAGTTCCTGATGAACTTAGCCCAGAATTGGTCCGCAAGGGCCTGGCACTGTCTCCACCTGCGCCTGCTCAGGATGTCGGAGTCGGTGTAGACCACTTGTGGTATGGAGGGGTCGTGCCGCCCCATCAGCAGCATGTTTGGAGTGATGGGATCTGGATCTGCGATGTCTGACGAGGTGTAACCCAAGGGCTTGGAGTTGATGATGCCTTCCACCTCGATCAGCACTGTCCTCAACACCTCCTCAGTGACTGTCTGTGCATCGAGTGTAGTGTGTAGGGCAGCTTTGATGGAACGGATCTCCCGTTCCCAGGAACCACCGAAGTGCGGAGCATGTGGAGGATTGAACTTGAAGTCAATCTGTTGACTGGCTAAGTGGGACTGTAGCTCTGGGCTGAGGGCTTTGAATGTCTCCTGCAGTTCAGACTGACCCCCTCTGAAATTGGTGCCTTGGTCGGAGAGCAGCTCATGTGGCTTCCCTCGGCGTGCGATGAAGCGCCGCAGGGCCATCAAGAAAGCATCAGTGTCCATGCTGGTGAGGAGGTCTAGATGCACTGCATGGATTGTCAGGCACTTGAAAACGATGCCCCACCGTTTCTCAGTGCGTCGGCCGATCTTGATGAGGTACGGCCCGAAACAATCCATTCCAGTGGAATAGAAGGCTGGCTTGTGCAAGCGCAGACTTGATGGTGGCAAGTCAGCCATTCTGGGGATCACTGGTGTGCCTCGCCACTTCTGACACTCTGGACAGCTGTGCTGATGTTTCTTGACAGCCGCTCTCCCACGCACGATCCAGTACCGCCGGCGCAGCTCAGCAAACACTCGCTCTGGTCCTGGGTGCGCCAGGTGGCTGTCGAAGTCTCGGATGATGAGCTGTGTGATGGGGTGCTGAGGGTCAAGCAGGATGGGGTGCAGAGTCTCCTCCTCAACCGTGTCACACCTGCGCAGACGACCTCCGACCCGGATCAGCTGTGTCTCAGCGTCGTACTCCGGGGACAATGTGAGGATCCTGCTGTCAGTGGAGACTGGCTTCCCCGCTGAGAGCAGGGTGAGGTCTTCGGGGAAGGAGTCACTCTGTGCCTTCCTGAGGAGTGCCAGTTCCGCTTGCCTGTAGTCCTCAGCTGTGATGGCGGATGTGGCCGCCCCGTGACGCTTTCTGACTGTGGCCTCCAGCAGCTCTGGATATTGACTGAAGTTCCCTGCATCAGGCAATGCAGGGTCAGAGGTCACGGTGATGTGGCCACAGAACTGGGACTTCCGCAGCTCGGTGGCGTCAGCAGCGATAGTGGGTGAGGGGCCTGGACCAGTCGGCCATGCTGTCTCATCCTGCCACAGGAAGGGAGGTCCGCGACTCCAGCGATGCTCCTGGATGAGCTGTGACAGAGTCAGCCCCCTGGTGATATCATCAGCTGGGTTGTCTGATGAGTGGACGTATCGCCAAGTGCTGTCCTCCGTCAGCTCCTGGATGTCCGCGATCCTGGTCCCGACGAACACCTTGTAGCGGCAGGACTGGGACTGAAGCCAATCTAGGACTGTGGATGAATCAGTCCAGTAGATGATGCTGGTGATGGGCAGGGACAGTTCCCTTTGCAGGACAGAGCCCAACTGGGCACCTGTATGAGCGGCGCAGAGTTCCAGTCGGGGGATGGACTGCTGTCTGACAGGGGCCACCCGGGATCTGGCTGCCAAGAAGGCCACTTGGATGTCGCCAGACTCGTCCACTGTTCGCAGGTAGGCTACAGATCCATACGTGCTCTCTGATGCGTCTGAGAACACGTGAATGGTCTGTGTTGTGGGCCGTGTCCCTGGTCTGGTGTAGCATCGTGGCAGGGTGATGAAGGGGAGGTGCTGGAGTTCACTCTCCCAGGCACGCCAGGACCGTAGAACGTCCTCTGGAAGCTGTGGATCATCCCAGTCCCTCTTCTTGTCCCACAGGCGCTGGACAAGAATCTTGGCCCGAGTGGTGTATGGGATGAGCAATCCTAGAGGGTCATACTGACGTGCAAGGACCCGGTAGATGCTCCGCATGGTGGGCTCAGCATGGTCTGTGGAGCGAAGACGGTAGCTGAGACTGTCTGACATGCAGTGCCACAACAGGCCAAGAGCCCGTTCCTGGGGGTCAGCTGTGTCATGGGAGAGCCAGAGTTCACAGCTCTCGGACCGCATGTCAGGTGGCATGTGCCGAATGAGTGGTGGCATGTTGGTGGCCCACTGGCGTAGCTCGAACCCGCCAGAGGGGAGAAGATGCTGCAAGTTACTGATCAGCTGCCTGGCTTCTAATGTGGAGGGGAAACTTTGCAGCAGATTGTCCACATAGAAGCAGTGCTCGATGGAGTATCGGGTGTCTTCTGTGCTGCTGTGATCCAGGACGTGTTTCTGGAGGGCGAACGTGGCGCAGCAGGGACTGCACGTTGTGCCGAACGGCAGCACTTGCCATTCGTAGACAGTCGGGGCACTGCTACGGTCCAGGTCTCTCCAGATGAAGCGGAGGAAGGGCTTGTCCTCAGGTAGGAGACGGACTTGGTGGAACATCCCCTTTATGTCACTTGACACTGCTACCGGGTGTTGCCTGAAGCGGAGTAGCACACCCAGCAGAGAGGATCCGAGTGTGGGCCCAGGATGGAGCTGCTCATTCAGGTTGCCACCCTGGTATGTGTAAGAGCAGTTGAACACGATGCGGTCCTTCTCGTTGTGCGTGACCATGTGGTGAGGGATGTACCACGCACTGTCTCCCGCCTGGACCACCTCAGGAGTGATTCTGCTCACATAGCCGGCGTCCACCAGCTTCTTCACCTCACGGCTGTACGACTTGGCCTTGAGGGGGTCTTGTGACAGCCGCTTCTCTGTGCCGCGTAGATGGCCCAGTACAGCCTCAAGCGGTGCGTTGAGCTGTGGGCTCCCTGCTTTCCACAGCAGAGGAGTGGCATATCGCTGAACGCCGTCGACTGTCACTCTGACGGTCTTCTCCTCCAGCAACTTGACAGCTGCAGCATCCTGCTTGGACCGGGTGATGATCTTCTCGTTTCGGTACGGCACCACATCCATCTGCCACAGCCTGGTGACGTTCTGCAGCAACTCCACTGATGGTGACGGTGCACTGATGAACAGGCACGCTGAGGTGGAAGACCGATGCTTGACAGCCTTGGCGGGGCCTTGAAGTGTCCACCCAAGGCGTGTCTTCAGGGCAATGGGTCCACCTGGTGGGCCTATGTGCACAGGCTCGATGGGGATGAGGAGGTCTGGGTAGTCAGATCCAATGAGGAGCAGCGGACGGGCCTGAGTAACGGAGTGAAGAGGCAGCCCTCTGAGGTGGCGGTAGGTCCTTTGGAGGGCCTCAACTGGGTGTGAATGAGGGGACAGTCCCAGTTCGGGTGATGTGAAAGCCCGCTGTATCTTGTACCGCTGCTGCGGTTGACTGAGGGATGACACAGAGAAGGACACTGACCTCCCCGGCACCGTTCTGATGTCATGACGGATGGTGCGGAGGGCCAGATTCTCACTCTGTCCTTTGAGGCCAAGCTGCTGCGCTGCTTGGGGGAGGAGCATGGTGCGCTCTGACCCGTCATCGAGGATGGCGTAGGTCTCCATCTTCTTGCCCCCGTGATGAAGGAGCACCTTCACCATCTTCAGCAGCACACAACTACCTCTCCGTGCTGGGTCGAGGTAGTAGGTGGATGGCTGGCTGGGTGAAGACAGTGTCGCAGTCTCCGGCCTGCTTTGTGCATTCACCTCATGCAGTACCTCGAGGTGCAGGCGATTGCACTTCGGGCACCGTGCCTTGAGGTAGCACTGAGCTGCTTGATGGTCGCGTCCACACCTCCAGCACTTCTTCCCGGTCTTGATCCACTGGAGCCTTGGTTCCAGTGACATACTCTTGAACGCAGTGCACTGGTTGAAGTAGTGCTCCGTGCTGTTGCAGAAGGGGCAGTACTTCTTTGGAGGCTCCACCTTGGCGGGTGTACGTGGAGCTGACTTTGATGGCTGCTGAGCTGACTTGGCTGGGGGGTCTACCAGCAGGACCGTGGTGGAGCGTGTGGCTGCCGGCTGCTTGCCTCTGGTGCTCCGCTGCCGCTCTGCTTGGCTCGCTGTTGCCTTTGGCGGGTCGTTGGTCTCGTCCAGCTGCACACCAACCTCGTGCTGTAACCATGCGGCGAAGTCCAGGAGTGTGGGGACAGGCACACGGTCTGGGTCGATGTACCGCCTGAAGGCAGTACGCAGCTCGTGAGGCAGCTTGGGCAGCAACCGAGACACATGTGAACCACACCGTAGCTCAAGCTGTTCCTGGGTCCCCATCTTATCCAGCATCCCCACCAAGGACTGCACCTTCAGGGCGAAGTTCCTGAAGCCTCTCTGGTCACCGCTCCTGACAGGGGGCTCAGCCAGGACCTGGTTGATCTGCCTGAGTGCCAGTTTGCGGGGCTGCCCAAAGAGCTTCGTGAGGGCTGCCATCGTATCACTGTAGGGATAGCTGCTGTGGCAGTAAGCATCCGCTACCAGGACAGCATCCTCTAGCTTCAGGTGGTCCAGCAGGATCTGATATTTGAAGCGCTCTGTCGCGTCGGGTGGTAGGACGTTGTCGAGCGCCAGCTGCATTCTGTTGAACTGCCGTGGGTCGTCCTCGGTGAACGCTGGGATTCGCATCTTGGGCCCGCGGTAGGTCAGCTCCTGAGGGGGAAGAGATGTCAGTCGCTGTGGGACAGGTGACAGCCTGTGATGATCTGGTGCCACTGCCCTCTGACCGGCCGACACCGGTGATGACGTCCGCTGTCTCTGAGCAGACGAAGGGCGCCGTGGGCTGAATGGCGCTGAGTACTGTGGGGTGGCAGGAAAGGGTGAGGATGACGTGAATGAGTGACCCTGTGGCAGATTCATGCTCCTCAGGTGCTCTGTCAGCTCTGCCGTCAGTAGTGTTGGCAGATGGGGAGCTCCTCCGTGTGGCGGTGTGGACGTCGCTGCCTCAGCTCCTGCGATGTGTGGCCGAGGTAGAGGTGACGACTGCTCTGCCACCGGGGCGCGGCGATGTCCACTGGTTGAGTCAGCAGGGCTGTATGTTCTGTCATGCTGCAGTGGTGATGATAAGACTGCTGGGGGGGTTCCAGGCGTGACGGCTGGAACCTGGATGTCCCTCGCTGGAGTGCGTGGAGGTGATGCATAGTGTTGTTGCAACAGGTACTGCACATCCCGCTGCAGCTGCCGATTGTCCTCCCGTATCTGCTGAAGGGCGAGGAGGATAGCTGTTGATGTGTCCAGGGGAGTCTGCCCAGCAGGGGGAGTGTGTGATGGCTCCCGGGGCCTGCTGTCTCCCACGTGGGAAGAATCATCCTGGGTGTGTGCGCCGTCCTGTGGCAGCCGTCGCTGAGCCTGGGTCACCACGTAGTCATCCAGGTGCCTGGGGTGGTGGTGCTCACGGCGAGGACGGGCACTGCCATCATGAGTGGACATCCTGACTGTGTAGAATGCTGTATCCGGCTCGAAGGACCATATAAAAATGGGTGTCCGGTGATGGACAGGGTAAAGGACTGTATAAGAGGGACACTGGATCAGGTATACAGCGAGCTACCCAGGCTGTCCGGTTAGAACAGGAATTAATGGATGTCCACTCACGAGAAACCGTGTAAACCGTGGTTTTACTAGAAAACAGAATAAAATACAAATACAACAAGACATGAGCAATAATATACACACAAGCAATAATGTAAATAATGACAATGATATAAATACAAATACACATCGCATTAAATATATATTAACGCAAATGAATAATAACTATATACAATGTAATACAAATGTAAAACACACAAATGAATACTATATAAGTAAAACAATGTAAAGCCCAATGAATGCTATTTACACCCCATAATAAATAACACAACACACTAGATACTGACTATATACACGATATGTACACAATATGTACAATGTGTACAACGTACACGGAGGATGAGGATAGCTGCCTACAGCAGCTATCATTACCAAGGTGCGTGGTGCAACTGCTTACAGCGAGTCACACCCGCATGAAGACACAGAGTGTGTCGGCTGAATGAAGGGGAGCATGGCTCCTTTAAGCGCTGCTCCGCGCTGTATTGCGCATAGAAGGTTAGAATATGTGGCGCGGTTATGAACTGTACATACCACCACTACACTCCCAACACGGCAATGGCTAATAATGAAATGTGCTCCCGTAACAAACCGTGGTCAAGAAAACAAGCGCTATCATTACATGGCTACTGAACAGAACAGAACAAACACGTAAGAAAATAGACAGACACAGGATGAGAGAATAAGAGAAGAAATACTCGCTAGCCTTACCGCCACATGTAACAGTTACAGATAACGAGTACACACATAACACAGTAGCTACGCAACAATAAACAACTTACATTCAAGGACGCACGGAATGCACACACGGCACGAATGATGGACGTTGGATCCTGACACGTCCGCGATAGAAAGATAGAAAGCAAGAAGAAATGAAACAGAGAGAGAAAGAGAGAAACGGATCCAAATATTCACTGATGAGAAGCAGGTGTTGCATGGAGTCCCCGTCTGATGTGTGCCGTGTTTTCCTCGATGTTTGTGCGCATCTTATATAGTCCACGCAGCACAGTGTGATGGACAGTGGCGCCAGGGTGTCTGAAGTTGGCGTGTGATGGACAGTGGCGCCAGGGTGTCTGAAGTTGGCATGTTGTAACATGCCCTGACAACTAACGAGTTGGGAGCCACTATGTCTGACAAGGGTGCCTGTTTACTACTTTTAAAGGTCAAAATAATTAAGACCTGGCACCGCAATTCTGAACAGGTTAACTGGTGACTCTAAATTGACTGTAGGTGTGAATGTGAGTGTGAATGGTTGTCTGTGTCTATGTGTCAGCCCTGTGATGACCTGGCGACTTGTCCAGGGTGTACCCCGCCTTTCGCCCGTAGTCAACTGGGATAGGCTCCAGCTTGCCTGCGACCCTGTAGAACAGGATAAAGTGGCTACAGATAATGAGATTAGATGAGATGAGATGAGATGAGAAACTGGAAGTTGATCAACTGAGTAAACATTGTCTCATCAAAGTACAAAGTACGCAATATAGCCACAAGCGGCGATGAAGGGCCCGAGCACCTCCACTATACCAAATCTGGCTTGAATCCAACAAATTGCAGAGGATGAGAATGTCAAAACATCATACATGTCAAAATACACAAAACCAAAAATAACTCGCTTCCTGTTGAGTATGGCTAATACAACATACATTATAATTTTGCTCGTCTTGGTGCTCCTCACATACCTACCAAATTTGACATGGATAGGTGAAACTATGTACCAGGCAAAAGTCTCAATGACATGTGGGGTCACTATGGAGTCCCCCAGACACACCTGGAGTCAAGCTTCTATCCCTGAGTCGCGGTGGCCAGGACTGATGTGCGTACCATGTTTTATGAGTTTTTGCCCATGGGAACCACCTCAAAAATGGCCAAGTCTTGAAGAAGAAGAATCCTTCAGTAAACAATCATGGCCTTGAACCTCAGTGCAGCGCCCTCTGGTGGCCACTGGGGGCCATGCCCCTCCAGTGCTCAAGCCCTAAAACTACAGATGACAAAACTGTAAATTTAGTGTTTGTTTGAGCAAAAAGATTACATTTTTCCATGTATTCTTTATTATTCAGATGACACACAGTTCAGATTCTAATCTCAAATGTTATAGATAAACTTGTAATTATATATTCATTATATATATTATTCACTGCCTCCCCAACTGGCTGCCAGTGATGACTTACATATTAATTACTTTATTTGTAACTATTTATTAGGTATACTAGTTTGTACTGTACCTGGCAACCCAAGTCCACCATATACTTGAGGTATTTGTTATATATTGTGATGCCATGTGGCTGTTTTTGTTTTGATTGTTTACGTGCGAATCAGTTTGCTATGGCAATGATCAGCCTGTTGTTTGTGAGCGCATATCTAAAACATACCAGAATAATTTGGATTGTTCACAGTGCATTGCTGGCTATGCCGAACTGTGTACAATATAATGCCGCTCGGGGCGGCACGGTGGTGTAGTGGTTAGCGCTGTCGCCTCACAGCAAGAAGGTCCTGGGTTCGAGCCCCGGGGCCGGCGAGGGCCTTTCTGTGTGGAGTTTGCATGTTCTCCCCGTGTCCGCGTGGGTTTCCTCCGGGTGCTCCGGTTTCCCCCACAGTCCAAAGACATGCAGGTTAGGTTAACTGGTGACTCTAAATTGAGCGTAGGTGTGAATGTGAGTGTGAATGGTTGTCTGTGTCTATGTGTCAGCCCTGTGATGACCTGGCGACTTGTCCAGGGTGTACCCCACCTTTCGCCCGTAGTCAGCTGGGATAGGCTCCAGCTTGCCTGCAACCCTGTAGAAGGATAAAGCGGCTAGAGATAATGAGATGAGATGAGATAATGCCGCTCTTTTGAGTTCCATCTGGAAAGTTTGGCGGATTATACAAACACAGTGAAGTGCAGAAAAGAAGAGGACTGAGTTGACATCTGTGGAGGTTCACACCTTTGTGTTTCGATGTTGAGAGGAGCAGCTGGGATGTCATCTTGCTTGTAGTTCTGTGCTGGTGTGTTTGAAAATTCAGAACTCATCCTGATAGCCACATCTTTTTTTGTTACATCCGGGGACTTGAAACCTGGTGTCAATGAGTTGCTTAAGGGATTATCACAGGAAGGCTTTCGGACAGATGAACCACTCAGACTTGGCCTTTGGCAATGAATCAGGGATCATTTTTCGGATTCTTCGCTTCAGGATATTCCATGGACTCTGAACACAGGCCAGTATATTTTTTGTAACACTGTTGTAATGTTGCCCTTTGTGTGATATTCTTGTTTATTATTATTGTTTTTTTTTTCATGGAAACTTTATTTTTATTTCATAAATCCACAAGCTGTATTCCAGTCTTTTCTGTTGTGTGTATACGAGCCAAAATACGTAACAGAATTTGTGACTTTTTTTTTTTAACCATATTCTAAGTAGGGCGGCACGGTGGTGTAGTGGTTAGCGCTGTCACCTCACAGCAAGAAGGTCCGGGTTCAAGCCCCATGGCCAGCGAGGGCCTTTCTGTGCGGAGTTTGCATGTTCTCCCCGTGTCCGCGTGGGTTTCCTCCGGGTGCTCCGGTTTCCCCCACAGTCCAAAGACATGCAGGTTAGGTTAACTGGTGACTCTAAATTGACTGTAGGTGTGAATGTGAGTGTGAATGGTTGTCTGTGTCTATGTGTCAGCCCTGTGATGACCTGGCAACTTGTCCAGGGTGTACCCCGCCTTTCACCCGTAGTCAGCTGTGATAGGCTCCAGCTTGCCTGCGACCCTGTAGAACAGGATAAAGCGGCTAGAGATAATGAGATGAGATGAGATATTCTGAGCACAGATTGATCTGAGAGTTGAGATTTCAGATCTGGCAGGTAGAGAAATTCTTGCCACCTAGTGGTTAAAACTGGTGTATCATTGGAGCATGAGTTATTTGTATCAGAAATTTGTGAGTTTAAATCCCAGCACTGCCCCCTGTTGGGCCCTGAAGTGTGACCCTTTATTATTTACTTGACCAGTAGATCATGTAGTTGACTATATATTCAAAGGACATCAAGTATATATATATATAAGGTATCAAAGGATCAATTGGGTATAGATTAGAACCAAAAGATCTTTTTTAGCCTAATATGTGATTAGCAATTGGCTGATATTTATATGAATGCTAATACGGTGACCTGAGCAATGTCATGATTGGTGACACCAAAGTGAAGGAGTTCATCGTGGTTATAACCATAAAATTAGCTGATAATGTGGGAATCTGTCTCTTAATACATCACATGGAGCCATGATATGAGCTTCACAGTTGGGAATACTTTTCAGATGTTGCTCTTTCTGAGCTTGATCAAACACTTTACAGTATCTCGAGTCCTGAGATCAGTCCCATGTTCCATGTTCAGTGTAACAGCTCAGTGGCTCAATCTGATGTTCCTGATTCATAAAAAGTGCTGAAACAGTTTCATAGCCATGTGTTTATGGCACTTTGTTCTACAGGGCTACATTAAAAATCACTCATAATGATAACATTGACAGATATTAATGTTTTATGTCTAATTACTTTCATGATTTGGGGAATATTTCCATGCTATATTTTATTACAAATAAGTGTGAAACTATATATTAAAAATATTTAATCCACATATGATGTTATTGCCTGAGAAGAGATGCGTTGTGGGATCCATGCCCCACCCCAGATTGGATTCAGCATCACTTTATCAAGCTTAAGACAAATCATCAATTGGTATCAGCTTCAGAAATCATCACTTGCTCCATCTCTCAGATACAAACAGTTTATTACCAAAACTTTACCCACGAATAATAAATAAACAGGCAACTCACTGTATGGCACGGCAGCTCAACATTTCCAAATCATTTTCTATACAGCTTTAAAAACATGTTCAGAATAATGTATGGCGATTACTCCAAAATAAGAAAGACTGATAAAGATAGAAAAGAAATTGTTCATGATTCAGAATGATATTATACTGAAATTAATATCCAGAATACTTTCAACACTTTTTGCACAATAAAAATTGTGCATTGAATGCAGTTATTTATGAAAAGTAGACTGCCTTTTAGATTTTTCAAGTTTAGGTCATAATGAAGAATTTTCCCAACACCTGATTATTTTTGTTCAGTGGACTGAAAGCGACTGAATTCGAATCACAGAATTCCAATTTTATTAGTTTAAAAAAAAAGAACAATTAATTAATTTATCTCCATGTGGCCCTAAATTCTCCGCTATTTTTTCCTGCTTCACCATGACCCAATTCATGATATTACATTATGCATCACGTGGTGGGCTTTCCCTGTTCATGCAAGGCATTGTGGGATGCAAATTTGAAACAGGAGAGAAAAATGGAGGACGTGAGTGTGCGATTGAAACAAGAAAGACCGACTACAGTAACGGAAAGAAAGTGAGAAGAAAAGATGTTATGTTATATACGAAGGAAAGGAAACGCAGGACCAAACTAATAAATATTGGTGGTCAGCGAGCACCTCGGTGTGATCAGCTGTTCGTTTAGCGACAGAATGATGGAACTGTCAGTGCACGCTCAAAGGGAAACCTGCGCATGCACACACACACACAGACTTCCTCTGTCTGCTTGACTGCGCGAAGCGAGCGATTTCATGCACATTATTTGCTTTAATCCCCTCAAATTGAATAACTTCCCAGCCACAGAATGGCCTGATATTTTTGAGATATTACAGAAATAAACATATATCACAATGACCAAACTTCAGATGGAACTAAATTTGACCGATTTTATGAAATTGAAAGGCTGTCTAGCTTTAAACTTTGTTTTTTGTTTTTTCTTTCACCCCAAAATACAAAATATTGAGCAAAATATCTAAATATACATTTGGTGTCTGTTTTATGTTATTAAAATACAGTACACTAGACTCTCAGAAAATAAAGTACATTATTGTACCTTTAGGGCTACAGTGGCTTGTTACTGGGGCAGGACCCTCTAAGGTACTTACTTGTACCCTTTATATACTGATTGGGAACTTATATGTACCTTTTTGGCCCTAAAAAGGGACACATAGTTACCTTGAGGTCCAATAATGAGCCCAAGGGGGTACATTAGTGTAGATTGTATCTTGAGGGACTGATATGGACTCCTACTGTAGCCCTATTTCTGACAGTGTATTATTTATACATTTTATTAAATAAATTATTGAATGTTGATGAAAATATGAAGGGTTGCTCCAAACTTCTAGGTAAATAAAATGAATAAATATCATTTATTTAAATAACATTTTTTGAAATTATAACTTTACTTTAAAACAGAAAATACATTTTATATATAAATTTTCAATCTTAAATTAAAATGAAATTTCTTTTGAAATAAAAATCTGAAATTGTTCAACTTTGTTCGCTGCAAAACATTGTTGTAACACGTTTATTGTTCTGTAAAATCAATAAAAAAAAAAATACCACAGTCCGCTGAGATGAACGTTTCAGTATTTCTTGTCTTGTAAATACAACGTGATATCCATTGCACATCAAAACGCTTTCAGAAACAGACAAGTGCGTCACTCCCAGCCGAAACTCGCCACGTCAGAGTGCACAGTGTCTTCTCTCTTGCTCTCGGTCGTCTTCTTTTCTGTTTCTTCATTACGGATAGAGATATTCACCGCTGCGTACTGTACGTCATCTTCAGCCTCAGTCTGGAAATAAACAGACCCATTTAATTTATTAATTTATTTATTTATCTATTTATTTATTTGTGGTTTTGTGGATTTATTTATTATTAATTTATTTAACAGCGAATGAAACTTATTGTTCTGAATTGTCTTTTTCAAAATTGTCTTTCACTGAATATTTTGCGATACATGATAAATCATCAACGTTTTGCCTCCGTTATAAATGAACCATTTATCCATATAATTCTTATAAAATTCATACAAGTGAAGGAATATAGAAATACGCCATATGTTTTTGGAGCTGGCACTATTGATTACAACATTATGGATCACAGGAGCTGCATAACATCCCGAATCTTTAATAAAATCGATTAAAATTGACTCGAGCGTCGGCTACAATTATCGACAGTCCATAATTATTGACACCTTTTTAGATTTACCAATAAAAAGCAACTTTATAAAAGGTGAGTTTCAGTTAGGCGGCACGGTGGTGTAGTGGTTAGCGCTGTCGCCTCACAGCAAGAAGGTCCTGGGTTCGAGCCCTGGGGCCGGCGAGGGCCTTTCTGTGCGGAGTTTGCATGTTCTCCCCGTGTCCGCGTGGGTTTCCTCCGGGTGCTCCGGTTTCCCCCACAGTCCAAAGACATGCAGGTTAGGTTAACTGGTGACTCTAAATTGACCGTAGGTGTGAATGGTTGTCTGTGTCTATGTGTCAGCCCTGTGATGACCTGGCGACTTGTCCAGGGTGTACCCCGCCTTTCGCCCGTAGTCAGCTGGGATAGGCTCCAGCTTGCCTGCGACCCTGTAGAAGGATAAAGCGGCTAGAGATAATGAGATGAGATGAGTTTCAGTTACAATAGTTATTATTGGTTAATTAATCAACTGGAAGACCCACCTCGCCCTTTGTTCTTGTTGTCTGATTACACAGCTCGCGACCAGAAATGGAATTTTTTTCAGCATGATCAGAAATTTGAGGAAAACCCAGACGTTATCATCACAGGTAAGCATGGTGGAAAGATCATGGACATGTTCTTACTCATCAAATTCACCAATATTTCATGATCTCCTCGTTGAAACCTATTTTGTTTCTTACACTTTCATTCGACAGGTGCGATTTTGTATCTAAACACGCATTTGAGAATCACGTGAGGTGTCGATAATAGTGAACACTTTCACTGGTATCCACCATTATCGACACCCTGTGGAATTAAGTGACATTTACCACTGTTATGGATCGATCTTTGTGTAACATTGTTGAAGTAGATGAAGTACTTTAAAAAAAATAAAAGTGCTGTGATTTATAATATATATATATATATATATATATATATATATATATATATATATATATATATATATATTTTTTTTTTTTTTTTTTCTGATTCATAACAGAATGCTTATAGAATATTTGGAATCCGATTGTAATAAATAGAATTTGACCAAAATTACATTCCTAGCATACATATATATATATATATATATATATATATATATATATATATATATATATATATATATATAACATCAATACATGCTTGAAATATTCAGATTTTTCAATTCCATTCAGAAAATATTTATAAATATTTTATGCAGTTTGTTGTAAATATTGACCACATATTACAATATCAGTAGATGTTTTATATTTTTGTTCAAGGAATGACATGTGACCTTTGACCTGGATTTTCATGTGGTTACAATGTCAATTTCCTGTTGACATTTATTGGTAAACTACAAAACTAGAAATGAATACAAATAACAACGAACGATTAACAAAATGTGATCTACGAAAATATTTAGAAAGTAGGTAGAAAGTGGAACAAAAAGATTTTCTGATGCAGGTTAAACGTTATCAGTTAATTTGTTTACAAACATGAAAATTACTTCCTCATTTATGTAAGCACCGACATCCATATATTTATCTCATCTCATCTCATCTCATCTCATCTCATTATCTCTAGCCGCTTTATCCTGTTCTACAGGGTCGCAGGCAAGCTGGAGCCTATCCCAGCTGACTACGGGTGAAAGGCGGGGTACACCCTGGACAAGTCGCCAGGTCATCACAGGGCTGACACATAGACACAGACAACCATTCACACTCACATTCACACCTACGGTCAATTTAGAGTCACCAGTTAACCTAACCTGCATGTCTTTGGACTGTGGGGGAAACCGGAGCACCTGGAGGAAACCCACGCGGACACGGGGAGAACATGCAAAGTCCACACAGAAAGGCCCTTGCCGGCCACGGGGCTCGAACCCGGACCCTCTTGCTGTGAGGCGACAGCGCTAACCACTACACCACCGTGCCGCCCCCATATATTTATATAAAATATATTTTGTACTGGCGGCACGGTGCTGTAGTGGTTAGCGCTGTCGCCTCACAGCAAGAAGGTCCGGGTTCGAGCCCCGGGGCTGGCGAGGGCCTTTCTGTGTGGAGTTTGCATGTTCTCAACCTGTCCGTGTGGGTTTCCTCCGGGTGCTCCGGTTTCCCCCACAGTCCAAAGACATGCAGGTTAGGTTAACTGGTGACTCTAAATTGACCGTAGGTGTGAATGTGAGTGTGAATGGTTGTCTGTGTCTATGTGTCAGCCCTGTGATGACCTGGCGACTTGTCCAGGGTGTACCCTGCCTTTCGCCCGTAGTCAGCTGGGATAGGCTCCAGCTTGCCTGCGACCCTGAAGAACAGGATAAAGCGGCTAGAGATAATGAGATGAGATGAGATATTTCTGAAAGGACTTCAGATAAGTTAATGTTACTCATGTTAGCATAACTGTTTTTACATGCTAACTAACAGTGTCCAAGTTAACTAGCTATGTGTAAATGTTAGCCGTGGACAAGGCGACAGCAACTTGGGGGAAAATCCATAGAAAGTCATTTGACTCACCAGACTGCATAGCTACGTTTGTAATGTTATCACTAGCTCTAAAACCACAGACAACTTTGTTGGAAGTTTTCTTTTGGAATAAAACATTTATATACCTCAATATCCTCCCGCAGGACAGACGGCGAGATTTTTTAGGCCGTGATGTGATTCGTTTTTGGCAAACAAAGCAAACATTTAAAACGAAATGAATCTTTAATCCTTTCAGAAAACTGAAACATGGGTTCACGGGCCATGGGGGCGTGCAATCTCCAGAAGAACCGCCTCCTTCCATTCTGCCATCAACTGATCGTGTTAAATAATGCTGCGGAGAAATAATTGATCTTGATTTTATTCAGTCTATGGATCTGACGTGACCCTAGTGATTACTGATCGGCTCTCAGTGTCACGTGCGAAAAAAACAATCATGTTTTAGAAAAGAAAAAAACATTCACTTTCAAAGCTGCTTCATAGTAATGAGTAATGAGGACCTTGATAGAAATGTAGTGGAGTGAAAAGTATGATATTTGCCTTTCAAATGTAAAGTCATAAGTTCCAAAAAAACATACTCAAGTAAAGTACAGATGCTCAAAAAGTGTACTTAAGTACAGTACTCAAGTAAATGTACTTTGTTACTGTCCATCTCTGTCAGGCTTTCCTGTATTGGAACCTGTATTGCTTTAACTCTACCTGTTCCAAAGCACCGACACTGAAGACTTCCGTAAACGTTAAATAAACGTCTCCTCACTGAAAACTTCACCGTATCAAGAGCTCGCTGTGTTTTTTAATCAGTATAGAGTCGCTCTATCGCCTGCTAGACAAGTTGCTGTGTAAACAGTTACTATAGAAGCAATAATGTATAAGAATGAGTGCTTTAATGTACTGTAACCTCGTGATTTACAGCTGCGCTGCTGTCAGAGTTCACCTCATCGATCCTGAATCACAATAT
Source organism: Neoarius graeffei (assembly GCF_027579695.1). NCBI lineage: Eukaryota > Metazoa > Chordata > Actinopteri > Siluriformes > Ariidae > Neoarius > Neoarius graeffei. The sequence goes on along the minus strand of NC_083576.1, from coordinate 8,081,556 downwards.
TGTTCTTTTATGATCACAGAAACCAGAAAAGTGTTTTTATTTATCTGAGATAATTGCAGCAAACTGAGAGGATTTTACCTGCTCATGTGTTTGTTCATCCTGCTCTCTCTCTCTGGCGTGGTGTGTGTCACAACAAAACAATGACGTCACCAAATCTGGATTAAATATAGAAACAGAACAGAGGTGTAATGTTCAGTGAAATATCAGATCAGACACAAACAAACATCCAGATCGCTGTTGATAAATGAAGTGCATTAAAGCTGATTTATACCACAGTGGCTTTGAGTTTGGGTTTCAGTCATATTGATTCTGTTCAGGCAAAAGTGTTGTTTAATTTCCTCTAACAGCAGCTCTGACAAAAGCCTTAAGCCCCCTTTTTTTCTTTCATACAAACTTTATCAATTTCTATTTCATGACTTCTACATCATTATCGAGTCAAAATGTTACAAAGAGTTTGTTTTTCAGCACGAAACAAGATCAACTGTGAGCTACTGCTCACTTACATATCCCCCCGCTCTCACTTATATCAGAACGCAAGCGATCGAAGGAATAGGACACTTATTATGAATGTTGACGTCAACAATAATGAACCCTGAAACAAGTAAGTAAAGAGCAGTGTCTCTCCCCAGGGATTTCAAACAGCATCCTGGTAAACTGTCATTTTGAAATAGTATTTTGCTTCTTGAAATAGTGTCAAAATCCACCCTAAATGTTTCATAAATACATTCAGTTGGTAAACAGAAAGCCAATGTGTGACAGACCTGAAAACAGTACACATGGTATAGAACCCCAAGGTGAAGCTCAGTACCAAATATCAAGCAGCTGTGATTTTTAGTTGCTGAGAAAACTGTTATGAAATTTTGTAAATCCACCCTATATGTTTCATAAATACATTCAGTCGGTAAACAGGAAGTTGATTTACAACAGACCTGAAAACGGTATGTATGGTTTAGAACCCCAAGCTAAAGCTCAAAACTAAATATCAAGCTGTTGTGATTTGTAGTTGCTGAGAAAAGTGTTACGAAAATTTTGTAAATCCATGTTATATGTTTCATAAATACATTAAGCCGGTAAACAGGAAGTTGATGTGTGACAGACCTGAAAACAGAAAACACGGTATAGAACCCCAAGCTGAAGTTTGGTACCAAGTCCCAAGAAGCTATGATCTGTGGTTGCTGAGAAAAAGGGCGTTTCAGATGGACAGAGATACAGATGGACAGATAGACAAACAAAGGTAAGCCAGTCAACCCCCCCCCCCCCCCCCCCCCCCAGCGGTGGTATAATTAAATGTTACAGGAAATAAAAAAACGTTTGTATCTGAGCAGCATATTCCATAAGAGAGCACTTTTCAGATTAAAAAAGAAAACATAATGATGGCTGCTGGGTTTTGGTCCAAAATGAAGAAGCGAATGTGACAGTCAAAGTGTCAAGAAGAACTGTGGCTGGTTCTGGAAGATGCTCAGTAAAACCTACAGCTCATTTCCTTATCAAACTGCCCTCATTGGACCTCAGACTACTATTTTTATTTTTATTAAAGCAAAAGACATTTTGTCTGACACCAAATATTGACTTTGTTTCATGGGTAATATGGGGTCATTAATATTTGGTTGACTGGGTTTCATCCAGGCAACTGAGATAAAGCCGCAACTGAAGATGTGATTATTTGTGAAAGAGATCACCAAGTTAGATATCACTGTTTATAATACATAGGGCCAAATTACTCAACTCTGATTGGTCAATCAAGGAGGGCTTTTTTCCTTAACACGGAGCCGTATTTCTGAAATGCTAATGGCTAGTTCATTGCTTGGTTACGGTTACAAAAATTAGCAAATTTTCTCAACAAAATGTCTGACTCTGCTGACTCAGCAATGCCGTGTTTCACTAGATTTGACGAAGAAATGATAAACCAATTGAAAGCTGCAAGCGAAGATGAAAATACCAAAAAAGTATGAATTTTTGGCTTTCCGTGTTTAAGAAATGGGCTGCAGAACAACAAATAAATGACTCTCTAGTGGCGTATGAATGCTGTGAGTTAGACAAGGTGCTATCAGAGTTTTTTTGTGTCATGATGAAAGACGCTTTAGAAACTGATTCAAACGTGCATATAGACTTGTGCCCTGATTGGTTCAGAAAATGTGAATGACAAATGTTGTGAACTTGAATAGCTTCCGAAATATGAATTTGGTCCTACAGTGGTGCTTGAAAGTTTGTGAACCCTTTAGAATTGTCTATATTTCTGCATAAATATGACCCAAAACATCATCAGATTTTCACACAAGTCCTAAAAGTAGATAAAGAGAACCCAGTTAAACAAATTAGACAAAAATATGATACTTGGTCATTTATTTATTGAGGAAAATGATCCAATATTACATATCTGTGAGTGGCAAAAGTATGTGAACCTCTAGGATTAGCAGTTAATTTGAAGGTGAAATTAGAGTCAGGTGTTTTCAATCAATTGGATGACAAATCAGGTGTGAGTGGGCACCCTGTTTTATTTAAAGAACAGGGATCTATCAAAGTCTGATCTTCACAACACATGTTTGTGCAAGTGTATCATGGAATGAACAAAGGAGATTTCTGAGGACCTCAGAAAAAGCGTTGTTGATGCTCATCAGGCTGGAAAAGGTTACAAAACCATCTCTAAAGAGTTTGGACTCCACCAATCCACAGTCAGACAGATTGTGTACAAATGGAGGAAATTCAAGACCATTGTTACCCTCCTCAGGAGTGGTCGACCAACAAAGATCACTCCAAGAGCAAGGCGTGTAATAGTTGGTGAGGTCACAAAGGACCCCAGGGTAACTTCTAAGCAACTGAAGGCCTCTCTCACATTGGCTAATGTTCATGTTCATGAGTCCACCATCAGGAGAACACTGAACAACAATGGTGTGCATGGCAGGGTTCCAAGGAGAAAGCCACTGCTCTCCAAAAAAACTTGCTGCTTGTCTGCAGTTTGCTAAAGATCACATGGACAAGCCAGAAGGCTATTGGAAAAATATTTTGTGGACGGCTGAGGCCAAAATAGAACAATTTGGTTAAAATGAGAAGCATTAAGTTTGGAGAAAGGAAAACACTGCATTCCAGCATAACAACCTTATCCCATCTGTGAAACATGGTGGTGGTAGTATCGTGTTTTGGGCCTGTTTTGCTGCATCTGGGCCAGGATGGCTTGCCATCATTGATGGAGCAATGAATTCTGAATTATACCAGGGAATTCTAAAGGAAAATGTCAGGACATCTGTCCACAAACTGAATTTCAAGAGAAGGTGGGTCATGCAGCAAGACAACAACCCTAAGCACACAAGTCGTTCTACCAAAGAATGGTTAAAGAAGAATAAAGTTCATGTTTTGGAATGGCCAAGTCAAAGTCCTGACCTTAATCCAATCGAAATGTTATGGAAGGACCTGAAGCGAGCAGTTCATGTGAGGAAACCCACCAACATCCCAGAGTTGAAGCTGTTTTGTACGGAGGAACGGGCTAAAATTCCTCCAAGCGGGTGTGCAGGACTGATCAACAGATACCAGAAACATTTACTTGCAGTTATTGCTGCACAAGGGGGTCACACCAGATACTGAAAACAAAGGTTCACATACTTTTGCCACTCACAGATATGTAATATTGGATCATTTTCCTCAATAAATAAATGGCCAAGTATAATATTTTTGTCTCATTTGTTTAACTGGGTTCTCTTTATCTACTTTTAGGACTTGTGTGAAAATCTGATGATGTTTTGGGTCATATTTTTGCAGAAATATAGAACATTCTAAAGGGTTCACAAACTTTTAAGCACCACTGTATATATTATAAACAAGTAATCGTATGGTTCCTTGTAAAATTAAGGATCAATTTCACTCGTGATTTCAAAGTTTTGAAACTGCCCTCGTTGCTTTGCGACTTTTCAAAACTTCGAAATCACTCGTGAAATTAATCCTTAATTTTACAAGAACCATACGATTACCTATACGAATTGATTGTGTGCTTGAAATCATGAGCTGTCCATTCATGTGGATTAGACACTTGTTCATTTTTTCCACAAATCCTAAAATAAAATAATTTGCTTCTCAAATATTAATTGCTTGTTGATCCTCATGGCACTCTCAGACAATTAATGTTTCATATCTAAAAGCTACACTTAGCCATGTGGCCTTCATGTCCATTATAATTAAATTTATTATTATTATGGCGGCACGGTGGTGTAGTGGTTAGCACTGTCGCCTCACAGCAAGAAGGTCCTGGGTTTGAGCCCCGGGGCCGGCGAGGGCCTTTCTGTGCGGAGTTTGCATGTTCTCCCCGTGTCCGCGTGGGTTTCCTCCGGGTGCTCCGGTTTCCCCCACAGTCCAAAGACATGCAGGTTAGGTTAACTGGTGACTCTAAATTGAGCGTAGGTGTGAATGTGAGTGTGAATGGTTGTCTGTGTCTATGTGTCAGCCCTGTGATGACCTGGCGACTTGTCCAGGGTGTACCCCGCCTTTCGCCCGTAGTCAGCTGGGATAGGCTCCAGCTTGCCTGTGACCCTGTAGAAGGATAAAGCGGCTAGAGATAATGAGATTATTATTATTATTATTATTATTATTATTATTATTATTATGGACATAACATTAAATGTAATTTGTTGGCAATTGCTTTAGTTTAAGATGAAAAAAAAACAGTTTAACTGAATATAATATAATCTCATCTCATTATCTCTAGCCGCTTTATCCTGTTCTACAGGGTCGCAGGCAAGCTGGAGCCTATCCCAGCTGACTACGGGTGAAAGGCGGGGTACACCCTGGACAAGTCGTCAGGTCATCACAGGGCTGACACATAGACACAGACAACCATTCACACTCACATTCACACCTACGGTCAATTTAGAGTCACCAGTTAACCTAACCTGCATGTCTTTGGACTGTGGGGGAAACCGGAGCACCCGGAGGAAACCCACGCGGACACGGGGAGAACATGCAAACTCCGCACAGAAAGGCCCTCGCCGGCCACGGGGCTCGAACCCAGGACCTTCTTGCTGTGAGGCGACAGCGCTAACCACTACACCACCGTGCCGCCCCATATAATATAATATAAAATCTTTAAATTAAATTTAAATTTCACAAAATATTACAATAATAACTTCATCAACTTTCTGATTTACAAAATATATTATTAAATATTTTCTAAACCAAGGGGTGGCACGGTGGTGTAGTGGTTAGCGTTGTCACCTCACAGCAAGAAGGTCTGGGTTCGAGCCCCGGGGCCGGCGAGGGCCTTTCTGTGTGGAGTTTGCATGTTCTCCCCGTGTCCGCATGGGTTTCCTCCGGGTGCTCCGGTTTCCCCCACAGTCCAAAGACATGCAGGTTAGGTTAACTGGTGACTCTAAATTGACCGTAGGTGTGAATGTGAGTGTGAATGGTTGTCTGTGTCTATGTGTCAGCCTTGTGATGACCTGGCGACTTGTCCAGGGTGTACCCCGCCTTTCGCCCGTAGTCAGCTGGGATAGGCTCCAGCTTGCCTGCGACGCTGTAGAAGGATAAAGCGGCTAGAGATAATGAGATGAGATGAGCTTTTCTAAACCATATTTCCATTGACCAAACAGCAAAATTAATGGAAAATACTTACCGTAAAAACGCTGACCGACCTTTCTGTGCGTCTTCATACAAATGATGTAGACATTAAATATTATGGACATTAATAAAGCTTGAGAAAGAATGGTGATGATGGGAATGTAGATATTCGAGCGACACCTTGTTTCGTTCATTCCTTCGGATACAGTGCTGTGCTGTCTGGTCGAAGTGACTTAATTAAAAAAAAAAAAACAATGAGGATGTTATTCATTTGAATTTTAGATATAATGTGAAATTCATCCATTATCTTTTAAACAAGCTTGAGAGGTTCTCCAAAGTAATCATATCCATGCCGAAATATTTTCTGTTACTTTATATCCCACGCCTTTTCACAAATTCTTCATTTATCTTTTACTTAAAAAAAAATCTCTTATTTGCACACAGAGCTACAGAAGTTCATTTCACTCTATTTATCATCACTGTCTTTATCTGTGCTAATAGAATTAATCATTAATTACATTTTAATTAAAAAAAATATGTTGTACAGAGTTCTGCAAGGACCCGCAAACACATCAGAGACGCAAATCATCACTGATCATCTGTAACATCTGTAATTACAGTCATTACACATCGTCTGTAAACAGTAAATCATTGTAGTAGTAGGAGTAATAATAATAATAATAATAATAATAATAATAATAATGTGATATAACACCTGGATGTGTGAGGAAATGATACTCACAGTTGTAGCTGACTGGTGGAGGAGAACTATTGAAGTGGAGGATGGTGCTGTGCTGTGCTGTGTGTCTGGGGCATAAAGCATGAACCACAGTGTTACCACACCTATTTATATTCACACACTCTGTACAAAGGGTCAGTGCGAACAAGACAACTTTTTTTTAAAAAGTACATGTTTTACTCAATACATTTTATTCAATTCTATCTATCTATCTATCTATCTATCTATCTATCTATCTATCTATCTATCTATCTATCTATCTATCTATCTACATACATACATATATAGACACACATTATTATTATTATTATTATTATTATTATTATTATTATTATTATCAGTCGTATTAAGGAATGTATTTTCACATGTATTAATAAATAATGAGGACATTTATCTTGATGGATTTATCTTGATATAAAACCATTGACTCTTCTCCTTCTTCTTCTTCTTCTTCTTCTTCTTCTTCTCTCTCATCTATTCACCTTTAAATGTATTCATATATTTATAAATCATATGTACAGAAGAATACAAGTTCATTGTCCAAAATATCTGCAGTCGATCTCAATAATATTGTCGAATATATCCCATGTATAAATGTATTGTTGCCTTTGCATCTGTATTTATCTCACTTTCTTTCTATGTTGTACATTTAAACATATCACTCGCTCTGTATATTTACAGTCCACCTCAGTCTCAATCAAAGAACAGAAAATCCAGAGCTCAACTCTGAGTATACTGTTACTCTGGGAACTGAAACACCGACCAGTCAGTAGTGTGAGAACCACTTCATCTACTGAGACTTAAACACTCAGGCTCACTTTGATGTGTATTATTACTTCCTGTTTGCTGGAGCTGCTCTATTTGGCTGAAGCACCTTTTGGCACTTCGTTACGCTTATACAGGAAGACTAACAATAGCTCAGAAGTAAAGTCTGACCACAATGGACATCTAACCGCAGCGTTAGCTCACCCATGTATAAACATGCAAGGGGCTGTGCAAAGGGTCAGTGTGAGCAAGAGAGGTTTATAAAGTAATGTACACATTTTACTCCATGCATTTTATTCAGTTAAATGCAAATATATTCAATAGAATTTATAATTATTCCACGGAATCGAGTTGTACATGAGCTGATCGCGGCTATAAGCCGTGTATGATGAGATTGAATCGAATAACTGTTTTATTCTATCCACATTCATTGGATTTTGAGAAATGGAGCATTTTATTATTATTTTTCAATCAATAAAAACTTTACACAAAACGTCCAGCAAAATCATTTCGGCTAAGAAAGTCAACAAACGGGCAAAATGACAGGAGCGATATGTGAAAAATGCAATATTAATAATTCTTGAAAAAAAGTTCTTATCATCAAATACTTTCATTCCATATTTTGTTGCTTTTTTTGTATTTTTTGGTTTCGAGTAGAGTTTGTATTTCATCCTCAGTTGGCTCAGCAATGCCCTCTGCCTTTTTGTTTTTCTCTACTCATGGTATATGAGCTGATAGCCTGGTAGTAGAGTAGCCAATCTGAGGGTGCGATTGCTCATATCCAGTGAATGTTGATTCACTCATTATTTGGGGTCAAGGAGAGAAAGCGCAAGGCACCGATTGTAGTTATTAGAATTTTTTACTATTATTGGGGACAAAGCTATAAAGCTGCACAGGCACTTTTGTTGTTCATCATCATCATCATCATAATCTTCTTCTTCTTCTTCACATGATTTCTCACTCATTCAGTCTGTCAATAAAAAATACAAAAATTAATAAATAAAAATACATAAATAACTACAAGCAAAATGAATAAATGTCAAGTAAAAAATAAAATTATTACCTCGCCTGGGACAGGGTCCACCAGGGGGCGAGGAATTGTTCTTAGTGTTTTTTTTTTTTTGTTAATGATATTACGGGAAGGTGGCACGGCGGTGTAGTGGTTAGCGCTGTCGCCTCACAGCAAGAAGGTCCTGGGTTCGAGCCCCATGGCCGGCGAGGGCCTTTCTGTGTGGAGTTTGCATGTTCTCCCTGTGTCCGCGTGGGTTTCCTCCGGGTGCTCCGGTTTCCCCCACAGTCCAAAGACATGCAGGTTAGGTTAACTGGTGACTCTAAATTGACCGTAGGTGTGAATGTGAGTGTGAATGGTTGTCTGTGTCTATGTGTCAGCCCTGTGATGACCTGGCAACTTGTCCAGGGTGTACCCCGCCTTTTGCCCATAGTCAGCTGGGATAGGCTCCAGCTTGCCTGCGACCCTGTAGAAGGATAAAGCGGCTAGAGATAATGAGATGGGATGAGATATTATGGGAAATCTTCATGAAACTTTCAGGATAGATGGGCATTGGTTGCAAATCGAGCCTCCAACATTTTGGGGGTCATCCAGTCAAGGTTTTTGTGGCTACTGCTTCATATAGAGTAAATGGGGTCATTGGGGTGGGGGGTGCAGAGTAGGTCAGGAGTCTGAGGTATGGTCCTGGCAGGGGGCGGAGTAAGTGGGGGTCACTAGTTATTTTTATGAGGCCAATAGCGGTAGGAAAGAAACTGTTTCTGTGGCATGAGGTTTTAGTGATGTCTGTGCTGCTCGCTATGGACTACAGTGAGCTCGTTGCTCTTTTAACATCAGGGTTATCCAGCACTCTGTGTAGCAGTGCTTCTGTGTTTGGCATGGTGTTCTGAGTGATGTTGCCCGGTGGCATTATAGTGGCTGTGCAGGTGGTGTTGGACATACCAGCGCTCTGTGTGGAGTGCTTCTGTGCTCGCTTTGTGGATCCATGGCATGGTGTTCCGAGTGATGTTGCCCAGCGGTATTGCAGTGGCTGTGCAGGTGGTGTGGGACATACCCTCATGCACCTTTTGATGAGACTGTGGTAGCTATGCCACTGGAATTACATCCTGATCCTCTTTTGGTGGACTTTTGTTTCTCCCCTTAATTATAAAGCGACCTTGTGCATGAGAAAGGCGCAATATAAATTGAACTGATTATTATTTATCATTATTACACAAATGGTACACTATTTACTATGCGGTTTGGGACACAGTCTTTCATCTTCATACATTTTGTCGCTGTCCATGGTGTTGAAACTTGAGTGAAGTCACAAACTGAGTTAATTGTCATAATTGCAGGATATAAAAATACACCATGGAAAAGAAATTCAGAAAAAACTCAGTCTTTCAGCCTGCAATACAAATATTTTCTGTGTTCATGTTGATCATCTCAGACATGTCAAGCAAATGAAAATAAACATCAGTGATGGAAATGGTCGAATAAATGATGAACTCGGTTTGTAATCGTGTTTAAAGCTCAGGACTCATCACATCCTTTCGTGTCCCGATTCATGACAATTATTCTTCGAATGTCTGACAGTCATTTTAACTTCAACCTTCATCTACAACAGACACCAAACATCTGTGAAAAACACCACCAACTGGATAAAGTTTTAACCACTAGATGGAAGCATCCAGCTCTGAGAGTGAAATCTAGTCATACACAGACTCTCGATCAATTATACAACTGAAGAACTTTTAACATTCTTACACACATTTCTTAAAAAAAAATCTAGTGTAAATTTAGTATACATTCAGTGACAATTATACAGTACTGCATATTTGATATTATTTATGATATATATTTGACATTTTCACACCTCACTTCCTGACATTAGAACAGAACATCAGTCTTCAGCCCCTTTAATCACTGATCTGTTTCAGGTCACGGAGCAGACCGCCACTGTCCTGCATATATCTTTGTTTATTCTATCCATATTCACTGGATATGAGCAGTCGCTTGCTCTGATTGGCTACTCTACTCTTAGGATATTAGCTCATATACCATGAGTAAAGAAGAAAAGAATGGTGGAATGCATCAAGTCAGTCAGATAGATCACTTTGTTATCAAGTATTTAAAAGAAACAGAAAAAGCTAAAAGAAGATAGTTTTTTTTTTTTTTGGTCCCCTGCACACCCATTATATCCTGTTCTACACTCCAGACCAGTGGGTGGCAGTAATGCACCTTTAAATTGGTTTGCCAACTGCTAGAAACAAAAAAAAAAAAACTAAAGAAGAAGAAGAAGAAAATGGAGGAACGTGTTGCTGAACCAACCGAGGACGAAATAAGAACTCTGCTTGAAAACAAGACCCCCAAATACTACAAAATAAAAGCAACAAAATATAGAATAAAAGTATTTGATGTTAAGAACATATCTTTATTTTTTTTCAATAATTATTAACATATTTTCCATTATAACTCAAAAACGGTTGCCGATAGAGAGATGTTTACTATTATGAGCCTATAGGAACTCCCTATAGCCTTTATAGCCTTTCATTTGGCACCATGATCTTTGACCTTGAGTGACCTTGAAAGGTCAAACTCAAGGTCATGGATTTTCAGAGGGTTGATGGTAGACAGATATTTGCCATTATCAACTTATAGGAAGTGCCATATGCACTTTCATTTGGCACCATGATCTTTGACCTTGAGTGACCCTGAAAGGTCAAACTCAAGGCCATGGGTTTTCAAAGGGCTATAACTTTACACCGATGACATACAAAAGTATTTGATGGAAAGAACATATCTTTTTTTTAATTTTTCAAGAATGATTATTATCACATTTTTCACAAATTGCTCCAGTCATTTCAGCAGATTGTTTACATTCTAAGCAGAAATGATTTTGTTGGACATTTTGTGTAAAGTTTTAATTTATCGAATTTGCAAAAAAATAAGAATAAAAATGCTCTGTTTCTCAAAATCCAGTGAATGTGGATAGAATAAAACAGTTATTCCACTCAATCTCATCATATATGGCTTATAGCCAACTCAGTGCTATGCACCTCATTGACTATCAGCTCATGTACGACTCAATTTCATGGAATAACCATTAAATATAACATAGTGAGAGGGTCATTGAGTTCAACTGCCCTGTTTATGGAGGATTTTTTCACTTTATTTCAAATTATATGTCCAGTGTAGTCCAAAAGTCTCAGATCATGAGTGAAAATGCTCTGATTTTGCATTATTTTTGAAATTAAAGCAAACTTTTTCATTATAAGTTAAAATACTGACAGCAATCAGCATGGTGGTGTAGTGCTTAGCACTGTGGCCTCACAGCAAGAAGGTCCGGGTTCAAGCCCAGTAGCTGGTGCGGGCCTTTCTGTGCGGAGTTTGCATGTTCTCCCCGTGTCCGCGTGGGTTTCCTCCGGGTGCTCCGGTTTCCCCCACAGTCCAAAGACATGCAGGTTAGGTTAACTGGTGACTCTAAATTGACCGTAGGTGTGAATGTGAGTGTGAATGGTTGTCTGTGTCTATGTGTCAGCCCTGTGATGACCTGGCGACTTGTCCAGGGTGTACCCCGCCTTTCGCCCGTAGTCAGCTGGGATAGGCTCCAGCTTGTCTGCGACCCTGTAGAACAGGATAAAGCGGCTAGAGATAATGAGATGAGATACTGACAGCAATCTGAGTGAAAAAAAAAAAGAAAAAAGAATCTCGGAAATATTTGCATGAATTTCAGAGTCTCTTCATATTTGTTTTATCTCTTTTTTGCTTTAATGACAGTGTGCACTCGAGCAGGCGTGGACTCCATACTGTACGTTTGTCCAAAACCTTATGATCTATTTTATATGAAATCCATTCGAGTGTCTTCTGAACATGTGCTTCAGGAGATGAGATCAGACATGAGGAAAATCTGACCTTTATACAAAATAGTTAACCTGGTCAATATCACACTTTTAGGTACATTTACATAGGAATCACGATCTAAAGCAGAATCGTGAATAATAAATATTCAAGATCTTGAATATTTATTTTTCTGTTTTAATATCTATTTTTTAATCTGAAACATTCTGTTTATGCCCAATTTTAAATCATAATAAAATAAATCCAGATCTCACACCCCTGGACACCTCAAAAATGTTTCTGTTTTCAGTAATAGGTCGTGCAGAGACCACTGGGATATAAACCATTTAAACAATGCTGATCCAACGACTCACACAAGATTTTCTTTAAAGCTGGTTATGATTCGTCCCTTAAAATAAACTTCAGTGAAGTTTCCATTCCACGTGTGAGTACACAGAAACCACTGGAGCTGAATGGGGTGAGATGTGGTTGGGTCAAAACACTGCGTGGCTTATTGTCTCTGCTTTTTTTCCCCCCTTTTTTTATCAGAACAAATCACATGGTGTATTTGGGGCGTGCTCAGTCCAGACCAGTGATAGTATAAATAAAATCCTTGCTTCATGCACATTCATAATCTGATTATGAATGAGATCGAAAGGAAATTTAAAATGGCTGGATTCTGGATTTCAGTTTTGGTCTTTAGCACCATGTGTGAGTATTTTTTTTTCTTCTCTTTCTGTTTATTGGTTCTTTAGGATGATTTTAAAGTACCAAACTATTTCTCAAAAAAAAAAAATCCTGGAGCTGATTAGTCTTCTCCAAATGATGTTAATTTTATTTGCTGCATTTTTCATGAAATTAATGCTTTTTTTTTTCCTCGATCCAGTCCAGTCTGGTAGACGCCGGGTTACTGCACAATCCTCAGAGCCAGATGTTTATCAGCCTGATAAGAAACTCATCGTTGATATCGGAGCCTCCGTGACTCTGCAGTGTTATATTTTTGGAGTTGAATTTGAAGAAATGATCTTTTTTAAGCAACAAAACAGAAAACAGCCTCGAATAATCGTCAGATTCTTTAATGCTAGTCGAGAAACGTTTTACAATGAATTCCAAAATCCTCTTTTCCAGATTAAAAAACATACAACCTGCTTCAATCTGACCATTTTAAACACCGCGCTGTCTGATGAAGCCGTGTACTACTGTGCACTGACGAGACCCGACCCTGTGTTTGGAGAAGGAACTGATTTAAAATTTAAAGGTAGGATTTCTACTGAAATGAATAATGTTTCATTCTTCATTACTGTTAGTGTGTGAAGGAGTGAAATGTTCACTGTGTTTGGTAACTTTAACAACACGGCATTCAGGGTTTATTTTTAGTCTGTGATTCATGATAAATGTTTACAGGTCAGAGTTTTACCACTGAATCAGAAACATCGAAACCAGCTCTGTGTGATCACAACACGAACATGAACACACAAGAGAAAACAGGTCAGATGTCTGATAATTTTATAATTCACAATAAACTGCGTTCATGGTTCATAACGTTCTCAGAAGTGACCAGATCTCTCCACTCCTCAGTGCTCGGTTTGGGAACGGCTTTGGGTTTGTGTGCACTTCTGATTTTCTGTCTCATTTATTTCATACTGAGGAGAAGAAAATGGGATAAAAGTAAGTGATTTTGTCACCAGCGAATCATTCCAGTTACTTTCAATATCTATTAAAACACTAATAATTGTGTTTGTGTGTGAATAGTGAACACTTCTACAGAAGCTTCTAAAGGAATGAATCAGGTACGTGTGTAAGAGATTATATTATCTCTTTATATTATTATAGTGTCTCAGTAATTCTGTTTTTCTCTCTCTCTCTTGATATCACTGTCCCTTATCCATGTTTGATTCTCACTTTTACTTTTCCTTCTTATGGATGTGAAATGTTGCTCATTATAGATTTAAGATACGGATTTTACAGTCACTTTGATGAAACTTTAACAACAATCCCAAGTTTTTGTTTTGTTAAAATTGTTCTGTGTCCTGAGTGTGTTTCATGGCTTTGACCCAGATTTCTTATTTCTTATTATTTGTCTGTATTATTATTATTATTATTATTATTAATTTTATTTTATTTTATTATTTTTTTATTTTATTTTTTCAGGAATCTGAAGCTGAAACACTGAATTATGCAGCTTTGAAATTCTCCAAGAGGAAACCCAAAGCTGGAAAAAAGAAAACTGACTCTTCGGATGAGTGTGTGTACGCCGATGTGAAGAAAACTGGGAGATGGAACAGAAATAATGTTTAACACACGCTGCGATTACACTGCCGAAACAGGAAAAACATATTTTAGTGAGTGTCTGGACTATTTGAGAATTTATTTCATCTTTTCGTCATGAGATCAGAATGTAACAGAGAAACGGTTAATAAATGAAAATTTGGGGGAATTTAAAACTTGACTGATTATTTATTAGCAAATATACATTCTAGAAGCAGAATTGTAAAAAAATGTCACATCAGGAAAGGTATTGTTTGTTTGTTTGTTTGTTTGTTTGTTTGTTTGTTTGTTTGTTTGTTTGTTTCAATTTCAATGTAGAGCTAAACCTCCAGACTACAGGTTTTACTTTGATACAGATGTTCACAATAACTGCTGATTGTCTTTGTTTGTTTGTTTGTTTGTTTGTTTGTTTGTTTGTTTGTTTGTTTGTTTGTTTGTTTGTTTGGTGAGTAGATTGTTTTTGTTAGTTAGTTAGTTAGTTAGTTTTTGGCAGGTTGATTGTTTGCTTGTTTATTTGTTTCATGGGTTGTTTGTTAGTTTGCTGGGTTGACGGATTTTTTTTGTTTGTTCATTGTTTGGTGGGTTGATTGTTGTTTGTTTGTTTGCTTGCTTGCTCTTTTTCAGTGTTTTAATGAAAAAATAAGAGGTTTTGTCATCTCATTTGTATAATTTTGCTTCTTTTTTAACAAGAAACAAACAATTTCATTAAAGATGTAACAAAAACATGCTCTGAAACATTATTCTGAAATTTCTGAGTAAAAGTAAAGTCTCAGTGTTGCGCATGTTCAAGACAGAAGTGTGTTGGACATAAAAGTCAACGACTGCAACCATGACATTAACTGGGGGCGGGGCTTGTTTTATCCACCCACCTCTGGGCTTGAAACTCATGCCCTGTGAATGCAGTACCCAGAACCAGGAAGTAGTTCAGTGTTGAAAAAAACTTCTTCAAACACATTTTACATGAAACAAAGTGAATCATTAAACCACAGCAGAGTCTTGTGATGATGATGATGATGATGATGATGATGATGATGATGCCTTTTAGTGCACTGTTTGTAAATGCACCATCGTGTCTCTCTGAGGGAAATCCTCCTCAGTGTCTAATCCAGCTGCGGTGGGAAGTTCACCCTCAGTAGAGGAAATGATTAAATCCAGCCATCAGGGCTACAGACGCCTTCAGAGATCAAACAATACAGTCGAAACACATTTAATACGTAAAATCATCCATCACTTATAATCTGAACACGACTGTCAAGGCCTTACGGAAAAAAAATCATCTGATAAAATGCCAAAATTGAAATGTATTGATGCTGTGTTTGTCCCAGATCATCATGAATCTGTCGGGAAGATTTTGTACAAACAAGTTGAATAAAGACAGCAATTAAAATAGCAACAATGAGGTGTTAGTGTCGGCGCACGTGAGGGTAAAAATAAACCACATTTTTCTTTTCAGTGCAAAACCGAAACACAGATATGGAAAATACAATATGGGGCAGATGTAACTACATCAGAATACCACGTGCTTGTTTATCATGACTTTTTTTTTTTTTTAAACAACCAATCACGTGTCATACTCTGGGACGTCCTTAGTGCAGAGTGTCTTTAGTATCAGCATAAATTCAAATCAGGCTTCGAGCACATTCACATTCTGTTCATAAATGAGACACAAACACTGTCGAATTTATAAGAAATAATTTAAAAAAAACCATGAAAACCTTCTGGATTTTGAGTTTGATCTGCAGCACCATGTGTAAGTAATATGAGTAATCTTAATTTATATTCATCTTCATTATTGCTGAATGATATCTAATTAGAATATTATTATTATTATTATTATTATTATTATTATTATTATTATTATTATTATTATTATGACCTGTTGTTTTAAAGCACTTTTTGTGAGCTGAATGTGGAAGTAACTTTCTTAAACTTTGTTCCAGGTTACAGTTAATAACTCTGAGTTTATTAATATCTGAAATACTGTACATTATTATGTGTTGTGTTCTTTTTTTCTCTACCTTTCAATGTTTTTTTTTCTTTTTTCTCTAGATCTAGTCCAACCTGGTAGACGCTGGGTTGCTGCACAATCCCTCACAGAGTCAGGAGTTTATCAGCCTGATAAAGAGCTCAGTGTGGATATCGGAGACTCGGCGACTCTGCAGTGTTGTATTTCTGAAAATGTATTTGGGGTAATCGCCTGGTTTAAGCAACCAAACAGAAAAAAACCTCAGATTATAGTCAGGGTGTATAAAACTGCTGGAGATACATTTTACAGTGAATTCCAAAAGTCACATTTCCAAATAGAAAGATCTTCAAACTGCTTCAATCTGATCATTTTAAACATCATTCAGTCTGATGAAGCCATGTACTACTGTGCACTGACGGACCTCATGCCCGTGTTTGCAGATGGAACTTATTTAAAAATTAAAGGTAGGATTTCCACTAAACTTTCTTAAACTCCTGGTTTAATGTCGTGATATTTTTCCTTATTATCATTAACATGTTCAACCTGGAAGACAAATAATCCTGAAGTAGTGAAATGTTCACTGTGTTTTCTTCTTCAACTACACTGAGTTACAGACTTTTAGTCAGTGAATGATGATAAATGTTTCCAGGTGAACATGTTACTATTGAATCAGAAACATCTAAACCAGCTCTGGGTGATAATTCAGTGGGCTGTGAACCAACACTGCATGGAAACAGCATTAACATGAACACACAAGAGAAAACAGGTCAGATGCCTGATAATTCACTATTAATTAATCATTCTTAATTCATAATATAGTGAAATAACATTCTCAGAAGTGACCAGATCTCTCCACTCCTCAGTGCTCGGTTTGGGAACAGCTTTGGGTTTGTGTGCACTTCTGATTTTCTGTCTCATTTATTTCATACTGAGGAGAAGAAAATGGGATAAAAGTAAGTGATTCTATCATTAAATTATAGTAATAATTACTTGATAATCACTAATTAATACTAATCTAATGAGTGACTTTTATTGTATTTTTTTTCTTATATTTGGTTCCTCTGTAGAAGTTTCTCCAGGAATAAGACAGGTACATGTGCAGGTAAATAAAGACTTTTTGCTTTGGGTTGTATTTAGCTGACAGGAATTACATTTTGATTGATGGAGTATTTCTTCACTTTCATTGCATATTTTTTTTTTTTTAGTTTTGTTGGGGATTTGTTTTCAAGTAGAATTTTTATTTCATCCTTGGTTGGTTCAGCACCACGCTCCTCCATTTTATTTTTCTCTACTCACAGTATATGAGCTGATATCCTAGTAGTAGAGTAGCCAAGTGAATTAAATCTTTCTTTTTTTCTCAGGAATCTGTTGGTGACAGTTTGACTTATGAAGCTTCACACATGTTGAAGAGGAAAGTTAAACCTGGAGGACGGGATGATTTGGTGTACTCTCATGTGATGTATGTGGAAATGTAATATTTATCATAAAAGACCCAGAACACTTTACTGTTGTTGTTGTTGTATAAATGAATATTTGTAAAATAAATGTCACACATCTGAGTGTATATTGTATCTCTCAATGTTCTCATTGCTCTGTGTTCTACACGACATCCATCTCCTACACTTGTTTATAAAAATAAATGTCGTACGTTTATTCTGAGCTTCATGAATGATTTTGATCACTGAATAGAAAATCCAGATCATCCAGATTGTTCAACATTAGATCTCGACTCTGAGTGAAGTGACACACTGGAGACTTCAGCGTCACCCAGACAGCAGTGTCAGAGACAGTTGAGCGATTGAATGTTCAGCACTCAGGTTCACTTTCATGTGCATTATGACATCCTGTTCATTGTGGTTACAGCATTTTGCACAAGTATCTGTTGGCACGTCACTGCGCTTAAACAGGAAGATTAACAATAGCTCACAACTGACCTCAACTGTCATCCAACAGCAGCTTTGACCAACGGTGAAGTGTGTTCAGCTCTTCCAGCTCTTTAATACTGACTTTCACACACTGGCTTTCTTTCAATAAGTTGTAAACTATTAATTTAAAATTTATTTGCAGTTCAATTTTTAGCCTCAGAGTTAAAGATCATTTCTAAAGTGGTTCCTTTGAATTATCAGGCTGATAAAATACATTAAACAGTGATAATGATGTCATTTACTTTTCATTTACTTTTCCGCTCAATTTAATCTATGAATTCATTTTCTCATTTCACTTTTCTATTAAGTTAAAACAGTTCTTGTCTTGTCTGTGTCTTGGTGATATTTTCCAACTGCTACATTTTTTCTAAACTGTTCATCTCCTGCTGTAGATGATCTTCATCACTACTTCAGTTCACCTCACTGCTCAACTCACTTTCACTGCCTTTGTCTCTTTTATTGCTCTGGTCTTCATCTCTTCCTCAAAATCTTCATCACTGCTCTCACTCTCACTACATGACGGACCTGATGGAAAGGTTTCTCCCAACACCCTTCATCCTCAGCACTTACTTTTGTGTTTTTTGTGTAGTTTTGTGTGTCGAACCAGAAGGGTGTTAAAAACAGATGGGGGACATTTCAAATTTGAATTTCTACACTAAAATTCTAACTACATCATTTTCCATGTTACATGACACAGTACATGATTATTAAACTGGAGACTAATTCTACAGAAAATAATTGTTTTAAATGTCCTGAATCAATTCAGCAGTTAACAGGCCCAGGAGATGTTACACTTCCATAGACTTTGCCAGAGATATGGAAGCAATTTCACAATCAGTCATCGTTCCTGAATAATCCATCACATATTGTATCCATCTTGTCCCAGGCTACAGCTCTCACACAGCTTTTCATCACTCGGCCTACGCTGCAAGGCTGATAAAGAATATCTGGATCACAAAATGGTGGTTTGCACTGTCGCATCACAGCAAGAAGGTTCTGGGTTTGAGCCTGGTGGCTGACAAGGGCCTTTCTGTGTGGAGTTTGCATGTTCTCCCCATGTCTGTGTGGGTTTCCTCCAGGGGCTCCGGTTTCTTCCACAGTCCAAAGACATGCAGGTTAGGTTAACTGGTGACTCTAAATTGCCTGTAGGTGTGAATGTGTGAGTGTGCAGAAAGGAACGAGCCACAAAACCAAACACAGTTTACCTTAAGCCTGGATCGGGGTCGGCAGTGACGACAATGGAACACAAAATACACTAAATATTTTAACAGATAATGCACTCTGCTGGCTTGATAAATGTTACTTACTATTCAGGATTGGATTGCTTAATAAATAAATAAATAAATAAATAAATAAATTCCAGACTGATGAAAGTAATTTATGATGATTTTAAGATTTTTTTCCTCCAGAGTTTGAGATCAGAGAGAAGTGCAGTGTGTCGCTGTCCATGGTGTTGAAACTCCTGTAACAAAACTAATGAAGTTCGCTGACCAGAGCAACATAAACAACACAACAATCAACAACATATACAAATTCCAATGAATAATTGAGTTGTACATATTAATGTAAAGACAAATGTGTCAAACAAAAGACAAACAAATAAATAAATAGTCCAGCACTGTCTTCCAATCAGAAGGCCGAGTCTTATATAAACATCATTTCTGAGTGGTGTTTCTCCTCTCCTGAGAAAAGGTGGGATTTGAAGGCAGCATGGCGTGTCTCCTTCTCAGACAAGACAATCCCATAATGCAGTCACCAGACCAGAGATCTGAAATTTGGATTCTGTTCAATTACATTTAAACTCACAGCTTTCTCCAGCAGCGACCAAACAACTGTTTCCACAAATGATTTAAAGCTACACGAATTTTAACCACTAGGGGGCAGTGTCCAGCTCTGATAGTCAAATCTAGGTGTAAAAAAATAGTTCAGTTATACAATTGAATTTTTATTATTAGGGCCCGAGCCCTATGGGCGAAGGCCCTATTGTTCTTGTAAGAGTTCACTATTATTATTCTTCCGTCTTCTTCTTCTTCTTCTTCTTCTTCTTCTTCCGTCTTCTTCTTCTTCCGTCTTCTTCTTCTTCTTTATTTTTCTCCGCTGTTGGGCCATTTTCGGGGCGCTTGCCATGGGCGAAAACGCACAAAATTTGGCACCAGTTCCGAGAATTGCCACCGCTACTCAGAACCAGAAGCCCAAACTTGGCCGGGGCTCAGGGCCTCCATAGCGCCCCCTAAGTCGTTGTGATTTTGGCCTCCCGCATTACGGTGCCTGGTTGCCATATAGTTTGTAGTAGTGGCATGCAATTTGGTAGGCATATGTATCGCACTAAGCCGGACAAAAATGTAATGCCAATGCATTAGCCACGCCCAACAGGAAGTGAGGTAATTTCACTTTTGTGCGAAATGCATGGCCACGAAGACGGCGCAACTCCTCCTAGACCGTTCATAGGAATGTCACCAAAATTGATACACATCATCTACAGACATGGCTGACAAAAGTTACTAAATACGTTTCACGTAGGATTAACCGTTCAGAAGTTATACGTCTATCAATTTTCGATGCAAAATTTTACATGCTTAAAAATTCATAACAAATCTTCTGATTGCTCAAAACTGCTCATACTTCACACACAAATCACTCATTGGGCTTCTGACATGTTACCCAATTTCTGTGATACTTCGCCACTGGGGGCGCTATTTTTGGGCAAAAATTCCAATCTTTCCTCAATTTTGGTCAAACTTCACGGCCACCCTCTTACTACCTCCCATGTCATGGATACCACGTTTTGGAAATTTTCGTCCATGGGGGGCGCTGTTTTTGGCCGACGCAATTGCTCCAAAACGGGTTTTTGGTAAATAATTCCATAATGCTTTTCCTTCACACCACTTCCTTGTGATAGTACGTTGCTGTTGTAGACACTTATTTTTCCAACTCATAATCCCTCATGTACAGCATAGCGCCACCTACTGACATGGGAAAAACCTAAAAATTTATTCTTCAAAAATCTATATCTCATCTTCTATTTACTCAATTGTCATCAAACTTCATACGCAAACTCTTCATAGCTCACCTGACTTCTACGCCAAATTTTGTGCACTTTCGCCCCTGGGGGTGCTGGTTATGGCAAAAATGATATTGCAGCTTCTGATTTGTCAAACTTGCCAAGCAAACTCTTTACAAGACCCTTATTGGGGCGCTTGCCATGGTCGACAACGCACGAAATTTGGCTCCTTTTTCTTAGACTGCCACCGCTACTGAGAACCAGAAGCCCAGATCCAGGCGGGCCTCAGGGCCTCTATAGTGCCCCCTAACTCGTTGTGATTTTGGCCTCCCGCATTAAGGTGCCTGGTTGCCATGTTGTTTGTAGTAGTGGCATGCCATTTGGTAGGCATATGTATCTCACTAAGCCGAACAAAAATGTCATGCCAATGCATTAGCCACGCCCAACAGGAAGTGAGGTAATTTCACTTTTGTGCGAAATGCATGGCCACAAAGATGGCGCAACTCCTCCTAGACCGTTCATAGGAATGTCACCAAAATTGATACACATCATCTACAGACATGGCTGACAAAAGTTCCTAAATAGGTCTCACGTACCATAAACCGTTCAGAAGTTATACGTCAATCAATTTTCAATGCAACATTTTACATGCTTAAAAATTCATAACAAATCTTCTGATTGCTCAAAACTGCTCATACTTCTCAGGCAAATCACTCATTGAGCTTCGGACATGTTACCCAATTTCTGTGATATTTCGCCACTGGGGGCGCTATTTTTGGGCGAAAATTCCAATCTTTCCTCAAATTTGGTCAAACTTCACGGCCACCCTCTTACTACCTCCCCTGTCATGTATACCACATTTTGGGAATTTTCGTCCATGGGGGGCGCTGTTTTTGGCCGTCGCAATTGCTCCAAAACGGGTTTTTGGTAAATAATTCCATAATGCTTTTCCTTCACACCACTACCTTGTGATAGTACGTTGTTGTTGTAGACACTTATTTTTCCAACTCATAATCGCTCATGTACAGCATAGCGCCACCTGCTGACATGGGAAAAACCAAAAAATTTATTCTTCAAAAATCTATATCTCTTCTTCTATTTACTCAATTGTCATCAAACTTCATACGCAAACTCTTCAGAGCTCACCTGACATATACGCCAAATTTTGTGCACTTTCGCCACTGGGGGCGCTATTTTTGGGCAAAAGATCCAATCTTTCCTCAAATTTGGTCAAACTTCACGGCCACCCTCGTACTACCTCCCATGCCATGTATACCACATTTTGGGAATTTTCGTCCATGGGGGGCGCTGTTTTTGGCCGACGCAATTGCTCCAAAACGGGTTTTTGGTTAATAATTCCATAATGCTTTTCCTTCACACCACTACCTTGTGATAGTACGCTGCTGTTGTAGACACTTATTTTTCCAACTCATTACCGCTCATGCACAGCATAGCGCCACCTACTGACATGGGAAAAACCAATAAATTTATTCTTCAAAAATCTATACCTCATCTTCTATTTACTCAATTGTCATCAAACTTGATACGCAAACTCTTCATAGCTCACCTGACATATACGCCAAATTTTGTGCACTTTCGCCCCTGGGGGTGCTGGTTATGGCAAACCCTATTGTTGCCATGTGTCCAATTCTGTGCTTTGTCGCCATTGTGGGAGTAATGTCTCTTGCCGAAGAAGCTGTGGAAGGTATTTCGCGGGGACGCATGCCCCCGCCCCCCTTGGCCGCTGGCGCGAGGGCCCGTCGAGGCCGCTTGCGGCTTTAATTATTATTATTATTATTATTATTATTATTATTATTATTATTATTCAGTGTCTTGTTTATTTGATATTGTTTATGATATATTTTAACTGTTCAGTCTTCAGTCCCTTTAATAACTGATCTGTTTCAGGTCACAGAGCAGGACATGACTTTATTGTTTACTTCTGGGATTTATTAGATTTTATTTATCAAAAATGAAAGAGAATACCCAAGACTTTCGAGATTTTATTAAATATTAAAGGAAGGAGTCTCCAGTGTCAGTGCATTGTAACAGTCAGAAGTAATGACATTTTATCATGAAATTAATCAATATTATTTCAGATATAACATGATACAGATTTTCCAGCATGCATTAATAATAAACTCTTATTCCTTATATATCATTAATAATAAACTACACAGACAAAATGAGTTGCTCAGCAATTGCAGTGTTTAATGTACAATACAGAACATTACAGTGTCAATAGTTTGTGCACCCTGATGGATCATCATGATGGTCAAATTTTGAGGTGATATTTGATCTTCATGCAGAAACAGAACACCACACTGACACGCCCATGTTCCAGTTTGATCTGGTCTTAAACACTTTAAAGGAACAGTCCACCGTACTTCCATAATGAAATATGCTCTTATCTGAATTGAGACGAGCTGCTCCGTACCTCTCCGAGCTTTGCGCGACCTCCCAGTCAGTCAGACGCAGTCAGATGCGCTGACACTCCTGTTAGCAATGTAGCTAGGCTCAGTATGGCCAATGGTATTTTTTGGGGCTATAGTTAGATGCGACCAAACTCTTCCACATTTTTCCTGTTTACATAGGTTTATATGACCAGTGACATGAAACAAGTTCAGTTACACAAATTGAAACGTAGCGATTTTCTATGCTATGGACAGTCCGCACTATAATGACAGGCGTACTAACACCTTCTGCGCGCTTCGGCAGCGCATTGATATCTGAGCTCCATATCAATGCACTGCCGAAGCGCGCAGAAGGTGTTAGTACGCCTGTCATTATAGTGCGGACTGTCCATAGCATAGAAAATCGCTACGTTTCAATTTGTGTAACTGAACTTGTTTCATATCACTGGTCATATAAACCTATGTAAACAGGTGTGACGGCCACTAGGGTTTTTTTCTGTTTATTAGCTGTTTTTTCCTTTTACTCCCTAGACTAGGCGCGGGTGGAGTGTTTATGAGCAGCAATTGCGGTCACCTGTCCAGAGGCGGAGCTTGGGCCTTTATTAGGAGCTGCCTCCCAGACATCGGGACCCACTTTTCTTTCACATCCAGCAGGCATACACTACTGACTGTCGACTTATCTCCTATCTTCCTTTATTTTGGTTGCTTACAATTGAGAGACTTTTGAGACTTAAGAAAAATAAATTCGCTTTTGGCATTGCACGTATCTCGCTCGCCTCGCCTCCCTTCTTATTTATTTTATTGGCTCCCCTAGGCCTTTACAATATGGGGGCTCATCCTTTTTCCCTTGTTGGGTATTTTTTTTTCTCCTCTCGCTTCTCCGATTAGGCTTTGCCGCGTGAGTATCATCTTTTTGAGTTTGCACCTTGTCTTTTTGCGGCGTCTGTTTTGACCCGCTGCGCTTCTCTTTTTGTGGGGGGTGTGTGCTGTGCGTTTGTATGTGCATTTGCATTTTTGTAATTGACTTCGGTGCATATTTGACTTTTTGTAGAAGTTAAGTGTTAATTGCACTCAGAATTGTTTATTGGAGATTATTGTGCAGCCGTCGTTTCTCTATTGATATGTTTTCCCTGGTCCAAATTGTTTTTTGGTGTTCGTAAGTGGTTATTTAATTAGTCTCAATTGGTACCAGCTGCCGACCTTATGTAGCTTTGTCTGGTTCCTTCCCCGTTAGGTATAGGGTGTGTCCTCGTGCGCACCATTTTTTTATTTTAGTTTGTTATTTTTGGGCGTCGGCGGTGAAGGTGGGTAGAGTGGTTGTCTCGGGTGCACGTCCGGGGCTTTGGGATATCTTGGGCCCACTGGTTTAATGTGCTTAAAATCCCCCCATCAGTAACTGTCAGAAGACCTAGGGTCTACTTAGTTTAGTTTATCTAGTATAATAGATGGGTTGTGGACCAGCAAGCTTTGGTTTGGCTGTACCAATGTTTTGATCTCGCAATATTGAACTTTAGTTAATGAAGATTTGTTAATGAACACCTGTTGGACTTGTGGAGTGAAATTTGTTTTTTCATAATTGTAAGCCGCTGCGATAAATAGCCACACAATTGTAAAATGTCGGCTATTGATTCTTTTGTGGACGCTCCTTCGAGCGATGCATTAAATTCGTTGACCAAAGATCAGCTGCTTGTAATTGCTGAGCACTACGATGTCGCCCTAACTAGCACTGAAAAGCACTCGAAAGAGCTTATGCAATCAGTAATTAAGGATGCGCTGATTGATGCCCAGGTGCTGCCTGACAAGGGAGCCTCCGCGACCCCTCCTCCGGCAGCCGGCACCATGTCTTATGAGCAGCAGAAGGAGCTTCTGCTTCTCAAATTAGAAAATAGTAAAAGTGAGCAACAAAAACAGCGCCTGGAACTAGAATTAGGAAGGACAAAAATAGATGTTGAGCGCCAACGTTTAAAGCTTCTTAAAGAGGGCAAGCATTATACGGGTGAGTTTGATGTTGTGCATAATCTCAAACTTGTCCCAAAATTTGAGGAGGACAAGGTGGAGACGTTTTTTGCCTTATTTGAGCGAGTGGCAGATGCATATCGATGGCCTGATGCAGAGCGCACCTTGCTACTGCAATGTACATTGACTGGGCGCGCACAGCAGGCCTACTCTGCCCTTGGTTATGAGGATAGTAAAATTTACAAGTGCATTAAGGATGCAGTTCTGAAAGCACACGAATTGGTGCCGGAGGCGTATCGCCAAAAGTTTAGGGCTATGCGTAAACGCCAAAACCAGACCTACACTGACTTTGCGCATGACCTCGCAGTTCAGTTCAATCGCTGGTGTTCCGCATCGGGAGTTGAAAACCAGGAAGAATTGGCCAATTTAATACTGGTGGAACAACTAAAAAATACCCTCCCAGATGCAATGGCAATTTACCTTAGCGAACGCGACGCCATCTCTCTGACTGCTGCTGCCACTTTAGCAGATGATTATTCCTTAATCCATAAAAGCAGGTTTTCTGGTCCGCCATCCCGTAATATGCGTTGGTCTCGTAATATTCCAACACTCCGTAACCCACGTATGCAGGTGTCTTTAAACAAGAGTGATCCTCGCTCTCGTAGCCAATCAGGTTCTGACACTATCTGCAATTACTGTTTAGGGAAAGGCCACTGGAAATCGGAATGTCCTGTGCTGTGTGGTAAAGACAGCTTAAAGTCCGCTGTTAAGCACAATGCCTTGGCTGTGCCAACATCACATGTTGCCCGTGTAAATGATTATTTTTCACCTTTTGTTTTTGATGGCCTTGTTTCACTTAGTCCTGGTGGGAAAAAAGTCCCGGTTAAAATCCTTAGGGATACTGGCTCAGTCGAGTCTTTCATTTAACGATCTGCTTTACCCTTCTCTGCTTTCTCCGACACAGGTCGATTTTTTTATGTTCGCTGAATAAATTTAAATGTCTTGAATGTGCCCCTTCACCGGGTGTACTTGGATTCAGCTTTGGTAAAGGGGAAAGTTGCCCTTGCGGTACGCCCTGCGCTGCCGATACGTGGTGTTGCAGTAATTCTGGGCAATGCTTTGGTTGGGTCTCGAGTTTGGGTAAACGACGCCGTTTGTGGTGAGGATGTCAAAAATGATGAAATTGGACCGGTAGCTGTGACGACGCGTGCGTCGAGTAAAATGCTACCTGCGCCTACGCAAATTAATGTGCATTCTCTATCTGGTTTGCCTAACTCTGTCTCCCAACAACAGGTAATTGATGCCCAGCAGTCCAATGCTTCGTTGAAGGCGCTGTTTCTTAAGACACACAGTGGCAGTGATTACATGGTTCTGGGGTATGTAATTCATAATGGGGTTTTGATGCACAAGCGTCCTCCTAGTGGCCCTGCTGATGACCACCTGTGACAGGTAGTAGTACCGACATCCTTGCGCAATTTAGTAATGAACACTGCCCATGAAGATGCCGGTCACATGGGTGTCCGGAAGACCTATGATCGCGTTATCCGCCACTGCTATTGGCCGCGCCTTAAACGAGACATTGCGACCCATGTCAGGACCTGTCAAATTTGTCAGCGGACAGGCAAGCCCAATCAAATGCCGAAGCCTGTGCCTCTGCGCCCAATCTCTCCCATGTCTAAACCATTTGAACATCTTGTTATTGACTGTGTTGGGCCACTGCCTCGTTCAAAGAGTGGATGCAGTTATCTACTCACAGTAATGTGCCAGACTACCCATTACCCTGCGGCGTACCCACTCCGTTCCATCACTGCCAGGCCCGTTGTAAAAGCGTTAACTGAATTTATCTCCACATTTGGCATCCCGAAAACCATACAATCTGATCGTGGTACAAACTTTACATCTAAGACCTTTGCTCAGGTGTTACATCTTCTGAACATTCAGCATAGTAAAGCGTCAGCGTATCACCCCCAGAGTCAAGGAGTATTAGAAAGGTTTCATCAAACGCTAAAGTCAATGTTGAGGGCATACTGTGTGGAGTTGGGTAGTAGCTGGAACGAGGGCCTTCCCTGGTTGCTGTTGGCGGCCAGGGAAGTAACCCAAGAAAGCACTGGGTTCAGTCCAAACGCGCTTGCTTTTGGCCATTCTGTACGTGGCCCAGTGGCAACTCTTGTGGGTAACTGTGATCTGCTGTGCGAGCCCCCACAGTCCTTAACGGACTATGTAAATGGGTTTCGCCGTCGGCTGTATTTAGCAGGGAAATTGGCCAGAGAAAAACTTCAGACTGCACAGGTTAAAATGAAAAAAAACATATGATAAGAAAACTGTCCGTCATGTGTTCAATGTGGGGGATGAGGTAATGATGCTTTTGCCTGTCATCCACTCTCCTTTCCAGGCAAAATTTGCTGGTCCGTATAAAGTCATTCGTGTAGCGCACAATGACAACTATGTTATTGCAACGCCCGACAAGAAGAAATCGACCCAGTTGTGTCACGCAAACCTGCTTAAACCGTACTTTGATAAGGCAAAGGTTATTGGTCCGGCTGCTGCTGTTAGTTTACATCTTAGCTCGTCAGTGGCAGGGACGAGTGGGGATAGCGCTGTAACTCATTCGTCTACTTTGCCAGCGGTGGCAGCGCTGGAGGATGTAGAAGTCTGCGCACCTGACGATGCAGTTTTATTGGGTCGTCTAAAGAATTCAGAGTCGTTGGCTAATCTATCAGTGCTGTTTAAACATCTCACCTCACAGCAGGCGTTTGAGTTGCAGGCACCTATTAAAGAGTTCCCTTCGCTTTTCTCTGACACACCAACCCAGACAACACTCATCAGTCATGACATTGACGTTGGACAGTCTGCCCCGATCAGACAACGTTTTTATAGGGTCTCGGGGGAAAGACAAAAAATCCTGGAAGGTGAAGTAAAATATTTGTTGCAACATGGTCTAGCCGAGCAGTCATTTTCCAGTTGGGCGTCCCCCTGCATCTTAGTTACAGTGGTGCTTGAAAGTTTGTGAACCCTTCAGAATTTTCTATATTTCTGCATAAATATGACCTAAAACATCATCAGATTTTCACACAAGTCATAAAAGTAGATAAAGAGAACCCAGTTAAACAAATGAGACAAAAATATTATACTTGGTCACTTATTTATTGAGGAAAATGATCCAATATTACATATTTGTGAGTGGCAAAAGTATGTGAACCTGTGCTTTCAGTATCTGGTGTGACCCCCTTGTGCAGCAGTAACTGCAACTAAACGTTTCCGGTAACTGTTGATCAGTCCTGCACACCGGCTTGGAGGAATTTTAGCCTATTCCTCTATACAGAACAGCTTAAACTCTGGGATGTTGGTGGGTTTCCTCACATGAACTGTTACTTCAGGTCCTTCCACAGCATTTCGATTGGATTAAGCTCAGGACTTTGACTTGGTCATTCCAAAACATTAACTTTATTCTTCTTTAACCATTCTTTGGTAGAACGACTTGTGTGCTTAGGGTCGTTGTCTTGCTGCATGACCCATCTTCTCTTGAGATTCAGTTCATGGACAGATGTCCTGACATTTTCCTTTAGAATTCGCTGGTATAATTCAGAATTCATTGTTCCATCAATGATGGCAAGCCGTCCTGGCTCAGATGCAGCAAAACAGGCCAAAACCATGATACTACCACCACCATGTTTCACAGATGGGATCAGGTTCTTATGCTGGAATGCAGTGGTTTCCTTTCTCCAAACATAACACTTCTCATTTAAATCAAAAAGTTCTATTCTGGTCTCAACCGTCCACAAAACATTTTTCCCATAGCCTTCTGGCTTGTCCACATGATCTTTAGCAAACTGCAGACAAGCAGCAATGTTCTTTTGGAGAGCAGTGGCTTTCTCCTTGCAACCCTGCCATGAACACCATTGTTGTTCAGTGTTCTCCTGATGGTGGACTCATGAACATTAACATTAGCCAATGTGAGAGAGGCCTTCAGTTGCTTAGAAGTTACCCTGGGGTCCTTTGTGACCTCGCCGACTACTACACGCCTTGCTCTTGGAGTGATCTTTGTTGGTCGACCACTCCTGGGGAGGGTAACAATGGTCTTGAATTTCTTCCATTTGTACACAATCTGTCTGCCTGTGGATTGGTGGAGTCCAAACTCTTTAGAGATGGTTTTGTAACTTTTTCCAGCCTGATGAGCATCAACAACGCTTTTTCTGAGGTCCTCAGAAATCTCCTTTGTTCATGCCATGATACACTTCCACAAACATGTGTTGTGAAGATCAGACTTTGATAGATCCCTGTTCTTTAAATAAAACAGTGTGCCCACTCACACCTGATTGTCATCCTATTGATTGAAAACACCTGACTCTAATTTCACCTTCAAATTAACTGCTAATCCTAGAAGTTCACATACTTTTGCCACTCACAGATATGTAATATTGGCTCATTTTCCTCAGTAAATAAGTCAGCAAGTATAATATTTTTGTTTCATTTGTTTAACTGTCTTCTCTTTATCTACTTTTAGGACTTGTGTGAAAATCTGATGATGTTTTAGGTCATATTTATGCAGAAATATAGAAAATTATAAATGGTTCACAAACTTTCAAGCACCACTGTAACAAGCCAGATGGCACATACCGATTTTGTACGGATTACCATAAATTGAATAGCGTGACCAAACCCGACTCCTTTCCTTTACCGCATGTTGAGGACTGTGTTGATCAAGTGGGTTCTGCCAAGTTCGTCAGCAAGTTTGACTTGCTGAAGGGATATTGGCAGATCCCCTTGACAGATCGAGCGCGCGAGGTGTCTGCCTTTATTACACCAAGCGGTCTGTATGCGTACAACGTAATGAGTTTTGGGTTGCATAACGCGCCCGCAACCTTTCAAAGGTTAATGAACCAGGTTGTGGCACACTTAGATGGTGTTGCCGTCTTTTTGGATGACGTTGTTTTGTACAGTGATACTTGGGTATCACATCTCCAAGGCATCCGTCAGTTATTCATACGTTTGGCCCAGGCAAACCTTACCATCAACCTCGCTAAATGCGAGTTTGCGAAGGCGACAGTGACCTATCTTGGAAAAGTCGTGGGACAGGGTTTTGTGCGACCCATCCATGCCAAAGTCGCTGCCATTGATTCGTTTCCCGAACCAGTCAACAAAAAAGAATTAATGCGGTTTCTTGGAATGATTGGGTACTATAGGGGGTTTTGCAAAAATTTCTCCTCGACGGTAGTACCGCTCACAGACCTGCTCAAGAAGAGGAAGCAATTTGATTGGACCCCCACTTGTCAAACAGCTTTTCAATCTGTTAAGCACCTCCTTACCTCTGCTCCTCTCCTTGCTGTGCCCCAGATGAACAAGCCATTCAAATTGCAAGTAGATGCCAGCAAAGTGGGAGCAGGGGCTGTCCTGTTACAGGACGATAGCAATGGGTTTGAACGTCCAGTATGTTATTTTTCTCATAAGTTCAACACTTATCAGTTGAACTATTCAACTATTGAAAAAGAGGCCCTTGCACTCATTTGGGCATTGCAATACTTTGAGGTGTATGTTGGGGGCAGTGTTTGCCCAATAATGGTCTACTGTGACCATAATCCGTTGACCTTCCTTCACTCCCTGCAGAACCCCAACCAAAGGCTAATGCGTTGGTGTATCTTTTTACAACCGTACCACCTTGATATTAAGCACATTAGGGGAAAGGACAATGTGGTGGCGGACGCGCTTTCACGCGCTCCTACCCCTTAGGCTTAATTCTCATCTTGTCTTCCAATTTCAGGTACCGGGATGCGGAGGACAAATTTGGTTGTTCCAGTGGGTTGGCTTCTGCGTATGGTGGGGTCTGGTTGTATGTTTGAGGAAAGGGGATTGGTCTAGGTTATAGTGTTTTGAATATAACTTCTTATTTATGACTGACTTAGTGTTTGGAATGTTGTTATTTGTATATTATATGGAGACCTTTTTGTATTTGTTTTATTGGAGATGCATGCATAGATTGACTATGCTTTTGTGTATATTGTGTATATTGTGTATATTGTGTAGGCCTACATATTTTTGGATTGTATGCATAGTAATGAGTATCAGTGATGTCACGTGTGTTGGGTGTTTGTAAATGGGGATATTGATTCACTTTGTAATGTTTAATGTGCTCCCTAAAACCTGGAGGTTTTATTTTAAGGGGGGAGGTGTGACGGCCACTAGGGTTTTTTCTGTTTATTAGCTGTTTTTTCCTTTTACTCCCTAGACTAGGCGCGGGTGGAGTGTTTATGAGCAGCAATTGCGGTCACCTGTCCAGAGGCGGAGCTTGGCCCTTTATTAGGAGCTGCCTCCCAGACATCGGGACCCACTTTTCTTTCACATCCAGCAGGCATACACTACTGACTGTCGACTTATCTCCTATCTTCCTTTATTTTGGTTGCTTACAATTGAGAGACTTTTGAGAGTTAAGAAAAATAAATTCGCTTTTGGCATTGCACGTATCTTGCTCGCCTCGCCTCCCTTCTTATTTATTGTATTGGCTCCCCTAGGCCTTTACACAGGAAAAACGCGGAAGAGTTTGGTCACATCTAACTACAGCCCCAAAAAATACCATTGGCCATACTGAGCCTAGCTACATTGCTAACAGGAGTGACAGCGCGTCTGACTGACTGGGAGGTCGCGCAAAGCTCGGAGAGGTACGGAGCAGCTCGTCTCAATTCAGAAAAGAGCATGTTTCATTATGAAAGTATGGTGGACTGTTCCTTTAATGCTTTGGCAGCAGTTCATGTACCCTCATCAAATTTGGTGTCATTTGGCCACTAGGGGCGCCACAATGAGCAAAAACGTGTTTTGGGTAATATCTCTTTACGGATTTAGAATTACATCTACATTTTCATGTTAGTGGTGCTCTGGGATGTCCCTGTAAAGAACCTTGCCAGCCTGTCTCTCCGTATGAGAATTCGCCTTGTGTCTTGGCCAAACTTTCGCGTGTTGACACAAAACTTGTCGTGTGGGCGTGCAGTCGCCTCTCTTGCCGGGTCACCATGGCGGCGCACCTGAGCAAGCACACTTTCACATTTTCTCCAGATATGCATTCTATTTATTATTATTACCTCCGCCAAGGAGGTTATGTTTTCAGTAGCGTTGGTTTGTTTGTTTGTTTGTCTGTTAGCAAGATTACGGAAAAAGTAATGAACGGATTGCTCTGCAATTTTTTCCAGAGGTGTGACTGGGCACAAGTAACAATCCAATAAATTTTGGTGGTGATCCAGATCACCTTCTGGATCCCAGATTTTTTTAAAGGATTCATGGCAGAGGTCCGCGCTGCCCGAGTGCTTTTCTAGTTCTTTACGAAAAGATACATTTGATACAATGTTTACAGGTCAGAGTTTTACCACTGAATCAGAAACATCGAAACCAGCTCTGTGTGATCACAACACGAACATGAACACACAAGAGAAAACAGGTCAGATGCCTGATAATTCACTATTAATTAATCATACTTAATTCATAATATAGTGAAATAACGTTCTCAGAAGTGACCAGATCTCTCCACTCCTCAGTGCTCGGTTTGGGAACGGCTTTGGGTTTGTGTGCACTTCTGATTTTCTGTCTCATTTATTTCATCCTGAGGAGAAGAAAATGGGATAAAAGTAAGTGATTTTTCACCAACGAATCATTCCAGTTACTTTTATTTTTATTAAAACACTAATAATTGTGTTTGTGTATTAATAGTGAACACTTCTATAGAAGATTCTAAAGGAATGAATCAGGTACGTGTGTAAGAAATTATATTATCTCTTTATATTATTATAGTGTCTCAGTAATTCTGTTTTTTTCTGTCTCTTGATATCACTGTCCCTTATTTATGTTTGATTCTCACTTTTACTTTTCCTTCTTATGGATGTGAAATGTTGCTCATTATATATTTAAGATACGGATTTTACAATCACTTTGATGAAATTTGCACAACAATCCCAAGTTTTTGTTTTGTTAAAATTGTTCTGTGTCCTGAGTGTGTTTCATGGCTTTGACCCAGATTTCTTCATTCATTATCTGTAGCCTCTTTATCCTGTTCTACAGGGTCGCAGGCAAGCTGGAGCCTATCCCAGCTGAGTACGGGCGAAAGGCGGGGTACACCCTGGACAAGTCGCCAGGTCATCACAGGGCTGACACATAGACACAGACAACCATTCACACTCACATTCACACCTACGCTCAATTTAGAGTCACCAGTTAACCTAACCTGCATGTCTTTGGACTGTGGGGGAAACCAGAGCACCCGGAGGAAACCCACACGGACACGGGGAGAACATGTAAACTCCCCACAGAAAGGCCCTCGCCGGCCACGGGGATCGAACCCAGGACCTTCTTGCTGTGAGGTGACAGCGTTAGCGCCACCCAGATTTCTTATTGCTTATTATTTTTCTGTATTATTTATTTATTTATTTATTTATTTTATTTATTCATTTATTTATTTAACTTTTTTATTTTATATTTTTCAGGAATCTGAAGCTGAATCACTGAATTATGCAGCTTTGAAATTCTCCAAGAGGAAACCCAAAGCTGGAAAAAAGAAAACTGACTCTTCGGATGAGTGTGTGTACGCCGATGTGAAGAAAACTGGGAGATCGAACAGAAATAATGTTTAACACACGCTGCGATTACACTGCGGAAACAGGAAAAACATATTTTAGTGAGTGTCTGGACTATTTGAGAATTTATTTCATCTTTTCATCATGAGATCAGAATGTAGAGAAACGGTTAATAAATGAAAATTTGGGGGAATTTAAAACTTGACTGATTATTTATTAGCAAATATACATTCTACACTCAAAAAAATAAAATATTGGATTTACTTAACCGAGTTATGGCAACCGGTCCCACGAAACTGTGTTAATTTAGATGTATTGAATACAGTTATGTTGAGTTATTCAATACATAACTGTTTTCAAGACATCTAAATTAACACAGTTTCGTGGGACCGGTTGCCATAACTTGGTTAAGTAAATCCAATGTTTTTTTTGTTTGAGTGTAGAAGCAGAATTGTAAAAAAAAAAAAAAGTCATATCATGAAAGGTATTGTTTGGTTGGTTGTTTGTTTCTTTCTTTTTTTTCAGTTTCAATGTAGAGCTAAACCTCCATACTACAGGTTTTACTTTGGTACAGATGTTCACAATAACTGCTTATTGTCTTTTGT
This sequence comes from Neoarius graeffei, assembly GCF_027579695.1. NCBI lineage: Eukaryota > Metazoa > Chordata > Actinopteri > Siluriformes > Ariidae > Neoarius > Neoarius graeffei. The sequence continues at coordinate 8,046,996 of NC_083576.1, read as the reverse complement.
TTGTTTGTTTGTTTGTTTGTTTGTTTGTTTGTTTGTTTGTTTGTTTGTTTGTTTGTTGGGTTGATTGTTTTAGTTCGTTAGTTAGTTAGTTAGTTAGTTTTGGGCAGGTTGATTGTTTGCTTGTTTATTTGTTTCATGGGTTGTTTGTTAGTTTGTTGGGTTGACGGATTTTTTTTTGTTTGTTCATTTGTTTGGTGGGTTGATTGTTGTTTGTTTGCTTGCTTGCTTGCTTGCTCTTTTTATTTTTAATGAAAAAATAAGAGGTTTTGTTGTATCATTTGTATAATTTCGCTTCTTTTTTTACAAGAAACAAAAAATTTAATTAAAGATGTAACAAAATCATGCTCTGAAACATTATTCTGAAATTTCTGAGTAAAAGTAAAGTCTCAGTGTTGCGTATGTTCAAGATAGAAGTGTGTTGGACATAAAAGTCAACGACTGCAACCATGACATTAACTGGGGGCGGGGCTTGTTTTATCCACCCACCTCTGGGCTTGAAACTCATGCCCTGTGAATGCAGTACCCAGAACCAGGAAGTAGTTCAGTGTTGAATAAAACTTCTTCAAACACATTTTACATGAAACAAAGTGAATCATTAAACCACAGCAGAGTCTTGTGATGATGATGATGATGATGATGATGATGCCTTTTAGTGCACTGTTTGTAAATGCACCATCGTGTCTCTCTGAGGGAAATCCTCCTCAGTGTCTAATCCAGCTGCGGTGGGAAGTTCACCCTCAGTAGAGGAAATGATTAAATCCAGCCATCAGGGCTACAGACGCCTTCAGAGATCAAACAATACAGTAGAAACACATTTAATACGTAAAATCATCCATCACTTATAATCTGAACACGACTGTCAAGGCCTTACGGAAAAAAAAAACATCTGATAAAATGCCAAAATTGAAATGTATTGACGCTGTGTTTGTCCCAGATCATCATGAATCTGTCGGGACGATTTTGTACAAACAAGTTGAATAAAGACAGCAATTAAAATAGCAACAATGAGGTGTTAGTGTCGGCGCACGTGAGGGTAAAAATAAACCACATTTTTCTTTTCAGTGCAAAACCAAAACAGAGATATGGAAAATACAATATGGGGCAGATGTAACTACATCAGAATACCACGTGCTTGTTTATCATGACTTTTTTTTTTAAACAACCAATCACGTGTCATACTCTGGGACGTCCTTAGTGCAGAGTGTCTTTAGTATCAGGATAAATTCAAATCAGGCTTCGAGCACATTCACATTCTGTTCATAAATGAGACACAAACACTGTCGAATTTATAAGAAATAATTTAAAAAAACATGAAAACCTTCTGGATTTTGAGTTTGATCTGCAGCACCATGTGTAAGTAATATGAGTAATCTTAATTTATATTCATCTTCATTATTGCTGAATAATTTCTATTTAGAACATTATTATTATTATTATTATTATTATTATTATTATTATTATGACCTGTTGTTTTAAAGCACTTTTGTGAGCTGAATGTGGAAGTAACTTTCGTAAACTTTGTTTAAGGTTTTAGTTAATAACCCTGTGTTTATTAATATCTGAAATACTGTACATTATTATGTGTTGTGTTCTGCTTTTTTCTCTACCTTTCAATGTTTTTTCTTTTTTCTCTAGATCCAGTCCAACCCGGGAGACGCTGGGTTGCTGCACAATCCCTCACAGAGTCAGGAGTTTATCAGCCTGATAAAGAGCTCAGTGTGGATATCGGAGACTCGGCGACTCTGCAGTGTTGTATTTCTGAAAAAGTAGTTGGGGTAATCGCCTGGTTTAAGCAACCAAACAGAAAAAAGCCTCAGATTATAGTCACGGTGTATAAAAGTGCTGGAGAAATATTTTACAGTGAATCCCAAAAGTCACGTTTCCAAATAGAAAGATCTTCAAACTGCTTCAATCTGATCATTTTAAACACCTTTCAGTCTGATGAAGCCATGTACTACTGTGCACTGACGGACTCCAGCCTTGTGTTTGCAGATGGAACTTATTTAAAAATTAAAGGTAGGATTTCCACTAAACTTTCTTAAACTCCTGGTTTAATGTTGTGATATTTTTACTTATTATCATTAACATGTTCAACCTGGAAGACAAATAATCCTGAAGTAGTGAAATGTTCACTGTGTTTTCTTCTTCAACTACACTGAGTTACAGACTTTTAGTCAGTGAATGATGATAAATGTTTCCAGGTGAACATGTTACTATTGAATCAGAAACATCTAAACCAGCTCTGGGTGATAATTCAGTGGGCTGTGAACCAACACTGCATGGAAACAGCACTAACATGAACACACAAAAGAAAACAGGTAAGATGCCTGATAATTCACTATTAATTAATCATCCTTAATTCATAATATAGTGAAATAACATTCTCAGAAGTGACCAGATCTCTCCACTCCTCAGTGCTCGGTTTGGGAACGGCTTTGGGTTTGTGTGCACTTCTGATTTTCTGTCTCATTTATTTCATACTGAGGAGAAGAAAATGGGATAAAAGTAAGTGATTCTATCATTAAATAATAGTAATAATTACTTTATAATCACTAATTAATAATAATCTAATGAGTGACTTTTATTTTATTTTATTTTATTTTTTTATATTTGGTTCCTCTGTAGAAGTTTCTCCAGGAACAAGACAGGTACATGTGCAGGTAAGTAAAGACTTTTTGCTTTGGGTTGTATTTAGTTGACAGGAATTACATTTTGATTGATGGAGTATTTCTCCACTCAGAAAAAAAAAATCTGCTCAGTGCTCGTCCTGTTGTAACCCGATATACACGTACATTGTATAATCAATTACACCATCACCTTCCAAGTAGCACAAACATCAGTGAAGATGAACGATCACAAATCAGAGCATTTCACAAATCAGAAGTTTTACTTGCTCCGAGTCGACTATAAGCCATGTACGACGAGATTGAGTGGAATAACTGTTTTATTCACTCCACATTCACTGGATTTTGAGAAACAGAGCATTTTTATTTTTATTTTTTACAAATTTGATAAATTTGATAAAAAAAAAACCTTTACACATAACGTCCGACAAAATCATTTCCGCTGAGTCGGACTTCTTAAAAACCTATCGCTGGCTGCACGAAATGACTTTAGTGTTGTTTTTGTGTAGAAAGTGCCGTCTTGCTGCCGTGCCGAGGTATAGAACAGCTTCATACATTTATTTAATTCTTCCTTGGACATTTCAGTTGTTTAATTTTCAAACTTCTTTGAGTTTTTGAACCAGTCTAAAAAAAAAATCAACAAGTTTTATTGTGTAAAGATGACGAATGTAAAGAAACCAGTGAAATGACAGGAGCAATTTTTGAAAACTGCGATAATAATTCTTGAAAAAAAGATATATTTTTACCATGAAATACTTTCACTCCATATATTTTTTTATATTTTTTTGGGGATTTGTTTTCGAGTAGAGTTTTTATTTCATCCTCGGTTGGTTCAGCAACACGCTCCTCCATTTTGTTTTTCTCTACTCACGGTATATGAGCTGATATCCTAGTAGTAGAGTAGCCAAGTTAATTAAATCTTTCTTTTTTTTCTCAGGAATCTGTTGGAGACAGTTTGACTTATGAAGCTTCACACATGTTGAAGAGGAAAGTTAAACCTGGAGGACGGGATGATTTGGTGTACTCTCATGTGATGTATGTAAAACTGTAATATTTATCATAAAAGACCCAGAACACTTTACTGCTGTTGTTGTTGTATAATTGAATATTTGTAAAATAAATGTCACACATCTGAGTGTATATTGTATCTCTCAATGTTCTCATTGCTCTGTGTTCTACACGACATCCATCTCCAACACTTGTTTATAAAAATAAATGTCGTACTTTTACTCTGAGCTTCATGAATGATTTTGATCACTGAATAGAAAATCCAGATCATCCAGATTGTTCAACATTAGATCTCGACTCTGAGTGAAGTGACACACTGGAGACTTCAGCGTCACCCAGACAGCAGTGTCAGAGACAGTTGAGCGATTGAATGTTCAGCACTCAGGTTCACTTTCATGTGCATTATTGCATCCTGTTCATTGTGGTTACAGCATTTTGCACAAGTATCTGTTGGCACGTCACTGCGCTTAAACAGGAAGATTAACAATAGCTCACAACTGACCTCAACTGTCATCCAACAGCAGCTTTGACCAACGGTGAAGTGTGTTCAGCTCTTCCAGCTCTTTAATACTGACTTTCACACACTGGGTTTCTTTCAATAAGTTGTAAATTATTAATTTAATGTTTATTTGTGGTTTGACTTTTAGGTTCAGAGTTAAAGATAATAAAGTGGTTCCTTTGAGTGATCAGGTTGATAAAATACATTAAACTGTGATAACGATGTCATTTACTTTTCATTTACTTTTACGCTCAATTTAATCTATGAATTCATTTTCTAATTTCACTTGTCTATAAAGTTAAAACAGTTCTTGTCTGTGTCTTGGTGATATTTTTCAACTGCTACTTTTTATTTTTTCTAAACTGTTCATCTCCTGTTCTAGATGATCTTCATCACTACTTCAGTTCACCTCACTGCTCAACTCACTTTCACTGCCTTTGTCTCTTTTATTGCTCTGGTCTTCATCTCTTCCTCAAAATCTTCATCACTGCTTTCACTCTCACTACATGACGGACCTGATGGAAAGGTTTCTTCCATCACCCTTCATCCTCAGCACTTACTTTTGTGTTTTTTTGTGTAATTTTGTGTGTAGAACCAGATGGGTGTTAAAACAGATGGGAGACATTTCAATTTGAATTTCTACACTGAAATTCTAACTACATCATTTTCCATATTACATCACACAGTACATAATTATTAAACTGGAAACTAATTCGACAGAAAATATATTTTTTTAAATGTCCTGAATCAATTCAACAGTTAACAGGACCAGGAGATGTTACACTTCCATACATTTTGCCACAGATATGAAACCAATTTTACAATCAGTCATCATTCCTGAATAATCCGTCACATATTGTATCCATCTTGTCCCAGGCTACAGCTCTCACACAGCTTTTCATTAGTCGGCCTACGCTGCAAGGCTGATAAAGAATATCTGGATCACAAAATGGTGGTGTCGTGATTAGCACTGTCACCTCAAAGCAAGAAGGTTCTGGGTTCGAGCCTGGTGGCTAACGAGGGCCTTTCTGTGTGGAGTTTGCATGTTTTCCCCATGTCTGTGTGGGTTTCCACTGGGTGCTCCAGTTTCCTCCACAGTACAAAGACATGCAGGTTAGGTTAACTGGCTCCTCTAAATTGTTCGTATGTATGAGTGTGCAAAAAGGAACGGGCCACACAACCAAACACAGTTTACCTCAAGCTTGGATCGGGGTCGGAAGTGACATTAACGGAACACAAAATACATTAAATATTTTATAGTGGGCCTGTTAAGCATAACAATTGTGCACAAAATGAAAAAAGCATGAAACTTTCAGGGTTTGTTCTTGAAGGCATAAGCTTTAATTTGAGACGTGGAGGCATTCTCAGTTTGACCTCTGGGGTCAGTTAGAGGTCATTGACCTCCATGAAATCACATTTCTATGCATGAAATTAGAAAAGGCTGTATCTTAACATCTAAATGTGATGTAAATGTAAAATAAATGTGTTTTTCCATGTTACTGGGCATGAAAAAATCATATATAATACTGATATTCCTCTTAGGGGTAACTTCAGGGGTCAGGTAGAGGTTATTGACCTTTGAAATTTGAAGCTTCTATGCATGACATTCTAGACGGGTGTATCTTAGGATCTAAATGTGATAGAAATGTGAAATTAATGTGTATTTCCTTGTTTCTGACCATGAGAAACCCATTTTTGATACTGATATTACTAAAGAATACTGATATTATTAAAGAAAGGAAAGAAAACACACAAGGGTGCACTTGTACTACTGAGTCTACTGTTTATTTTCCCATGCTGCTGAACAGTGTTGGGAGAGAGTGAGAAAGAGAGAGCAGCACACAGGTTTTGAAGGTTCCAAGCGCGGGAAAACCACACCCCTTGCCCCACTCTGAACCACGGGAAAATAATGGGCTACGCACAAAACATGAACATGAAAATTCCGTTGAATCTCTACCTCTGCTAGACTGACATATAGTTATTCCTGTGAATTTAGAATTGCCCTATCAATGTCCAACATTAAAATGACTGAAAATTAAACTACAATATACTGTATTCTTCAACTCTAGTGCAAATGAGAGCAAATGCTCCAAAACATTACTCACTTTGAAATTATCAATGGAAATGGGGCAACTGTGTTCAGCTTCTGACATAGTTTGTGACCACTGGAGATGTTTTACTTATCAGAAATGAGTTGTGTCATGTCCAGAAACATGGAATCATATATTAACTTTACATTTACAGTATTTCACATTTTAATCCAAAGATAGATTGTTTCTAATTTCATGCTTAGAAATGCATTATCGTGGAGGTCAGTGACCTCTAGCTGACCTCAGAGGTGACTTATAAAAATGATATCGGTATTAGAAATTAGTTTATCATGGCCAGAAACATGGAAATACACATTTAGTTTACATTTCTATCACATTTAGAACCTAAGATACACCCATTTCTAATTTCATGCATAGATATGCATTATGCTGGAGGTCAGTGACCTCTAGCTGACCCCAGAGATGACCTGTAAGAGTAATACCAGTATTAAAAATGGGTTTCTCATGGTCAGAAACAAGGAAATACACATTAATTTCACATTTCTATCACATTTAGATCCTAAGATACACCCGTCTAGAATGTCATGCATAGAAACTTCAAATTTCAAAGGTCACTGACCTCTACCTGACCCCTGAAGTTACCCCTAAGAGGAATATCAGTATTATATATGATTTTTTCATGCCCAGTAACATGGAAAAACACATTTATTTTACATTTACATCACATTTAGATGTTAAGATACAGCCTTTTCTAATTTCATGCATAGAAATGTGCCATCATGGAGGTCAATGACCTCTAGCTGACCCCAGAGGTCAAACTGAGAATGCCTCCATGTCTCAAATTAAAGCTTATGCCTTCAAGAACAAACTCTGAAAGTTTCATGCTTTTTTCATTTTGTGCACAATTCTTCTGATAATAAGAGCTTAACAGCCCCACTATTAATATAATATAAACATGTAATGCACTCTGCTGGCTTGATAAATGTTGCTTAATATTCAGGATGGGATTGATAAATAAATAAATAAATACATTCCAGACTGATGAGAGTAATTAATGATGATTTAATTTTTTTTTTTTCCCCAGAGTTTGAGATCAGTGAGAAGTGCAGTGTGTCGCTGTCCATGGTGTTGAAACTCCTGTAACAAAACCAATGAAGTTCACTGACCAGAGCAACATAAACAACACAACAGTCAACAACAAATACAAATTCTGATGAATAATTGAGGAGCACATATTAATGTACAGACAAATGTGTCAAACAAAAACAAATGAATAAATAAATAGTCCAGCACTGTCTTCCAATCAGAAGGCCGAGTCTTATATAAACATCATTTCTGAGTTACTAAACTAGGTAAGAAGGGGGATTTCTCCTATTGTGAAAAAACAGAGGAATTACTCTCTGCTGTGTTGCATCCAAGCTATTCCAAATCATCATCATCATGAGATTGTCTGATGGAATCGAAACCACACTCCGTGAGAACCAATGCGGCTTCAGAAAAAAACGTTCCTGTACAGACCAACTCTTTTCCTTAAGAGTCATAATAGAGCGTGCTCTTGACTATAATCTACCACTCTACATTAACTTCATCGACTTCAAAGCTGCCTTTGACTCGGTAAATCGTGAATACATCTGGTCTGCCCTGGAGCACTACGGGTTCCCAAACAAGTATATCAACATCTTCAAAGCCTTTTACTGTAACACCGTGAGTGCAGTGCGTGTCGAAGACAATTTAACAGATTGGTTTGAGGTGAAATCCGGGACAGGGCAAGGCGATATCCAAGCCCCTTCAATCTTCAACATTGTCCTGAACTGGGTAATGGAACAAGCCATCAATGAGAAGTCCATATCGAGTGGCTTCTTACTCCAACGCCGCAGGAGCTCACGATACCCTGCTATCTTTGTTACTGACATGGACTACGCCGACGACATAGCTGCCCTGGATAGTTCCGTTGCTGGTTTACAAGAAACCACCACTAACATCGCGAATTTCGGCAAGGTAGCCGGCCTACAGATAGGGGTCAACAAGACCAAGATCATGCTCATCAGTAAGTTTCACTACCAGCGTCCCTACCACTGGTCTGAGATGCTAGATCTAGAGGTTGATGGTGCACACCTGGAACAAGTGAACCACTTTTGCTACCTTGGCTCTACGATCTCCAGTGATGGATCTATTGACAAAGAAATTAACATGAGGATTGGCGTAGCATCTAATGCCTTTAATGCCCTCAATAACATCTGAAGGAACAGAGGAATTTCTCTCTCCAAGATTAAATTCTACGAATGTGGGGTCATAACACCTCCCTTATATGGCTGTGCAACCTGGGCTCTTAAACTGCAGCAGTTGCATCGGCTGGATGCCTTCCATCATAACTGTCTGCGTCGTATCCTTAAAGTACGATTTTATGACCACATTTCTAATGTGGAAATCAGGAATCGCACTGGATGCTGTAGTCTGGGTATCACCATTAGCTACGCCTGCCTCCTATACTTCGGTCATGTTGCCCGTATGCCTGATGGCAGGCTTCCTAAGTTTTTACTAGACTGGATCCCCTCCCATGGTTCTCGCGCTGCTGGATGCCCAAGACATCATCTAATAAAAGCCATAAGCAGTGATCTAAAGATGTTCCTAGGAGAAGATTGCGATATTGAGTTGGGGAAGCGCATCGCCTCAGATCGTGCAAATTGGCGGCGTCTCCTAAAGTCCGCCAAATCTCATCTGAGTAATTGTGAGCAGGCAGACCCGTTGAAAGACGGATGAAGACCTGATCAAGGTACAAGGTAAGGTATTTCTGAGTGGTGTTTGTCCTCTCCTGAGAAAAGGTGGGATTTGAAGGCAGCATAGAGTGTCTCCTTCTCAGACAAGACAATCCCATAATGCACTTCACCAGACCAGAGATCTGAAATTTGGATTCAGTTCAATTACATTTAAACTCACAGCTTTCTCCAGCAGCGACCAAACAACTGTTTACACAAATGATTTAACTCTACACCAGTTTTAACCACTAGGAGGCAGTGTCCAGCTCTGATAGTCAAATCTAGGTGTAAAAAAAAGTTGTAATACAATTGACTTCTTCTTCTTCTTCTTCTTATTCAGTGTCTTGTTTATTTGATTTACTGTTCAGCCTTCAGTCCCTTTAATAACTGATCTGTTTCAGGTCACAGAGCAGGACATGACTTTGCTGTTTACTTCTGGGATTTATGAGATTTTATTTATCAAAAATTACAGATAAGACTCAAGACTTTCTAGATTTTATTTAATATTAAAGGAAGGAGTCTCCAGTGTCAGTGCATTGTAACAGTCAGAGATAATGACATTTTATAATGAAATTAATCAATATAAATTCAGATATAACATGATACAGATTTTCCAGCATGCATTCATAATAAAATGTTATTCCTTATATATCATTAATAATAAACTACACAGACAAAATGAGTTGCTCAGCAATTGCAGTGTTTAATGTACAATACAGAACATTACAGTGTCAATAGTTTGTGCACCCTGATGAATCACCATGATGGTCAAATTTTGAGGTGATGTTTGTTCTTCATGAGAAACAGAACACCACACTGACACGCCCATGTTCCAGGATGGTCACTCTCAGGTGTACTGAGGGTCAAATCCGTGCCTGTTATTACCTCAACCGCGATGGAGTAAGTGGGGCGAAGTATTGTAATCAGTGAGGTTTGTGTTTGTGTCTGACTGTTAACAATCTAGCGTCTAGACAGTTGCACCAGTTGACTTCAAATTTTCAGCGTAGGTGGGCAATGGGCCTTAGATTATCTGATTAAACTTTGGGTGTAATCGGGTCAAGGTGAAGGTCAAGGTCACCGGAAAGGTCAACCTTTTGGTCAAAATAACATATTTTCCATTATAACTCAAAAACGGTTGCCAATAGACAGATGTTTACTGTTATGAGCATATAGGAACTCCCATATGGCCTTTCATTTGGCACCATGATCTTTGACCTTGAGTGACCATGAAAGGTCAAACTCAAAGTCACAGATTTTCAGAGGGCTATTACTTGAAAACGGTTGATGGTAGACAGGTATTTACTATTTCAACTTATAGGAAGTGCCATATAGGCTTTCAGTTGGCATTATGACCTTTGACCTAGAGTGACCTTGAAAGGTCAAACTCAAGGTTATGGGTTTTCAAAGGGTTATAACTTCACGCCGATTGACTTCAAATTTTTAGGCTAAGTGAGCAGTGGTCCGTAGATTATCTGATTAAATTTTGTTGGTGATTGCCTCAAGGTCACTGGACAGGTCAAAGTCTTTTTTTGTGATAACTTTCTTCAAATGCATCATTTTTGACTTCAAACCAAAACACAAATGTACATCTTTCATTTCTGCTTCCAAACATATGCTGCATGGCGGGGTAGCTTGGACAATCTCCATAGCAGTTGGGGTTAAAGGTCGGGGAGTCAATGTCATTGGTCAAAATAACATATTTCCATTATAACTCAAAACCGTTGCCGATAGACATATGTTTACTCTCATGAGCATATAAGAACTCCCATATGGCCTTTCATTTGGCACCATGATCTTTGACTTTGAGTGACCTTGAAAGATCAAACTCAAGGTCACAGATTTTCAGAGGGCTGTAACATGAAAACAGTTGATGGCAGACAGATATTTACCATCATCAACTTATAGGAAGTGCAATATGGGCTTTTATTTGGCACCATGATCTTTGACCTTGATTGACCTTGGAAGGCCAAATTCAAAGTCATGGGTTTTCAAAGGGCTATAAATTTAAAATGGTTAATGATAGCCAGATGTTTACCATTATCAACATATAAGAAGTCCCATATGGGTTTTTCAGTTGCCACCATGACCTTTGACATAGAGTGACTCTGAAATGTCTAACTCAAGGTCATGAGTGATCTTTGTTGGTTGACCTCTCCTGGGGAGGGTAACGATGGTTTTGAATTTCCTCCATTTGTACACAATCTGTCTGACTGTGGATTGGTGGAGTCCAAACCCTTTAGAGATGGTTTTGTAACCTTTTCCAGCCTGATGAGCATCAACAACGCTTTTTCTGAGGTCCTCAGAAATCTCCTTTGTTCGTGCCATGATACACTTCCACAAAAATGTGTTGTGAAGATCAGACTTTGATAGAGCCCTGTTCTTTAAATAAAACAGGGTGCCCACTCACACCTGATTGTCATCCCATTGATTGAAAATGCCTGACTCTAATTTCACCTTCAAATTAACTGCCAAACCTAGAGGTTCACATACTTTTGCCACTGACAGATATGTCACATTGTATAATTTTCCTCCATAAATAAATGACCAAGTCTAATATATTTGTCTCATTTGTTTAACTGGGTTCTCTTTATCTACTTTTAGGACTTGTGTGAAAATCTGATCATGTTTTAGGTCATATTTATGCAGAAATATAGAAAATTCTAAAGGGTTCACAAACTTTCAAGCACCACTGTAGCTTGTACTTAGTGTATTTAGCTTGCAACATTTATTGCGCCCACTTTACATCATTCCTTCTGGACTAGACGGGGCTGGAGTGAGGTACGCCATCATAATTCTTATCAATTTTACAAATGTTTGCAAATTTTGAGCTTGAACTTGCCTCATGTTGCTGACAGATAGATTTCATGCCAAAGCAAAATTATATTCAAAGGAAAAAAAAAATATGGAAAAGCCTAGAAATAATCTGACATGGTATTTGTTTAAACTAAACTTATATTATAAAAAGATATATTAAATAATTTGCTGATATTCAAAAAATATATATATATTTTCACTCCTGGACACATGTTTAAAGTAACTCCTCGAGATATTTCCCCCCGTCCCCAAGTTTAACTAATAGTGTGTCATGTCAGCACCAGAGTCCATTCCGCACTCCGATTCCCAGAGCACGCAATGGCATCGAGACCTGACCACTGCAGACTCCAACTCTGAGAAACCATCACATCAACCATCACGAACTCTCTCCTGACTGTTGGTTCAGCTACATACTGATTGCACACAACTGGACTCACTCACACAATCACCAACAATGCATACACACACACACACACACACACACACACACACACACACACACACACACACACACACACACACACACACACCAAGAGACTTTGCAAAGTGTACTCTATGTGTTGGTTAAGCTTCAAGGTGTGACCAAGTCTGTTTATTTTCACAAGTGTTATTCTGGTTTTGACTCAAGTTCTGGTTTCCTGTTTTCTTGTTTGTTGATCACCTGATGGGAAGTAAAGACTTCATTCCTGCCCTTAACTCAAGTTCTCAGGTATCTCTACTTTGAGTATTTATTTTTCTGACAACTTTACTTTCATTTCAAACACTTTAACACAAATATCTGTCCTGTCTCCTCCTTACATTTTCAAATCAGACTTGTTACTTTAGCTTTAATGGAACTGTCAATTATAATTATTGACTATTTTTATCTATATAAAATGTCGCCTTATATCCAGAAGGTTCTGAGTTTGAACCTTATGGCCGATTTGGAGTCATTCTATGTTGAGTTGGCATGTTCTCCTCATGCTTGTGTGGGTTTCCTCCGGGTGCTCTGGTTTCCTCCCACAGTCCAATCACATATTTATGGATGAGGTCAACTCGGCTCCTCTAAATGGTCCATAGGTGTGAATGTGAGTGTGAAGATGTTCAAATGTTGATGGTGCGATAGATGAGTGACCTGCTCAGGATGAACCCCGCCTCTAACCGGAAGTCATCTGGGATTGGATCCAGCTTCCTCCACAACCCTGTGGATGGACTGAAGTTCCGTAGTTTGAATGCTATTTACAGGTCTTTTGTTTCATGAGAACTAAAAGGCAAGAAGCACCACTGATTTTTTGCAATCTGTTTAAAAAATCAGGTGCTATGTTTCACAGTGCAGTCAAGGGTTTAAACAGCTCAGATTGTAAAAGAGATAGATAGATAGATAGATAGATAGATAGATAGATAGATAGATAGATAGATAGATAGATAGATAGATAGATAGACATATATTCAAACTTTGTAAACCAGAATCGGTGCCATGTGTGCACCATGTGAGGTTTATGCCAACACTTGTTCTTACTGAATAAAGCCGTCCTGTTTCACAGAACAAAATGAAGCCACCTCTCGAGATGACGCCATTCACTCATTATGAATACATAATGATTTCATACAGTTTGACAAACTAAAGAAAATGAGGGTGGATGTCACACTCATTAATTCTTGAATTCATATAAATACTTTTTTTTTAAATATTTATATCTAAACTAATAAATTAACAAAATACTATAAATATTCATATACATATGGTATTGAATACACACACACAATCATACATATATATATATATATATATATATATATATATATATATATATATATATATACACAACAATGTAATATAAATATGAATATTAAAAAAATCTACTTTTCTCTCAGTTTATTACTGATAATATAATTTCTCATAAAAAAACTGCCCTATCTTCTCCTTTGATTTCTCCAGTTTTCCATGAATACTTTCTTGAGATGTTCTACAAGAAGAAATAAGAAAGGATTTTCAAGAAACTACAATGAAGCACACATGTGAGCGAGTGCGTGTCAAAGTAAACCACATTTCCATTTTGAGACCTTTGTCAAGGTGACAAAAATGGAACAAAAAAAAAAGTGAGCTGATGTTGAGAAAACCATGTGGCTGCTGATCCTGTCCAACCAATCATGTCATATCCTGGGGCGTGTTCAGTACAGAGTGCCGAGAGTATAAATATAAATTCAAAGCATGCTTCAAGTACATTCATATTCTATTCGTCAGTGAGATACGAACACTAGAATTTCAATGTAATGAAAAATGGCTGGTTTGTGGATTTTAGTTTTGATCTTCAGCACCATGTGTAAGTAAAATGTCTCAGCATTACGGCTGACTGATTTAAATATTGTCTGATGCTTATTTTCATCATTATTGATGGTTTCTTATTATCACAGAGTACTAAAAAAAACCTATAGAGACTAAAACTCTAAACTAGCTTAGTGTGATCTGTAAAAGTGATCAGTAAAAGTCTTTAGATTAATTTTGTAAAAATAAATAAATTAATAATAATAATAATAATAATAATAATAATAATAATAATAATAATTATTATTATTATTATTATTATTATTATTATTATTATTATTATTATTCCTGGATATTGTTATTTATTTATTTAAGTTTCCCAATTAACACATTTGCTTTTCTAGGCACAATGCAAACTGACAGACTCTGGATTGCTGCACAATCCCTCACCGACGCAGAAGTTTATCAGCCTGATGAAGAGCTCAGTGTGGATATCTGTGGCTCGGTGACTCTACGGTGTTGTATTTTCCAGAACAAAGGAGGAAAACTTTTCTTGGTTAAGCAACAAAATAAAAAAACGCCCGTGTTTATCGCTGGACCGTTCAACCCTGCTGAAGAAACGTTTCACAGTGAATTCCAAAATTCCCATTTTCAGATTAATAAAAGTGGAAACTGCTTCAGTCTGATCATTTCAAAGGCCACGCTGTCTGATGAAGCCATGTACTACTGTGGACTCACGTTTTCATCTGGGACTCAATTAAAAGTAAAAGGTAGGATTTGGACTGAAATGAACCGTGTGACTGGCTGAATGTAGTAACACTGTGCTCTATATTACTGTTTGTATGAGTTTTAGTGAGAGTGATATTCAGACTTTTAGATATTAATGATAAATATTGATATGTGCGAATGTTATTATTGCATCAGGAACATTGAAACCAGCTCTGTGTGATAATTCAGTGGCATCTGAAACAATGCTGCATGGAAACAGCACGAACATGAACACACAAGAGAAATCAGGTAACACTGCTGGTGTATAGTACTGTGCAAAAGTCTTGGCACCCTTTTCATACAAACTTTGTTATCGATTCCTATTTTATGACTTCTACATTACTGAGTCAGCACAAAAACATTTTAGAGTTCCAAATGTTTTTTGTTTGTTTGTTTTTTTTTTTTCCAGCACAAAATTAAATGCTACAGGAAAAAAAAATGTATCTGAGCAGCATATTCCATAAGAGTGCACTTTTCAGATAAAAAAAGAAAGCATAACGAAGGCTACTGAGTCAAAGTGTCCAGAAGAACTGTGTCTAGTTCTGTAAGATGCTCAGTAAAACCTACAGCTCATTTCCTTATAAAACTGTCCTCACTGTGCCTGAGACGACTATTTTTTTTTTAAAGCAAAGGAAATTTCATCTCACACCAAATACTGACTTTGTTTCATTTTTTATGGTTTACTGTTTTTAGTATTTTTATTTTTTATTTCATTTCATTATTTTTAAGCCATTTTTGGTCGACAGCATTTCTTTACATCTCTGTAAGACTTTTGCACAGGACTGTGCATGTAAGAAATATACATACATATATATTTCTGATCATCTCCCATAAACTGTTCATATCTTCCTAACATTCTCAGAAGTGACCAGATCTCTGCACTCCTCAGTGTTCGGTTTGGGAACGGCTTTGGGTTTTTGTGCACTTCTGATTTTCTGCCTCATTTATATCATACTGAGGAGAAGAAAATGTGAAAACTGTAGATGTAAGTGTTTTTGTCCACCAATATACTTTACCTCACAGCAGTATACATATTTAACTATTGTTGACCATCAGAAAGACTGATAAGTGTGTTTCTGTATTAATAGTGAAGGCTTCTCAAGGAACAATGGAGGTACGTGTGCAGATACATAAACACTTTCTGCTATAACTTTTATACAGTGAGTGAAGTACCCATATTGTCTGTTTTTTACTTTGAGCTGAAATTCTTATTTTGTTTTTGCTTTAATATTATTATTTTTTCCAGGAACATGAAGCTGAAACAGTGAATTACGCAGCTCTGAAATTCTCCAAACAGGAAGCCAAAGCTGAAAAGAGAAATGCTGGTTCATGTGATGAGTGTGTGTACTCTGGTGTGAAGAAAACCAAACATAACAGAACATGAAGTAACATAACACACAGTAACACTACAAATACATCATTATGATTCTTTATTTCTTTTTTTCATTTCACAATTATAATAGTTTATTTCTAAACATAAAATAAATATAGAAATATACCAAAAGGAAAAAAAAATCTTCGGTTGATTTCCAATATCTGATAAGAAATGTTCAATCAATTTTCCCGAAATTCAACATATTAGATAAACTACCATGCAACAACATTTATTCCATATCCATTTTTAAAATATCTCCTGATGCCCCCCCCCCAGAGTTTGATTCTTTTTCCCATTCTTTTTTAAAATTATTATTATTATTATTATTATTATTATTATTATTATTATTATTATTATTATTATTATTTAACTTGAACTTTGTGGAGATTTTGTGGTGTCAATCATCTACCTCTGAATTTTATTGAATATACAATAAATGTAAAAAATCAACTTAATTAAAAATGTTCCAAATGCATTCTCTTAATCATCATTCTGAATAATGAATAATATTCTGAGTTTCAACAAAAGTAACCTTTCAGTGGATTTTCAAAAAGGATGTGTGTTGGACTTAAATCTAAGTCGTATCGCTCACCGTTGTGCTTGTGTTCCGGCAAAAGTGAAAGAACAGAAAATCATGTATCATGTATCAATGTGGTGCCCAGAACCTGGAGATAATATTGTTCAGAATTAAGTGTTGAGTAAGGCTCGCCCCACACGAGAGGATAATTGGGCTGATTTTGGGTCCAGTTCACTCCATCTGATAATCCTGGTGGCGTTCCTGATTCAAGCCTGGTCGGAACTGAATAGCAACCCAAATAATCCTGTAATGTGAGGTCTACAGACACAATCTTATGGTCATCACCTGGATCCGAGTCTCACTGATTTCAAAGCCAGGGTGGGTTCCAGAAAGCGGGTTGAACAAACCCTGAGCTTGACCTTGAACACTAGACTTCATTTTCAGTTCTTGCTATGGGACATATATTTATTTCTAGAAGCAAAAATGCTGTAAATGACAGTAGAAAAAAACAGAGAAGCTGATAATCATATCTGTTTACAATAATCTGCGAAGGCATATTCAATAAATTTGCTTATATTCAATATTTTTTCCTGTGTTTATTTCAAGTGTGGATAATTAAGCATAACTAATGGAGAACATGTGAATAATACATTTTTGCAAAACATTATAACATTTTGTGGCCTCATTTGTGTGACTATCTTTAGCTGAAGAGCAATTTCATTAAAGATGGAACAAAAACATGATTAGAAATATTTCATAATGGTTGGGGGTTGGCCTTAAACATAAGTCAAGGACTGTGACAGCCACATTAATTGGGGAGGGGATTGTTTTATTCACTCTGTGACCGTGTTTCCAGCACGAGTCAAAGGACACCAGGGCTCAGATAGTAGTGGGAGGTTTACTACCAGTATTAGTGAGAAATCAGTGATTGTGCAGGGGATTATGACAACAACAGTAAGCAAAAAAAACAAAAAAAACAAACAAACACTGATGTATTTAAGGGAAGCCTTTAGAGAAACAGCTTTGGGACCAGAAGGTTGCTGGCTCGATTCCCTGGATCACAGGACTAGCTTAAAGCATATACGCAGAACCATGGCCTCACTTTTTGTTTATAAATGCCCTGAGACCTCAAGAATGGCACAGGAATAGTTTTAAGCATTAACAATAAATCTATTACAGTAATTTTTATGATTAAACTGATTTATATAGGTAGCGGTCTGAGTGAATGACCTTGACGTCCGTAACGTCACAGCAGGAAGTCTATCGGTCTCATTGCCACTTCCATTATACTAAAACACAGAGCTGACTGCAACTCCAATCCTCCATTTTGAGCTAATTTATCGCCATGCCATGTAGATGTGTTTTTGGCCGGTGCAGCAACACGACAGAAGGTGGATTTACGTTGCATTCATGGTCCAAGAATTTTCAAACTGCAAAGACTTGGACGCGTTTTGCAAGAATTCCTGGGCACATTGGGCGCCTATGAAGTGGTCTCTACTCTGCTCCGCAGATTTTACTGAAGATTTATACAAAATCTCTGATCTGTTGAGGAGCGTTGGCTATAAGCCCATATTGAGAGGGTGCAGTACCAACAATTAAAGAAAAAGAAAACTACAAGAAAAGGAAAGTATTTATTTATTTATTATTATTATTTTTTTTTTAAAGGAAAGTGAGTTTAGTTGCACCAGTCCTCCCAGAGTGAGCCTAGGGTTGTTGCTAAAACCTGGGATGTCACCAGATGGAACATATCGCTCAGACAGTGACCTCCCTGAAGTTGTTGCTAAAACCAGTGACATCCCGCTCCATCCCGGGTTTTCGTAATTTCCTGAGCCGAGTAGTAATGGCAGACTACACAGTATGCAGAAAAGTGAATGAGTGGAGCAGATAAACTGGATATTGCTGCCATCTTGCCCTTACATGGAAGAAGTGAATGAATGGAGAACTGAACGAACAAATGAAAGTCAGATTGTTTCAAAAACAATCAGCCTTCAAGAAGTGAGAACACAGATGGGTAAACTCTGACTCTCATTTGGATAAAAAAAAACAACAACACTGTTTACCTGCATTTAGATTAATACATGGGACTTGTATTGTGTGTTTAAGTTCCTGCTATAAGATTATTTAATTTGCTTCAGAAAGTGATTGTCTGAGTTCATCTGATTATTTACATAATTAGCCTTTTATGTTTTATCAGTGAAAATGCATGCATGTACTTATATGTTGCATAAGTTATAACACCTATCCTGTTTTAATGAGAGTCAGTTCACAATCAGTGAAGTCAAATCAATCTTAGTTGAGCAAGTCAGTAATGGTATTTCTTACTTTCACCATAATTTTTATTTATATGACTTTGGTTTATAGCTGTCAAAGGCCTTGGCCTTAAAACTGGTTACCGCAGTGAAGTCACGCTCTCAGGGCTGGCTGGCTCAGTGGGGCAGCCCGAATGCCAACTTTGCAGTCAATTTTAACTCTCAAAAATATATATATATATATATTTTTATTCCCATTTATGCAGCATACAAGAGTCAAGGATGGGGATACTATCCACTCAGAAATTTAATTAAAAATTAGGGCTCTGTGTCTCTCCTTTAAGTGCCGTTGAGCAAGGTGCCTAACCCCAAACTGCCCTGGCAAAAGTGGTGGCATACCTTGTGTCTGATTAGCGAATGAAAAACTGATCAGTTCAGGCATTGAACCTGATCAACTGAAATGATGGTGCAGACCTCATCACCTCATAACACTGGACCATCATATCAAAATAAAACATTTCAGAGAATATGAAGATGAGAGAGAGAGAGAGAGAGAGAGAGAGAGAGAGAGAAGGAGAGAGAGAAAATGAACACAGGCTGTGTTTGATGTGTAATAGTTAACAACTCTGCTGTTAAGTTTTGTAGAGGTTGCAAACACAGTGGATGTCCGAAAGGTCATTTCAGTCCCAGGAATTTAAACCTCTTTCAGTCTGAAGTTCTTGGAGCTGCTAAAGGCCACGAAGGTTACTCTTTAAATCAAAAAGGTATAGGGAAATAAAATGCTCATGAACTCAATTAAAAGTTAGATCGATTCATATTCTAGCATATAGACATTTTCACGACATTACATTACATGGCATTTAGCAGACAGACACTCTTATCTAGAATGATGTACAACAAGTGCAAAAGTCAGGTACAAAAAGTGCTGAACCTCTACATAAGAAAGTTCTCAGGCCAATTGAACAAGTGACAGAATCACACTTAGTGTGATTGTGGCAGCGGGGGCGTGGCCAAGCAGCAGTCTGTGAATGGAGGGCGGGGTCGGGGAAGGTAAGTGGCTAAGTCATTCCACCTGCTGTCAATTAGTGTGGGTGTGTTTGTTACAGGGATGGAGCATAAAAGGAGAGAGAGAGCAGAGAAAAGGAGCTCTCTCCCCAACCACAATGCATGTGTGAGTGAGTGAGTGAGTGAGTGAGTGAGTGAGTGAGTGAGTGAGTGAGTGAGTGAGTGAGTGAGTGAGTGAGTGAAAAAAGGGAAGCTGAAAAGATAAAATAAAGTGTTAATGCAACCATCAACTCTTGCCTGCCATGCTTCTGTGCTTCACCCACATCAGGAAGTGATACAGTGATATTCTGTTGCATAACAAGAATCAGGAAACAGCCAAGGAGAACAAGCCAACTGTAGAAATTAGCTTCCAAAGTACAACTAAATAGAGAAAAATAAAACTCCAATGCATAACCCAAGTCATCTTGACCAGGCTAGATAGTACACAGCCTGGGTTGGTCAAGACAGCTCTTGTCACATGATTACACAGTGGGTAGGGAAGCAGGGGAGAGTTACAGCCTGAAGAGATGGGTCTTCAGTCTCCGTTTAAAGGTGGTTAGGGATTCAGCATTTCTGACCTCAATGGGAAGGTCTTTCCATCAATGGGGAACCAGGACAGACAGCAGTCATGAGTGGGCTTGGCAGGAGAAGGAGGGACCAGGTGACCAGTATTTGCAGAGCATAGAGGTCTGGTTGATGTGTAGGGTTGTTTCAATCTCTGGAGATATGCTGGACCTGACCCCTTGATTGACTGGTAAGCTTGCACCAATGTCTTACATTTGATGTGAGCTGTGACAGGGAGCCAGTGAAGGGCAGTGTGCAGAGGAGTAATGTGAGAGGAAAAAGGGAGGTTGTAGACCAGGCAGGCTGTAGCATTCTGGATGAACTGTAGGGGTCTGGTGGCAGATGCTGGGAGGCTGGAGAGGAGAGAGTTGCAGTAGTTCAAGTGGGAGAGGATCAGCACTTGGACAAGGAACTGAGTAGAGTAGGTGGTGAGGAAGGGGCAGATCCTCTGAATGTTGTAAAGGAAGAATCTGCATGTCCAGGTCACTGGAGCACTGTTCACCAATGAGGAGAGTCTGTCATTGAACACCACCCCTAGGTTCTAGCTAAGTTGGTAGCTGGCTACAAACAGATCTGGTCCTCAGAGTCAACTGGCAACTGACATTTCTTCACACGTTATTCTGTTCTGACATGATGTTCTCTTCCCTACCCAGCCACTGACAGTAGAGGTTGAACCTGTAAATTCAGAGACCAATAAAATGTTTGTTCGTGACTCACTCAGACATTCTGTCAACCCAAGAATAGTCTGGACAGAGAAAGCTGATCACAGAGTGCCTCACACATGTAGTCTCCAGGGCCCCTGCAGCTCCACATCCATAAACCAACAAACAAATGGCATGGAGACTGTGCCCAGAGTGCCATCATTTGGTACAGGTCTTTAGCAAGAAAGGTGCCACAAAAATCCCCCCCCCATACAGACCCTTAGATTGTGCTTTCAATCTGTTGCCAAGTGACCATCCTCCTAGTTCCAACATCTAACTTCTGTCCATCACAGAGGCTGCTGCTCTGGAGGAGTACTTCCAGAATGGCCTGAGGCAGAGGTTAATTTAACACACCATATCTGTTTGCAACTACATGGAGAAAAAGGACAGATGACTGTGGTCATGGGTGGCATGGTGGTGTTGTGGTTAGCACTGTCACCTCACAGGAATTAGGTTCTGGGCTCAAGCCCAGTGGTCGATGAGAGCCTTTCTGTGTAGAGTTTGCATGTTCTCCCCATGTCTGCGTGGGTTTCCTCCAGGTGCTCTGGTCCCACCCACATTCCAAAGACATGCAGGTTAGGCTAATTGGTGGCTCTAAATTGACCATAGGTGTGACTGTGAATGATTGTTTGTCTCTATGTGTCAGCCCTGCGATGATCTGGTGACTTGTCCAGGGTGTACCCTGCCTCTCACCCACAGTCAGCTGGGATAGGCTCCAGCTTGCCTGTGACCCTGCACAGGATAAGTGGTTATGGGTAATGGATGGATGGATGGATGGATGGATGGATGGATGGATGGATGGATGGACTGTGGTCATGTACTGATTACCATGGAAATAAAATGATCACAAAGAAAATCCCAGCACTCTCTGTGTTTGGTGCTGACCACACTGGATCAAGTTGCAGTGCATTCATTATGGAACTTCATACACAACTGGCAGTGGAATGAGTTCTGCCTGTCTTCTCAATAGCCACTGGATATGATGAATGCTCTGTGATTGGTTTGGCAAATGCGCCAACTGCATCCCAGTTATTCATTAACCACCTGGTTTATGAGATGCTCCATAAGAAGTTCACATTGATGACATATTGGTGGATCCTGGGGGAGATGAGGTTGGGGAGGTGTCCCAGGATGTGTCATAATTTGGCCTGGTACATGTTTAACATTGAAGCATGCGTGTTCAAAGCTAAAGTTCTTCTTCTTCTTCTTCTTCTTCTTCTTCTTCTTCTTCTTCTTCTTCTTCGTCTTCACCATTCCAGCTGCTGTGGCATGATAAGGATTCCACCAAAGCAGCCAATCAGGGCTATAGAAGCCATCTGAGATCAAACAAACAAACAATACAATACAAATACAGACAATTGCTGATGCCAACAGTCATTTGAACACTGCAGTCAGGACTTCAATAATAATAATAATAATAATAATCCATTATCCATAACCGCTTATCCTGTTTTGGGTCACGGGCAAGCTGGAGCCTATCCAAGCTGACTATGGGTGAGAGGTGGGGTGCACCCTGGATAAGTTACCAGATCATCACAGGGCTGACACATAGAGACAAACAACTATTCACACCCACATTCACACCTACGGTCAATTTAGAGCCACCAATTAAACTAACCTGCATGTTTTTTGACTGTGGGGGAAACCGGAACACCCGGAGGAAACCACACAGACACAGGGAGAACATGCAAACTCCACACAGACCCCCATCGGCCACTGGGCTCGAACCCAGAACCTTCTTGCTGTGAGGTGACACCTATAATAATAATAATAATAATAATAATTGATAAAATACCAAAATTGAAATGTATTGATGCTCCATTTGTCCCAGATCATCATTAATCTGTAGTGAAGATTTTGTACAAACGAGTTGAATCAAGACAGCAATTAAAATAGCAACAATGAGGTGTTAGTGTAGGCGCACGTGAGTGTAAAAATAAACCACATTTTTCCTTTCAGTCAGAACACCATTGTTTGCTATTAAACCAAAACACAGATATGGAAAATACAATATGGGGCAGATGTAATTACATCAGAATACCACGTGCTTGTTTATCATATTTTTTTTTAACAACCAATCACATCATACTCTGGGACGTCCTTAGTGTAGAGTGTCTTTAGTATCAGGATAAATTCAAATGAGGCTTCGAGCACATTCACATTCTGTTCATAAATGAGACACAAACACTGCTGAATTCATAATTTAAAAATGGCTGGTTTCTGGAACTTAATTCTGATCTTCAGTGCCATCTGTGAGTAATATGCATCATCTTCTTTCATTCTCATTTTGATAGTTATTATTTGGAATTACCAGAAAATTTAAACAATTATTGGCACCGATTACACTCAAGCACTTTGGGATGAGCTGAATGTAGAAGGAACTTTACATTTTTATTTGTTTAAGGTCATGTTTAATGCACCGATGTATTTAATAATACCTGAAATACTGAACCTTATTGTGTGCTGTGTTTGTTCTTTTTTTTTCAAGATTCAGTCCAACCTGGTAGACGCTGGGTTGCTGCACAATCCCTCACAGAGTCAGGAGTTTATCAGCCTGATAAAGAGCTCAGTGTGGATATCGGAGACTCGGCGACTCTGCAGTGTTGTGTTTCTGAAAAGAAATTTGGGATGATGGCCTGGTTTAAGCAGCCAACAAGAAAAAAAACTCAAATTATCATGAAGTTCTTTAGAATTTCTGGAGAAACATTTTACAATGGATTCCAAAAGTCACGTTTCCAAATAGAAAGATCTTCAAACTGCTTCAATATGACCATTTTAATCACCACTCAGTCTGATGAAGCCATGTACTACTGTGCACTGATGACACCTCACCTTGTGTTTGCAGATGGAACGTATTTAAAAATTATCGGTAGGATTTCCATGAAACTTTCTTCAGCTTCTGGGTTAATGTCATGATATTTTTCCTTATTATCATTAACATGTTCAACCTGGAAGACAAATAATCCTGAAGTAGTGAAATGTTCACTGTGTTTTCTTCTTCAACTACACTGAGTTACAGACTTTTAGTCAGTGAATGATGATAAATGTTTCCAGGTGAACATGTTACTATTGAATCAGAAACATCTAAACCAGCTCTGGGTGATAATTCAGTGGGCTGTGAACCAACACTGCATGGAAACAGCACTAACACGAACACACAAGAGAAAACAGGTAAGATGCCTGATAATTCACTATTAATTAATCATCCTTAATTCATAATATAGTGAAATAACATTCTCAGAAGTGACCAGATCTCTCCACTCCTCAGTGCTCGGTTTGGGAACGGCTTTGGGTTTGTGTGCACTTCTGATTTTCTGTCTCATTTATTTCATACTGAGGAGAAGAAAATGGGATAAAAGTAAGTGGTGGTTTTGTGATCAATTAAAAATTACTTCAGTTATGTTTTGTTAAAATAACTAAGTAGTTGTATTTCTGTATTAATAGTGAACACTTCTCGAGAAGATTCTTCAGGAATGAGGCAGGTACGTGTACAAGAAAATATGGTGGTTTTTTTCATGATTAAATGCTGTATGAGTAATTCTATTTTTTGTAAGTGAACAGCCAGTGTTTACTTCAGTCATGTACGAGTCTTCTGACTGATCACTCTTCACTTCTTATGTATATTATTTATTAATATGTTACTTTCATATAGGTTACTTACTTTCTTAATTTCCCTGAGGGAACCCGCCCAAAGGGATCAATAAAGTTTTATCTTATCTAATCTAATCTAATCTAATCAAATCTAATCTAATCTAATCTAATCTACTCATTTATATAGTCAGTCTGCTTAGCTTTGTACAAATGTTAATTTATTTAATTTAATTTTGGATTTTATTCCATTTTTTTTTACATTCAGGAATTTGAGACTGAAACGGTGTATTACACAGCTTTACAATTTCCCCTGAGGAAAGCCAAAGCTGAAAAAAGGAAAATTGTTTTATCGGAGAATTGTGTGTACTCTGATGTGAAATAAAATTTTTCTTATGTAACATTAATGATTGGAGATTTTACTTCTGTACACATATTAATTTATATATGTAATGCCACTACCATTGCACCTGAGTTGAACTAGTCTCTTAAATTATTATTATTATTATTATTATTATTGTTTTTGCTGTTATTTGTAAGTGCAATTTATGTATATTTGACTCTACTGGATTATTAAAATGTTGTCCCGTGTCCAGTGGCCTGTTTTATGACAATAACAGAGGGTTTTACAAGATATTAGGGAAATAAAACTGTTTTTGATCAAGTGTTTATTTTATTATTTCATTTAAAATTTACTCACTATGAGCAATTACTGTAAATAATGAAAAGACAATTAAGCAGGTTTTAAATCACATTTCAATGTTGTATTTTTGTACATTGTAATGAGACTCTAAATGAGTGCATCAAGAGAATGCACTACTTTGGTGACACATTTACATACAGTGAAACTATCAGTTAGAGTGCAATAAAAACTTGCAAACATTTCTCAGTTCACTTTTACATTCTAATTCTCAAAGTTCATGGCTTGAATTTCTTGAATGTTGAAGTTGTTCATATAATTTGCTCAAAAACCTTTGAGTGTGAGCAGATATACACACCCACCTTCCAGCCGTGGCATGGTTGTTGCTATCAGATGGGCTGGTTTGAGTATTTCAGAAACTGCTGATCTGGGGTTTCCACACAAAATATTCTCTCGAGTTTACACAGAATGGCGAGAAAATATATCCCATGAGCAGAAGGTCGACAGACTGAAAAAAGAAAAAAAAAATTGGGACAGAGGCATGTTTACCACTGTGATACATCACCTCAACTTTTAACAACACTCTCTAAACATTTGGGAACTGAGAAGACCAAATGCTATATATAGTACACCGCCTTTGCCGTGTTAATGGGCACAATCTACTGCCTGAACCTTGAGTATCCCCATGAGATGAAATACTCTTGAGTTCATTCAGAGGGTTATTATGAAGATCAAACTGGATCAGTGCTCTGCAAGCATCCATGGGCTCAGAAATAAACTACTTAGTTGGCACCTTTAAGCCTATGTGCTGTATGCACATCTCAAGCCCATTCCAGGAGCACGCTGTTCAGGACTCCTGCATTGTTCTTCACACAAAAAGTGCCCATGGTTTCAGTTTGGTTTGCACAAAACAAGTATGGTGTGACAAATTAACAAACAAAATGTAACTGTTCTGAACTGAAGTATGACTGTTCTGCATTTACGTACTACTAAGCAACGAACGTTGCTTTAGAATTGTGTTCTAAATTGTGTTGAAAGAAACTTCACACATATTACACACCGTTAAATGTGGTTTTATGAAGCTCAATAATTCCCACATTTTTTCACTGTAGCAAGAGTTCTAGGTGGGTGGAGCACAGAAGCACGGCAGGCCAGAACTGAGTTCTCAAAAACTCTTTTATTTTAGCTTTTCATCTTTTATGTTCACTCTCTTACATACATGCACACACACAAGCGTCCAGGTTGAGGGAGAGCTCCCTTCCTCTGCTCTCCCTCTCCTCTTTATAGGGCACAGTCACTGGGGAAGACACACAAACACAGGTTAATTCCCATCAGGTGTAGTGATTCTGCCACTTACCTTCGCTAACTCTGCCCTTCATTCACAGACTGACGCTTGACCACACCCCCGCTGCCACATACCTCCACCGCCTGACTCAGGCCGGGGAGCCGTCTGGCCTGAAGCTGACTCCCCTCCCCCCCCCCCCCCCCCCTTGACGGGAGAGGAAGTCTGCCATGACCATCTGCGCCCCCAGCTTGTGGACCACCTTGAACTTAAATGGCTGGAGTGCCAGATACCAATGGGTGATCCGCGCGTTGGCATCCTTCATGCGGTGGAGCCACTGCAGGGGCACGTGGTCATGGGTGAAACAGAGGGTGAAAGGGCGCCCCAGCAGGTAGTAGCAGAGGGTGCAGACCGCCCACTTGATGGCGAGGCACTCGTTTTCTATTGTGCTGTAGTGGCCCTCACACACCAACAGCTTCTGGCTGATGTACAGCACTGGACGGTCCTCCCCCTCCACCTCCTGGGACAGAAGGATTCCACTGCATGAAGGATGCCAATGCGCGGATCACCCGTTGGTATCTGGCACTCCAGCCATTTAAGTTCGAGGTGGTCCACAGGCTGGGGGCACAGATGGTCATGGCGGACTTCCTCTCCTGTCAAGGGGGGTGGGGAGGGGAGTCGGCTTCAGGCCGGACGGCTCCCCAGCCCCCTGTCCGACACGTCTGTCTGCAAAACAAAGGGGAGAGCGAAGTCAGGGGAGTGTAATAGTGGCACCCCACACAGTACAGCCTTTACCTCAGAGAAAGCCCGCTGGAATTGCTCCGTCCACTGGACAGGATCTGGTGCCCCCTTTTTAGTGAGATCAGTCAGTGGGCTGGTGACATCCGAATAATTAGGTATAAACCTACGATAGTAGCCAGCCAGCTCCAGGAACTGTCTCACCCCCTTTTTGGTCATGGGCCTCAGGCAAGCCGCAATCGCTGCTGTCTTGTTGATTTGGGGATGCACCTGCCCATTGCCCAAGTGGAAGCCCAGATACCGTACTTCCACCTGCCCAATTGCACACTTCTTCGGGTTGGCTGTGAGACCTGCTCACCTCAGCGACCCAAGGACGGCCCTCAGGTGTTTTAGGTGCCGCCGCCAGTCATTACTGTAAATAATGATGTCATCTAGGTATGCGGCCGCGTAGGTAGCGTGGGGGCGGAGGACCCTATCCATAAGCCGCTGGAACATAGCGGGCACCTCAAACAGCCCAAAAGGAAGTGTGATGAACTGGCATAAGCCAAACGTTATGGAAAAGGCCATTTTCCCTCAGGATAGCAGAGTCAAGGGGATCTGCCAATATCCCTTTGTCAAATCCAGTGTCAAATAAAAACGAGCCGTGCCTAGTTGATCGAGCAACTCGTCAATACGAGGCATTGGGTATGAATCAAATTTAGACACCGCGTTGACATTTCTATAGTCCACACAGAACTGGACCGACCCATCGGCCTTGGGCACCAAGACCACCGGGCTGCTCCAGTCACTGTGGGACTCCTCGATGATGCCCATTTCGAGCATGGCCTCGAGTTCTCCCCAAACCACCTTTTTTTGTGTTCGGGCAGTCTGTAAGGGCAGCTTGCCACTACTACCCCCGGGGGCGTCTCAATGTGGTGTTCTATGAGGTGGGTGCGGCCGGGCAGGAGAGAGAACACATCAGAAAATTCTGTTTGCGACTGGGTGACCACCTCGAATTGGGTCAGGGAGAGGTGGGCTCCACAGGGGACCAGAGCAGTGGGCGATGTCAATTTTCCTTTTTGAACCTCCGGCCCCAGCTCCGCCTTCTCGGGAACCACCGACACCAATGCCATGGGGACCTCCTCACTCCAAAGTTTTAACAGATTGAGGTGGCAAATCTGTAATGCCCCGCCCCTGTCCATTCGCCTCACCTCATAGTCGACATCCCCGACTCGCCGTGTGACCTCAAAGGGTCCTTGCCACTTGGCGATTAATTTGGAGCTCGACATGGGCAACAACACAAGTACTTTATCTCTCAGTGTGAACTCCCTCAGGTGTGTGCCCCTGTCGAACAGATGGAATTGATGTTCTTGGGTCTGCCGCAAATTCTCCTGGGTTAAGTGCGTGAGGGTGTGGAGTTTGGCGCGCAGGTCGATAACATACTGAATTTCATTTTTACTTGTTGAAGGTCCCTCCTCCCAATTTTCATGCAGCACATCTAGAATGCCATGCAGCTTACACCCGTATAATAATTAGAATGGGGAGAACCCCATGGAGGCTTGTGAGACCTCTCGCACTGCGAATAACAGGGGCTCGAGCCATTTATCCAAGTTGCGTGTGTCCTCGCTTACAAATTTTTTAATTATGTTTTTGAGGGTGCGATTGAACCGTTCGACTAAGCCATCCGTTTGTGGGTGATAAACGCTGGTGCGGATAGGCTTAATTCCCAGTAACCCATACAGTTCGCGCAGTGTGCATGACATAAACATAGTGCCTTGATCAGTCAGAATCTCTTTGGGGATTCCAACTTGGGAGATGATGCGGAAGAGCGCTTCTGCAATACTACATGTTGAGATATTGCAAAGAGGCACTGCTTCTGGATATCGTGTTGCATAGTTCACCAGAACTAAAATAAAGCGATATCCTCATGTTGACCAATCTAATGGCCCAACGAGATCCATCCCAATTCTTTCGAACAGGGTCTCAATTAATGACAGAGGGTGCAAAGGCCCTTTTGGAATGGCCGCTGGATTTACTAACTGGCATTTGCGGCACGCCGTACACCACCTACGGACACCGTTGCAAATCCCTGGCCAATAGAACCGGGCCATTATTCGGGCTAGTGTCTTATCCCGCCCCAAGTGTCCAGCCCTGGGATTAAAGTGAGCTACCTAGAATATAAGTACCCGGTGGCTCTTTGCGATTAAAAGCTGAGTTATCGGTTCTTTAGTCTGAGTGTCCTGCGTCACTCGGTATAACCTATCCTTCATAATGGAGAAATAGGGGAAGGACGGTGTGGCGTTTGGCTGGAGTGTTTGACCATCGATTACTCTCACTTGGTCAAATGCATGTCGCAGAGTCCCGTCCTGCGACTGCTTTAACAGGAAATCCACGAGGGATTCCCCAAGAGAGGGAAGAGGAGCAGGCTGCTCCTCACTCTGATGTGGTGATGATGTAGACGGCTCTGTGACAGCTGCTCCCCCAATGCCACACCAGGACCTCCCCCCGCTAAACTATGGCTGGCCCCACTCTTCACTAAATGAGTCATTAATTCCCCAAATCCTGTCCAATCAGTCCCCAAAATTATCGAGTGGGTAAGGTGAGGATTAACCACCAACTTTACTCTAAATTTCTCCCCTCAAAATAGAATGTGGACTGACACTAAAGGGTAGTTGTGAACATCCCTGTGCGCACACAACACCTTCACCAATTGTGCTCTCCCCAATGCCTCGTCTTGCACCAGGCTTTGGTGGATTGAGGTCTGATTACAGCCGGAGTCCACCAAAGCCTGATACATATCCCCTTGGATACTCACCGGCATGTGATACACTCCGGCCCAATGGAGGGTGGTCCCTGGAGCTTCGGGGATCCTGCCCACTGTGCCCACCTCCATTGTCGAGCACTGATGCTGGAGGTGCCCCAGCTCCCTGCAGCACCAGCATACTGGCCCAGGCTCTCCCTCTGCACTGGTGTTCTGGAGTTCACTCACCTGAGGTGGGAAGACACAGACAAGGAAGTAGGAAACAGTAGGGCACCGCGGGTGCAGCGGGCCGGCTGGGGTGGAGCTGGCCCCTGCCTCCATGGTGGGGGAACGGGCTGAGGACGAGGAGCAGAAGGAGAGGGAGAAAAAGAAGAGAGGGGAGAAGAGGGGACACGCCATCCTGCCATCGGAACAGCCACCATATGGTCCTCCACCAGCTCGATGGCCCGATCCAGCAACGCCAGGCGATGGCACTGGACCCATTCCGTGTTTCCTTCCAGAAGTCGGGCGATGAATTGTTCCAGCACCACCAGGTCGATGATTCCCTCGGCGTCGCAGTTGTCAGCCCTCAGCCACCACCGGCAGG
Source organism: Neoarius graeffei (assembly GCF_027579695.1). Taxonomy (NCBI): domain Eukaryota; kingdom Metazoa; phylum Chordata; class Actinopteri; order Siluriformes; family Ariidae; genus Neoarius; species Neoarius graeffei. The sequence continues at coordinate 8,016,207 of NC_083576.1, read as the reverse complement.
CATCCCGGAGCTGCTGGCCAAACGCGAATGGCCAGCCAACCTCCTCCAAGTGCAGCATGCGGAAGCGCTGCCGCTGCTGTTCCAGTGTGGACCCCACACGTTGGAGGACGGCCCTGCGGAGGTTGGCGTAGACCAGCCGGCTGTCGGCGGGGAGCTGTAGTGTGGCCAGCTGCGCCTCGTCCGTTAGCAGGGGGAGGAGGCACGCCACGCGCTGCTCCACCAGCCAACCCCATGCCTCTGCTGCCTGCTCAAAAAGAGCGAGGAAGGCTTTGGGGTCATCCTGTGGACCCATCTTTGTTAGGGTGAGGTGGGAAGGGTCCACACTGGTGGTGATGGCAGACCCCACCAACACGAGCAGGTGCCAGAACACCTGGCGATCTTCCTGCTGCGCCAGCACCAGGGCTTCGGACCGTTGTTCTTGCTCCTTCTGGAGGGTGACCAGTACCTGATGCTGGCTCTGTTGGGCTGTGGCGAGGGCATGGACCAGGTCCTTGAAGGGGGAGGACTCCATGGGGCTGTTCTCTTCCGTACTCTGAGTCCTGGGTTGTGGCACCACTGTAGCAAGAGTTCAAGGTGGGTGGAGCACAGAAGCACGGCAGGCCAGAACTGAGTTCTCAAAAATTATTTTATTTTAGCTTTTCAGCTTTTATGTTCACTCTCTCACATACATATACACACGCACACACGCAAGCATCCAGGTTGGATAGTAGCTCCCTGCCTCTTCTCTCCCTCTCCTCTTTATAGGGCACGGTCACTGGGGAAGACACACAAACACAGGTTAATTCCCATCAGGTGTAGTGATTCTGCCACTTACCTTCCCTAACTCCACCCTCCATTCACAGACTGATGCTTGACCACGCCCCCACTGCCACAGTCATGTTTAAGGTAATTTGTACTGTTAAATAAATGTGATATTTTCGACATTCAAGAATTTGGTGTGATTTTTGAGAGAACATGCAAACTTGCAATTATTAGTCAGGATAACTTATACAGTACAGTACATGTAAATTCAAACAAATCTGGAATTTGTATCCCCTGAACTTGAAATGGAAAGTTGTATAAATTTAGTAAAGTTATTTCAACCTGAAAGTCTGAGTTACAATAATGCAGAAATGTGTGTTTGTGCAACTAGGTAATGGAAGTTTTCTTGTGTTGATGATGCGAAATAATATTTATTTTAACTCGCCGTATAACATTGAAACAACAAGTGATTAAAGGTTCAATCAACTTTGACAACTTGGTAAAATATTTTGAAACAACTAGAACCTTGTAGTTAAATCAACTCTATTAAATTTGTCACATTTTGCGCTTCATAATGCACCAAATATTTTAAATGAGAGTCAGGTCTGGACTGCAGGCAGGCCAGTTTAGCACCCGGACTCTTTAACGACAGAGCCATGCAGTTTTAATATGTGCAGAAAGTGGTTTGGCATGGTCTTGCTGAAAGAAAGAATGCCTTCCCTGAAAAAAGATTTTGCCTAAACGGCAGCATATTGCTCTGAAATGTGTATATATCATTCAGCATTAATGATGCCTTCCCAGATGTACAAGGTACCCATGTCGTGTGCACTAATGCCCCCTCATACCATCACAGATGCTGGCTTTTGAACTGTGCGCTGATAACAAGCGATATGGTCCCTTTGCTCTTTAGCCTGGAGGACACAGTGTCCATAATTTCTAAAAAGAACTTCTCCTTTTGATTCGTCAGACCTCAGGACAATTTTCCACTTTGCCTCAGTCCATTGTAAAAGAGCTCAGGCCCAGAGAAGGGGTCGTTGTTTCTGAATATAGTTTATATCTGGTTTTAACTTGCATTTGTGAATGCAGTAATTAACTGTTTTCACAGACGATGTTTTTTTTTTTAAGTGTTCCCTAGCCCGTACAGTGATTTCCACTCCAGACACGTGTCTGTTTTTAATGCAGTGTCACCTGAGGGCCTAAAGGTCACAGGAATCCAATGACAGTTTTCAGCCTTGTCTCTTGCATACAGAGATTTCTCCAGATTCTCTGAATTTTTTCATGATATTATGGACCAGACATGATATGATCCCCAAATTCTTTGCAGTTTTACATTGAGGACGTTATGTTATTTTTAAATTGTTACACTGATTGCCCATGCAGTCTTTCAAAGAGCAGTGAACCCCTCCCCATCTTTACTTCTGAGAGACTCCGCCTCTCTGGGATGCTCTTTTTATACCCAATCATGTTACTGACCTGTTGCCAATTAACCAAATTATTATTATTATTATTATTTTCACATGACAACTTTTTCAGTCTTTTGTTGCCCCGTCCCAACTTTTCTGAAACATGTTGCTGACATCAAATTGAAAATGAGCATATATTTTTCAAAAATAAAAAAACTAAACAATATTTTTCTCAGTTTCAACATTTGATATTTTGTCTTCATTCTATTTTAAATTAAATACAGAGTTTCCATAATTTTCAAATCCTCACATTCTGTTTTTATTCATGTTTTACACAGTGCCCCAACTTTTTTGGATTTGGGGTTACAATAGTTTGCTTAAATAATAAGAACATGAAGGTACAATTTCATGATTATTTACCATATTGGCTGGTTTCTCTACCACAGAATCTCATTGACGTCTCACTGTCAAGAGAAAATATACAGGTACATATATGGTGTACACCAATCAGCCATAACATGAAAACCACTGACAAGTGAAGTGAATAACATTGATTATATCATTACAATGGCACCAGTCGAGGGGGTGGGATATATTAGGCAGCAAGAGAACAGTTCATGTGTTGGAAGCAGGAAAAATGGGCAAGCGTAAGGACCTGAGTGACTTTGACAAGGGCCAAATTGTGATGGCTAGATGACTGCGTCTGAGCATCTCCAGAATGGCACATCTTGTGGGGTGTTCCTGGTATGCAGTGGTAAGTGCCTACCAAAAGTGGTCCAAGGAAGGACAACTGGTAAACCAACAATGGGGTCATGGGTGTCGAAGGCTCATTGATTCACATGGGGCACAAAGGCTAGCCTATATGGTCCAATCCCACAGAAGAGTTACTGTAGCACAAACTACTGAAAAAGTTAATGCTGGCTAAAACAGAAAGGTGTCATTCTATGAGTCATGGAAACAGGGAGCTCGAGGATTAATGAGTGTCACAACCACAATCCAGGATGAAACAAGGAGCATCCATAAATACATCAGAAAGATGACCCACCCAGGATTAACTAGTAAGAGAGTGCTTCAGGCAGCCAAAGACAGGAGGTCATGAGCATGAACATCCCACCATGGAATGTGTCATCAGCAGATAGAGCAAGTGGTTAGAGACATCTACAGTAGCTTGAAGGATAGCACAGAGGCCCTGATTATGGCAGCACAAGAAGAGGCACTAGTTTCTGGACCTAAGCACTACTGTAGGTCAATCGAGGCAGGGTCTAAGATGCAAGCTGAGACAGCGTACACTGAGAGGCATAACCAAGTGACTGGGATAGTGCAGAGGAACATCTATGTTGAGTACAGACTAGAAGTCCCCAAGTCCTCAGTGGGACATACAAAAGGTGGTTGAGAACAACAAAGCTAAGCTTCTGCGGGACTTCAATTTCCAGACTGATAATAAGGTGCTGGCTAACCAACCAGACATAGTGGTGACAAGTGGTGTCATAGTGGTGACAAGGAGCAGAAGAGTGTAGTTGAGATAGATGTGGCAATCCCAGCTTATACGTAGTAACATTTGGCAGAAAGAGCACGAGAAGCTCGAGAAGTACCAGGGAAGTAGGTCCAGGTAGTTACACACTGAGCGATACTTCACACTGAATGTGTGGAGAGGGAGAACTTAAGTACTGTTGGCTATTTGGGCTGGAGATGAGGACCAGGTGCGGTGGTAATTAGAAGTCCGGAGAGGGAGGACGATGTGGCGTTTGGGAGTTGTAGTCCATGGCAGCCATGTTTGGAGACTGCCATAAACTCTGGTTGCAAGCACGATGTGTGACAAATACAGGTCTAATATTATTTACAAATCATTGTTTTGAGCTTTAATTTCAATTTCAGCATACTGTTCTGACAGCATGGTGGTGTAGTGGTTAGAACTGTCGCCTCACAGCAAGAAGCTCCGGGTTCGAGCCCAGTGGCCGACGAGGGCCTTTAGGTGTGGAGTTTGCATGTCCTCCCCGTGTCTGCGTGGGTTTCCTCTGGGTGCTCCGGTTTCCCCCAAAGACATGCAGGTTAGGTTAACTGGTGACTCTAAATTGACCATAGGTGTGAATGTGAGTGTGAATAGTTGTTTGTGTCTATGTGTCAGCCCTGCGATGATCTGGTGACTTATCCAGGGTGTACCCTACCTCTCACCCATTGTCAGTTTGGATAGGCTCCAGCATACCTGTGACCCTGCACAAGATAAGCAGTTATGGATAATGGATGGATGGATGGATGGATGGATGGAGATACCGTTCTAGGTTTTTCTGATTTGGTGTTGTTGCATCTGTTAAACTTGTAGCCTTTATTTATTACTATTAAAAAAAAAACACTTTAGAACTTGCACATTGTGTTCAGAGATCAGACAATCATCCACAGTGGTGTCTTCAGAGGTGAAATAACACTCAGGTCGAGCTGCTAAAATGTGGTCAAGGGATGAAAGCACCAGGTGTTTTGTAATGGAGACGTCATCTGATTGGCTGATTCAAGTAACAAGTTGTATTTCCTTTTTACATTTGTTTCTATTTTTGTCACACAACAGAAAACAAACAAACAAACAAACAAACAAACAAACAAACAAACAAACAAACAAAAACCTTGTTGGAAGAAAATGTCACAGAAAACATATCTGCACTGTTACATATCTGTGTGCAATGAATTGTCATTAAATCTGGATGAACTAAACATTCATACAAGGTTGAAGAAAGATCAGATACTTTAAATTTTATCATTAGTATATATTTTTTTAATTTGAGTGAACTGTCCTCTCATTCCGCGTTCATTTATAATAAATGTTCTTCAGATTCTTGTTAAATCATAGAAACAAAACTCAAGCACTTTCTCAAGAACAGTGTTTTCTATTAATCAGCTCAATGATCATTTTTATCAGGCTTTTCCTGATTGATAAATATAGAAACTGTAGGTGCCATTAATATCCAATCACAATTTATTTGCTGTCAGTCTTTGAGATTAAAATGAAATAAGCAGCCACTAGTATAAACTTTATTCCTGAACAGACTCAAAACAAGTAAAATTTGAAGAAATAAAGTTAATTATTGAAGACGTGCGATCTAAGTGAGGGTCAGAGATCTGGCTTCAGAGTACACAGTGTCTTCCGATCGTTCTTTTTTCTCTCTCTTTTTTGTGGTTTTCCTTTCATTAAAATGTAATGCAGCATAATTCAGCTCCACAGCGTCACGGTCCTGTGTGAATGAAAATGAAATTAGAATTAACCTTTAAAAGTAAAACTACTAATAAGGGAAATTCTGAGTCTTTTTTTTTTTTTGTACCTGAGTGCTTGTTCTTTCTGTTCGTCTCTCAGTGCTTTGTCTCTCTGGTAAATAAATAAATAAATAAATAACATCATTGAACATTAATTTTAGCATTTAGAGGGCCAGTCTCATCATATGCAGAGATCTGACCTGATCTGATATTACTGTAGTTCTAGAAAACCCAATTTAAATGTATTTAAAAAGGTATTGTTGTGCTATAGAACACTTACTTATAAGTTGTTCACGGTTTCTCCATTTACAGAGTAAAAGAGCTTGAACCAAGTTCACAACCGCACACACTCCCAAAGCTACAGCGAGGCAGATCACTACAGGATCCACAGACTCGACTGTAGCACAAAAATAATAATGATGTAATAATCAGTTTACCTCCCTGTAATAACAGTGATATTATAAATATTTACAGTCAGTAACTTTAGCAATTAAAGACAACAATTACAAAATAAAACCCAGTAATTTTCTGAAGCGTGTTCTTACCCAACTGTACTCGAGTCCCGTTCCCAAAAATGATCTTCCCACACACGGCCACAGTGCAGTAGTAAGTTCCAGTATCATTGATGCTGAGGATGTTCTTGGAGAAGTTGTACACACAGGTGTGTGTAGAAGAGCCGCTCTCACACTGACGGCTGCTGTTGTGATGAGTGTAAATGATTTGAGGATGGGATTGTGGTGAAGCAGCTCTGAACCAGAGCACTTGGTGTTCTGCTGCTCTGCTCTCAGAGAGAACCGAGCACTGCAGAGTCACTGACGCTCCTGCAGGAACCGAGTCCAACACGCTGCTCTGCATCACTGACACTTTTACATCTCCATCACCTGTTCAGAGTGATAGAGACAGAGTGAGATCTGAGTGTAATGTCATGTGCAGTCCAGAAAGCACCTGTTCTCAGTTACAGCATTTTATACCACAGTTGATCAGTCAGAATGCTTTGATTAATTTTCTATAACAGCAGCTCTGACAGTAGTGCAGCTGCAAATCACTGGATTATACAGGATTAAGAAATTTGTTCAAATGCACAATCTTTAGAGTAAAGTCTTCAGGACAGAGGAGTTTACATCCTCTGGTTTCTCATGGCACTGTCAAGATCTGATGCAAAATATTTATAATGCAAATACAGTACTAGTCAAAAGTTTGTACACCCCTATTCTACTCATTCACAGGTTTTTGTGTTCAGTATTTTGTATTTTCTACATTGTACAACAACACTGAAGGCATCAAAACTATGAAATAACATCCGGAACATATATGAAACTATGTCGGAAACAAAAAATGTGTCAAAATGTGTTTGATATTTTAGATTCTTCAAAGTATCCAGCATTGACCTTGATGACACTTTACACACTATTGGTATTATCTTAACCAGCTTCATGAGGTAGTCACCTGGAATGCTTTTCAATTAACAGATGTGCCTCATCAAAAGGTAATTAGTGGATGAGTTTCTTACTTTCTTAATGCATTTGAGATCAAACAGTAAATTGTAAATAATAAAAATACAAATAATAAAATAGCCCTATTCCTCTCCACAACTGTAGCCATCCATACTGTATTAAATCCAGAACTGCTCAATAAGTAAAGAAAAACGACACCCATCATTACTTTCAGACATGTACTGACTACTAATTAATAAAAGTAAAGAAAAAACATTGAATTCAATGGTGTATCCAAACTTTTGACTGTTCCTGTATATATATATATATATTTTTACTGTGCAATAAATTAAATATAGAGTTCTTTGGTACACATACTGGATGCTTAAATCCATATGATATTTTTAACAGGTTAGACAATTCAAAGTCATACAAATGGGGAACACCTTGAGCAACATTTAATTACTTAGAGCCCTGTGATCTCAAATGAAACAGAGGAAAAGATTCGGCGAGATCAAACTGGCTTAAAACATGTTTGTTTCATTTATTTGCTTTCAAAATAAATTAAAGTGCTTACCTTTCACTGATAAATATGTTCCTTTTCCAAATATTTTTAAAAGTTTTAGAAGTCCACAGTAATACATGGCTTCATCCGATGGTTCCACTTTGGCAATTTTCAAATGGCAGCTCGTTTTTTCTTTCTCGATGCTGAATCTCGGTGACTTGAACTCATCTTCAAAACTGGGTTTATGAATTACTGTGACCATTAAAAGAGGCTGATGTCCTACTTTTTGCTTGTACCAAACAATTGTTTCACTTTGATCTTCTTGCAGGCGAAAGCAATGCAGAGTCACGTTTTCACCAACATCAGCAGTGATCACTGGGTTCGGCTGATTGATGCCATTTTCCTGTGCAGAATCTGCTGGTAGGGGCATAAAACATGCACAAATGTACCAGAGGTTTATTTTACTGATAACACATGGAGACTGTCACTGGGGTCATAATAAAATGCTGTTTAAAAAGTATTTCAAATAAATCCTTTTTTTTTTTTTTTTTAGCAAGAAATAATGACCAAATGAAATGGAAGTTCAGTGAATACTCTTATAAAACAGCCTAAACAATGATTTATTTACAATGTTATGATATTTGCATCAGTAATCCTAATTACAGTAACCTGCATTTGATCAGAAAGCCATCCACACTTACCAATTTTATTAAAAAGCAACACTGTAACCCACACCCATGTCATCATCTTCAGTGTGAGCTCTGTGTACAGCATGTCTCTTCTTGCTGCACTGGGAGATGGTCAAACTGATCACATGTCACTTTGTGCCAGAGATCTATGGTGTGAAACTCTGACATCACAGAATTTTCCACATATGGTCTCAACTACCAAGTGAGCAGCAGAAGAAACCTGTGAGCTTGACTGAATTCAGCATTTCAAATCTGACATTAACAATAGCAGGAAATGAGATGGATGAGAATTTTTGAAAATGTGTTTGTGTGTGTTTAGAAAATTACAACCATAAATCAGAAAATGTTGAGACAGTATGTTGAAATTTAATTTAAATTTCAAAATGGAACTTTTTTTTTTTAACTGAGATAGCAAGGCATTGTTGTTAAACCATGGGCATTCAAAATTGTTGATGCAGAGTCATGTTCCACATGAGCACATGCTCTGTTAGATATACCTTCCAGGTCTATCTGCATGCATTGCACATGGAGATGTACATGTAGGTTTGCTTATAGGGATACCAATACACATTTGAATACAAATATAATGACATATTATAATATATAAAATCCAGAGTAAAAGAGTCTGGGTGCTAAACTGGCCTGTCTGTAGTGCTGACCTGTCTCCCCTTGAACACATTTAGTGCATTATGAAGAACAAAATATGACAAAGGAGACCCTGAACTGTTGAGTAACTGAAATTTTATATCAGGCAAGAATGGGAGAATATTTCACTTCCAAAACTACAACAATTGAGCCTCCAGTTCCACTCTCTCGGCCTGATTATCTCTGCTCATGGTCTATCCAAACACTGCTATATTGATGACTGTGGCAGCAGGGGTGTGGCCAAGCAGCAGTCTGTGAATGGAGGGTGGTGTCGGGGAAGGTAAGAGGCTAAGTCATTCCACCTGCTGTCAATTAATGTGTGTGTGTGGTTGTTACAGGGATGGGGTATAAAAGGAGAGAGAGCAGAGAAAAGGAGCTCTCTCCCCGACCACAACGCACGTGTGAGTGAAGCTGAAAAGCAGCAAAGTAACAGAAAATAAAGTGTGTGAGAACTTCAACTCTTGCCTGCAGTGCTTCTGTGCTCCACCCGCATCAGGAAGTGCTACAGTGGTGCTGAAACCCGGGAGCACAGAAGGGAACCACCCCATGGAGTCCCCACCATTCGAAGAGCTCATCCTTGCCCTCGCTACCACCCAGCAGAACCAGCATCAAGCGCTGATCACCCTCCGAAAGGAGCAGGAGCAACACTTTGAAGCCTTGATGCTGGCCCAGCAAAAAGATCGCCAGGCATTCCTGCACCTGCTCGCATCAGCAGCGGCATCGACCACCGCTGCCACCACCCTCATGAAGATGGGCCCACAGGACGATCCAGAAGTATTCCTCACTCTCTTCGAGCAAGCAGCCGAGGCATGGGGGTGGCTGCTGGAGCAGTGCGCAGCGTACCTCCTCCCGCTCCTGACTGGCGAGGCACAGCTTGCAGCACAGCAGCTCCCTGCTGACAGCTGGCTGGTCTACGCTGTCCTAAGGAAAGCCATCCTGCAGTGGCTCAGCTGCACCCCGGAGCAACATCACTTGCGCTTCCACATGCTGGCACTGGAGGAGGCCGGCCAGCTGTTTGCATTCAGCCAGCAACTCCGGGACACCTACCAGTGGTGGCTGAGGGCAGAAACCGCGACGCAGATGAGATCATCGATCTGGTGGCACTGGAGCAGTTTGTTTCTCTACTTCCAGAAGGAATGGCAGAATGAGTCCAGTGTCATCACCCGGCGTCGCTGGATCGATCCATCGAGCTAGCGGAGGACCATCTGGAGGCAGCTCTGACAGCAGGCAGACGAGCCGTCTCCCCTCGCTTCTCTTCTCTCTCTCTCTTTTCTCCCCATCTCTTGTCCCTCTTTCCACCCCATTCCCCTGCCACAGAGGCGGCAGCTGGCTCCTCCGCAGCCAGCCCATCATACCCGTATCCTCCCCTCTCCCTCTCCTGTGTCTGTGTTGTCTCTCCCTCAGGTGAGTGACACCCATAACACCAGTGCAGAGAGAAAGCCTGGGCCGGCATGCTGGCATGGCAGGGAATCAGAACATCTCCAGGGTCAGAGCTCCGCAAGGGAGGTGGGTGCTGTAATCCGGATCCCCGATGTGCCAGAAACTGCCCCCGATTGGGCCGGAGCACATCACATACCGGTGAGTATTCAAGGGGATACATATCACGCTTTGGTGGATTCGCTGTAATCAGACCTCAATTCACCAACGCCTGGTGCAAGCTGAGGCATTGGGGGGGAGCACAAGCGGTGAAAGTGTTGTGTGTGCACGGGGGTGTTCACCATTACCCTCTAGTGTCTGTCCATATTCTTTTCCAGGGCCAAAAACATAGAGTAAAGGCGGCGGTTAGTCCTCATGTCACCCACTCGTTGATTTTGGGTACTGATTGGCCAGGGTTAAAAAAAACTAATGGAATATTTAACACATCGTGGGTCCTGCACTAGTAGGTCACAGGATGATCCTGGTGTGGCATTGGCTGGAAAAGCTGTCACAGAGCTGTCTATGTCAACACCGCATCAGAGTGGGGAGCAGCCCACTCCTCCTCCCTCTCTTGAGGATTCCCTTGGGGATTTCCTGTTAGAGCAGTCATGAGACGAGACTCTGTGGCATGCATTTGACCAAGTGAGAGTAATTGATTTTCAAACTCTTCAGCCAAGTGCGGCACCGACCTTCCCATATTTTGCTATTATTAAAGATAGATTGTACCAAGTGATGCAGGACACTCAAACTAATGAACAAGTAACCCAGTTGTGAATCCCAAAGAGCCATAGGGAACTCATATTCCATGCAGCTCACTTTAATCCCATGGCTGGACACTTGAGGCAAGATAAAACACTAGCCAGAATAATGGCCCGGTTCTATTGGCCAGGGATTAGTGGGGATGTCTGTCGGTGGTGTGCGGCATGCCGCAAATGCCAATTAGTAAATCACATGGCCTCTCCAAAAGCACCTTTGTTCCCTCTTCCTCTAATCAAGACCCCGTTTGAGCGAATTGGGATGGATCACGTCGGGCCATTAGATTGGTCAGCACGGGAATATCACTTTATTTTAGTTCTAGTGGACTATGCAACGCGATATCCAGAAGCAGTGCCTCTCTGCAATATCTCAGCATGCAGTATTGCAGAAGCGCTCTTCCACTTTATCTCCTGGGTCGGGATTCCGAAAGAAATCCTGACAGACCAAGGCACTATGTTTATGTCACACACACTGCACAAGCTGTATGGGTTACTGGGGATTAAGTCTATCCGCACCAGTGTCTATCACCCACAAATGGATGGCTTAGTAGAGCGATTTAACCAAACACTCAAAAACATAATCTGGAAATTCATAAGTGAAGATGCGCGTAATTGGGATAAGTGGCTCAAGCCCCTGTTATTCGCAGTACGAGAGGTCCCGCAAGCCTCCATGGAGTTTTCTCCCTTTGAATTATTATATGGGCATAAGCCGCGTGGCATTCTGGACATGCTACGGGAAAATTGGGAGACGAGACCTTCACTGAGTAAAAATGACATCCAGTACTTTCTTGACCTGCGCGCAAAACTCCACACCCTCACGCATCTAACCCAGGAGAATTTGCAGCAGGCACAAGAACATCAAAGCCGGCTGTATGACAGGGGCATGCCGGTAAACAAAGTGCTCGTATTATTGCCCACATCGAGTTCTAAATTAGTCGCCAAGTGGCAAGGGCCCTTTCAGGTCACACAGCGAGTCGGGGATGTTGACTATGAGGTGAAGTGAACGGATAGGGGTGGGGCACTGCAAATCTACCACCTCAAACTTTTCAAATGCTGGAATGAGGGGGTCCCCATGGCGTTGGCATCGGTAGTCCCAGAGAAGGCGGAGCTGGGGCCAGAGGTAAAAAAGATAACATCTCAGACCACTCCGGTCCCTGGTGGAGACCACCTCTCACCAGCCCAACTCACGGAGGTAGCCAAGTTGCAGAAGGAATTTTCTGACGTCTTTCGGCCCTTCCTGGTTGTACCCACCTCATAGAACACCACATCAAAACGACCCCGGGGGTGGTAGTGCATAGCCGCCCTTACCGATTGCCCAAACACTAAAAAAAGATGGTTTGGGATGAACTCAAGGCCATGCTCGAAATGAGCATAATCGAGGAGTCCCACAGTGACTGGAGCAGCTCAGTGGTCCTGGTTCCCAAGACTGACGGGTCGGTCCGATTCTGTGTGGACTATAGAAAGGTCAACGCAGTGTCTAAATTTGACATATACCCAATGCCTCACATAGATGAGTTGCTTGATCGATTAGGTGCTGCTTGCTTTTATTCGAAACTGGATCTAACAAAGGGATATGGGCAGATCCCCTTGACTTCTCTATCCCAAGAAAAAACAGCCTTTTCCACATTGTTTGGATTACACCAATTTGTCATGCTCCCTTTTGGGTTATTTGGGGCACCTGCTACATTCCAGTGGCTTATGGACAGGGTCCTCCGCCCTCACACTGCCTACACGGCCGCCTATCTAGACAACATTATAATTTACAGTAATGATTGGCCACGGCACCTGGAACACCTGAGGGCCGTTCTAAAGTCGCTGAGGTGAGCGGGCCTCACAACTAACCCAGAAAAGTGGAAGTATGGTATATGGGGTTCCACTTGGGCCATGGGCAGGTGCGTCCCCAAATTAACAAGACTATCATAGGTTTATACCTAATTATTCTGATGTGACCAGCCCGTGAACCGATCTCACTAAAAAGGGGGCTCCAGCTCCGGTCCAGTGGATGGAGCAGTGCCAACAGGCCTTCTCTGAGGTAAAAGCTGCACTCTATGGGGGGCCACTTTTACACTCCCCTGACTTCTCTCATCCCTTTATTTTGCAGACTGATGCATCAGACAGAGGGCTGGGGGCCCTTTTGTCCCAGGAGGTGGAGGGCGAGGAGCACCCCATGCTGTACATCAGCCAGAAACTCTTGATGCATGAAAGCAGGTACAGCACAATCAAGAAGGAGTGTCTTGCCATCAAGTGGGCGGTCCTCGCCCTTCGATACTACCTGCTGGCACGCCCTTTCACTCTCTGTTCGGACCAAGTGCCCCTCCAGTGGCTCCACAGCATGAAGGATTGGTATGCTGGTAAGCACACCCATTGGTATCTCGCCCTCCAGCCATTTAAGTTCGAGGTGACCCACAGGCCAGGGGTGCAGATGGTGGTGGCAGAGTTCCTGTTCCATCAGGGGGTAGAGTCAGCTTCAGGCCAGACGGCTCCCCGGCCTGAGTTGGGCAGTGGGGGTATGTGGCAGCAGGGGTGTGGCCAAGCAGCAGTCTGTGAATGGAGGGTGGAGTCGGGGAAGGTACGTGGCTAAGTCATTCCACCTGCTGTCAATTAATAAATTAATATATGTGTGTGTGTGTGTGTGTGTGTGTGTGTGTGTGTGTGTGTGTGTGTGTGGTTGTTACAGGGATGGAGCATAAAAGGAGAGAGAGAGCAGAGAAAAGGAGCTCTCTCCCCAACCACAACACATGTGTGAGTGAGTGTGTGTGTGTGTGAGTGAAGCTGAAAAGCAGCAAAGTAACAGAAAATAAAGTGTGTGAGAACTTCAACTCTCGCCTGCCATGCTTCTGTGCTCCACCCACATCAGGAAGTGCTACAATGACAATCACTTGTTTCTTTCTTTCTTTTCTTCCTTCTGACACACAGGCCTCAGCTCACATCTCTGCTTGTCTGCATGACATCCAGAGCTGGATGGCCAACCTGCACCTGAAGCTCATGTCAGGCAAGACAGAAGTGATCTATATTCCCACTCCATTCTCTCCACCCCTAGACTTTATCATCTCTCAGGGGGATATCTCTATGTCATCTTCACACAGCACAAAGAACCTAGGGGTGGGGTTTGACAACAAACTATCCTCCTCAGCAAACATTTGCTACAGTGACCTGGATATGTAGATTCTTCCCTTACAACATTCAAAGTGTTCTCCCCTTTCTTACTACCTACTCTACTCAGCTCCTGGTCCAAGCACTGATCCTCTCCAGCTTGGACCACTGCAACTCCATCCTCGTCAGCCTCCCAGCATCTGCTATCAGACCCCTGCAGCTTATAAAGAATGCTGCAGCCCGCCTTGTCTACAACCTCCCTTGTTCTTCCCATGGCTAACCCTTTGCTCACTGCCCATCACTGGCTGCCTGTTGCAGCTCTTATCAAATTGAAAAGGTTGGTGCTTGCTTACCAGGCAGTCATGGGGTCAGGTCCAGAATACCTTCAGAGACTGATCCAACTGTACATGCCAGTTAGATCCATACATTCCATGACTACTGGTTGCCTGGCCCCTGCTCCTCTCTGCACCTGCCCAGCCCACTCAAGGCTACTGTCTGTCCTGGTTCCCCATTGTTGGAATGACCTTCCAATTAAGATCTGACTCCCTGACCACCTTCAAGCACAAACTAAAGACCCATCTCTTCAGGCTGCACCTCTTCCCTGCTTCCCTGTCCACTGTGTAATCATGTAGCTGTCTCAGCTGTCTTGACCAACCCAGGCCATGGAGCATGATGAATTCATGATAGTTTTATTTTTCTCTATTTAGCTGTACTTTGTCAGCTCATTTGTATGGTTAGCATGTTCTCCTTGGCTGCTTGCTGATTGCTGTGACTTCAGCAGAATATTATGCTAGGTGTTATTCTGTCAATTGGTCATTTGGTATGAGAACTTTCTTGTCTAGAAGTTCAGCACTTCTTGTACGTGACTTTTGCACTGGTTGTACATCACTCTGGATATGAGTGTCTGCTAAATGCCTATAATGTAATGTAATCTAATTGGTCTCCACAGTTCCCAAATATTTACAGCATTTTGTTAAGAGTAGAGGTGATGCATCACAGTGGTGAATGTCAGTTTGTGAACGGAGTGCAGCATCATGGAAGGTGAGTGGCCAAGTCATTACACCTGCTGTCAGTTAATGTGTGTGTGTGGGTGTGTTTGTTGCAGTAATGGTGGAACATAGAAAAAGAGGAATAGAGCAGAGAGAAGGGAGCTCCCCGGACCAGAACACAACTGTGTGTGTGTGTGTGTGTGTGTGTGTGTGTGTGTGTGTGTGTGTGTGTGTGCGTGCGCACCTGAGTTCATGTGTGTGTACTCGAGTGACCAAGTGAAGCTGAAAAGCCTCATTAAAAGTGTGTGTGAATATCAGCTCCTGCCTGCTGTGCTCCTGTACTCCACCCACATCAGGGAAGTGTTACAGTGGCGCCAGAACCCAGGAGTACAGAAGACAACCACCCAATGGAGTCCTTGCCATTCAAAGATCTCATCCATGTCCTCTCTACCGCTCAGCAGAACCAGCATCAAGCACTGATAGCCCTCCAGAAGGACTAAGAACAATGCATTGAAGCCTTGATGCTGGCCCAGCAGGAAGATCACCAGGCATTCCGGCACCTGCTCGTGTTGGCGGGGTCCTCGACCTCCACCGCAGAGGACCCTCTCCACATCAACCTCATAGAGAAGGGTCCACACGACAGTCTGGAAGCCTTCCTAGCACTCTTTGAGCAAGCGGCTGAAGCATGGGGGTGGCCAGTCGAGCAGCGCACAGTGTGCCAACTTCCACTATTGACTGGCAAGGCACAGCTCGCCACACAGCACCTCCCTGCTGAAAGCTGGCTCATATACGTTGACTTGAAGAGAGCCATCCTGCAGCATGTTGGCTGCTCCCCAGAACAACATTGTCAGTGCTTCTGGACACTGAAATTGGAGGAGGTTGGCCGGCCGTTCGCATTTGGCCAATAGCTCCAGGATACCTGCCGGCAGTGGCTGAGGGCAGACAACAGCGATGCTGAGAGAATCATAGACCTGGTGACACTGGAATAGTTCACTGTGCGACTTCCAGAAGGAATGGCAGAGTGGGTCCAGTGTCATTGCCTGGTGTTGCTGGAACAAGCCATCAAACTGGCGGAGGACCATCTGGTGGCGGTTCTGACGGCAGGCAGATGTGTCACCACTTCTCTTTTTCTCTCTCCTTCCCCCCTCTCTTCTTCCCTTCCCTGCTATGTTCCCCACCGTAGAGGCATGGACAGGCTCCCCCCGTTACACCCATGGTTTCTTTCTGCCTTCCCCTTCCGTGTCTGTGTCTTCTCCCCGTCAGGTGAGTGAGGCCCATAACATCAGTGCAGAGGGGAAGCCTGGGCTGGTGTGCTGGCACTGCAGGGAGCCAGGACATCTCCAGAGTTTATGCTCTATGATGGAGGTGGGAGCAGTGGTCCGGATCCCTGATGTGCCAGAGACCACCCCCAATCAGGCCAGAGCATATCGCATACCAGTAAGCATGCAAGGGGATACATATCATGCAATTGTGGATTCCAGCTGTAATCCACCAATACACCAAAGCCCATTGCAAGGTGAGGCATTGGGGAGAGTGCAAGTGGTGAAGGTTTTGTGTGTGCACAGGGATGTTCACAACTACCCATTAGTGTCCATCCACATTGTATTTCAGGGAGAAAAGCATAGAATAAAGACCATGGTTAATCCTCGTGTCACCCACTCGCTGATTCTGGGGATTGATTGGCTGGGGTTCAAAGGATTAATGGAACACATAGTAGGAGGTGGGTCCTGCAATAGTACGTAATGGGGAGATCCCAGTGTGGCATTGACTGGGGAAGCTGACACAGAGCCTTCTATGTCAGCACTGCGTCAGGGCGATACAAGGAGTGAGGAGCAGCTTGCCCCTCCTCCCTCTCTCAGGGATTCCCTCATGGATTTCCCATTAGAGCAGTTGTGAGATGAGACTCTGTCATGCGCTTGACCAAGTGAGAGTAATTGATGGTCAAACTTTCCAGCCAAATGTGAGACCCTTCTTCCCATATTTTGCTATTATTAAGGATAAGCTGTATCTCGTAATGGAGGACACTCAGACCGGTGAACAGATAACCCAGTTTTTAATCCCAAAGAACTATAGGGAACTTGTGTTCCATGTGGCTCACTTTAACTCCATGGCTGGACACTTAGGGCAGGATAAAACACTAGCCCAAATTATGGCCTGG
Source organism: Neoarius graeffei (assembly GCF_027579695.1). Lineage (NCBI taxonomy): Eukaryota > Metazoa > Chordata > Actinopteri > Siluriformes > Ariidae > Neoarius > Neoarius graeffei. Next base: position 7,999,140 of record NC_083576.1, on the reverse strand, counting down.
TTCTATTGGCCAGGGGTTAGTGGGGGTGTTTGTTGGGGGTGTGTGGCGTGCCACAAATGCCAATTAGTAAATCCTGTGCCCACTCCAAAAGCGCTTTTGCGCCCTCTCCCTGTAATCGAGACCCCCTTTGAGAGAATTGGTATGGAGCTTGTTGGGCCATTAGATTGGTCAACATGGGGATGATATTTTATTTTACTTCTGGTGGACAATGCAATGCAATATCCAGAAGCGGTGTCTCTCTGCAATATCTCAGCACAGTATTGTGGAAGCACTCTTCCGTGTTATCTCCCAGGTCAGGATTCCGATGGGAATCCTGACAGACCAAGGCACTTCATTTATGTCACGTATACTGCGCAAACTGTATGGGTTATTAGGAATTAAGTCTATCTGCACCAGTGTCTATCACCCACAAATGGATGGCTTCGTGGAACGATTCAATCAGACACTCAAAAACTTAATTTGGAAATTTGTAAGAGAAGAAGCACATAATTGGTATAAATGGTTCAAGCCCCTGTTATTTGCAGTACGAGAGGTCCTGCAAGCCTCCATGGGATTTTCACGATTTGAGTTATTACATAGGCATAAGCCATGTGGCATTTTAGATGCGCTCCGAGAAAATTGGGAGGAGGGACCTTTACCGAGAAAAAATGAAATTCATTACATTCTCGTACTGCACACAAAACTGCACACACTCACACATTTAACCCAGGAGAATTTACAGCAGACACAAGAACGTCAAGCCTGGCTGTATGACAGGGGCATGTGCCTTAGAGAGTTCACATCAGGAAACAAGATACTCGTATTATTGCCCACATCAAGCTCCAAATTAATTGCCAAGTGGCAAGGGCCCTTCGAGGTCACATCTGGCCATCAAATGGGTGGTCCTCACCATCCGATACTGCCTGCTGGGGTGCCCTTTCACCCTCTGTTTGGACCACATGTCCCTTCATTGGCTCCACCACATGAAGGATGCCAATGCACAGATCATGCATTGGTATCTGACCCTCCAGCCATTAAAATTCGAGGTGGTCCACAGGCCAGGGGTGGAGATGGTGGTGGCGGACTTCCTGTTCAATGGGGGGGAGCCCACTGCAAGCCAGATGGCTCTCTGGCCTGAGTCACGTGGATGGGGTATGTGACAGTGGGGGTGTGGCCAAGCATCAGTTTGTGAATGGAGGGTGGGGTCAAGGAAGGTGAGTGGCTAAGTCATTACACCTGTTGCCAATTAATGTGTGTGGGTGGGTGTGTTTGTTGCAGTGATGGTGGAACATAGAAAAGGAGGGAGAGAGCAGAGGGAGGGGAGCTCCCTGGACCAGAAAATGACTCTGTGTGTGTGTGTGTGTGTGTGTGTGTGTGTGTGTGTGTGTGTGTGTGTGTGTGTCCTAGAGTGAGCAAATGAAGCTGAAAAGCCTCAATAAACGTGTGTGTGAAAATCACCTCCCACCTACCGTGCTTAAAAAACATTCAAATCTCTTCTGGAATTTCTTTTGATTGCATAGTGTCCTGCTTTTTGATACTTTTAGTCAACTTTATATTTTTGGAAATGTTCAATTTAATTGATATGTAGGTTCAACAGCACTGGCCAAGGTGTGTGGTGTAACTGAACCCAGTTATTAATTAAATTTGGTTGATTTGGAAACATGGGGGGGGTTGAATAAGTCCTTTCCTTTGGGTGGCACGGTGGTGTAGTGGTTAGCACGGTTGCCTCACAGCAAGAAGTTTCTGGGTTCAAACCCAGCGGCCAGTGAGGGCCTTTCTGTGTGGAGTTTGCATGTTCTCCCCATGTCTGCGTGGGTTTCCTCCAGGTGCTCTGGTTTCCGCCACAATCCAAAGACATGCACGTTAGGTTAATATGGGACGGCCTTGGGCTGAGGTGCCCTTGAGTGAGGCACCTAACTCCCAAATGCTCCCCGGGCGCTGTTAGCATGGCTGCCCACTGCTCTGGGTGTGTGTTCATTGCTCATGTGCGTGTGTGTTCAGTGCTTCAGATGGGTTAAATGCAGAGAGGAAACTTCACAAGTGTGTGATGAATAAAGTTGTGCTTTCTTTCTTTGGGAAATGCAATCATTCAAAAATGTATTTTGTGTTTATTCAGGTTGCATATGCTTTCTTTGAAGATTTGTTTTGGAAATATGAAACAGTTAAGTGTGACAATTACACAAAAACAGAAGAAAGGGGGAAAAATGCTTTCTCATGTCACTCTGAGACAGAATCAGTGTTTTAGTGATTTTGAAACTTCTTGATCATTCAGTTTTCAGTCTAAATTCCATCTGAACAATCATTAATCCTCAACAAAAACATATATCTACAGTCAAAATGAAACCTGATAACAGAATTAATAACATTGAATGAGATCAGAGATCAAATCTAAGTTACAGAATTATATTGTACATCAGTATATATAATATCTCGAGGTTGTTGTTTCTTTCCTCTTCCCCTTTTGGCTCTCCTCTCACTGAAATGTAAGGCAGCGTAATTCAGCTCCACAGTGTCACAGTCCTGGAGGGATATGAGATTATTAAACTTTTAATGCAAAAATTTTACACTAACTGCTTGTCTGTTTACAGCATCATGTATGTATTCACATATCCTGAATATTTACCTGATTGAGGGTCTTGTCTGTCATAGAACCGTGTTTTAATCTCACTGTAGAGAAGAAAATGCAACACCAGTTTACCGCTGCTAGATAACAGGAACTAACTTGTTTTGTGGATGTTCCACAACATTAAATGTAACTATAATTAATGAATAAAAAGTACGACATGTTTTTAATTAATTAAAAAAAGTAGTTGTTACAAATTACTGCAGTATAAGATGAATAAAACACTTCAGGACATGATATTAGTGGGAAAACATTGGCGTGGTAAAGATCAGGCAGCTGGCCGGGGGCACAGAAACTCCAGACACAGAGAAGAGACCTACAGTAACACCTAGCTTTTCTTGCACCAACTGTGGGACAACCTTTAACCCCAAACTGACCTAAGTGCATTCCATAGTCTGCACAGACGAAAGGAGGCTGATGATGGTAACAGGAACTCCACTTTGTTCCAGATCTGTACATTTAATAAACTGGAACGTGGTGTACAGTATATATTGGCAATTTGTTGGAGATAACTATATAATAACTAATAAACTGGTGACTCATTGTATATAATGGAAATAGTATATCTTTCTTTTTAGAATTATACAATAACTTTTAATAAGAGCCAAAATGCAGATTTACCTCTGTTTCTTCCTTTACAGGTTATGATAAAGATCAAAGCAAAGATCACAACCACACACACTCCCAAAGCTCCAGCGAGACAGATCACTACAGGATCCACGACAGATCTCTCTGCTACACAGGAAATATCACAGGATTAAATAGTGGCCCATTATTTACTTCTATGCTAAACAAACTCATTTCTTCAAATAATTAAAAATGAAAGAGAATAATAGTTTGAGATGTAGGCTTTAGTAAAAAACGAAATATCTGGAATGAAACAACATTGTGCTAAATCTTATCGGACGGCCCGATACAAGTACATAGTCAGATATTAGATCGAAAAATAATTACTATACACTCTGGCATATCACTAAAACATGACATGTGTTCTTACCCAACTGTACTCGAGTCCCGTTCCCAAAAATGATCTTCCCACACACGGCCACAGCGCAGTAGTAAGTTCCAGTATCATTGATGCTGAGGATGTTCTTGGAGAAGTCGTACACACAGGTGTGTGTAGAAGAGCCGCTCTCACACTGACGGCTGCTGTTGTGATGAGTGTAAATGATTTGAGGATGGGATTGTGGTGAAGCAGCTCTGAACCAGAGCACTTGGTGTTCTGCTGCTCTGCTCTCAGAGAGAACCGAGCACTGCAGAGTCACTGACGCTCCTGCAGGAACCGAGTCCAACACACCACTCTGGATCACTGACACTTTTCTATCTCCATCACCTGTTCAGTGTGATAGAGATAGGGTAATACGGACAGTTCATATTTAGACTTTTATAATAAATATATTCCATAAATCAGACTCGAGAGAGCTGGGGCGTAATGTTTATGTTACATTTTATTAATTACAGCAATCAAACATAAGTTTTTCCATACATGTTTTTTTGTTTTCATACAAATTGGATTATGTCAATGCATCAACATACAATTTCTCACCTACAAATATTGATACTGCAACCTTTAATTAACTGGAAGTTTCTTATCTCTAATAAAATGCACTGATCAGATCCATTCCAGCATTAGAAATTTTGTGTTTTGCTGTAAAGTACCTGTATATAATAATTTAATTCAAGATTTTTTTTTTCATAGATAGTACCGAAGCATTAAATTCAAACAATCAAAATAACCCCCATAACCATTATGGATTACATGTTAAAAATAATGACATTTTGATTTTTTTTTAATTCAAATAATTAAGATAAAATAAAAAGATAGCAATTGGGATGATATAGAATTGAAATAGATTATTATGTCAAAAGTGAGCACTTGACAACTTGAGAATCAGTGATTCCATTTGTTAATCATCAAGTTCATTTTTAAGGAAAGGAAACATTAAACTACTTACAAACATATTAAAGTAACTTCTTACCTTTCACTGATAAAAATGTTCCATTTCCAAACATTGTTAAAAAATCTCTCAGTCCACAGTAATACATGGCTTCATCTGATTTTTCCACGTTTGCTATTTTTAAATGGAATCTTGTTTCTTCTTTCTCGATGCTGAATCTTGGTGACTTGAACTCATCTTCAAAATCAGGTTGGTGATGAACTGTGACAATTACACGAGGCTCCTGTCCTACTTTTTGCTTGTACCAAACAATTACTCTGGAGTCATGTTCTAGCAGTTTAAAGCAGTGTAGAGTCACGTTATCACCAACATCAGCAGTGAACATTGAGTTTGGCTGACTGATATCATTTGTCTGTGCAGAATCTGCTGTTAGGAATTAAAGAACAAACTTTATTCTTCTTTAAATACACAGAGATTATCAATATTGCACTCATTGCCTTTGATTAGAAACAATCAAAACCACGGACACTTACCAATTTTATAAAAAAACACTATTATAATCCACATCATCATCAGCACCTTCAGTGTGAGCTCTGTGTACAGCATGACTCCTCTTGCTCCACTGTCAGATGGTCAAACTGAGCACATCTCACTTTGTGCCAGAGATTTATGGTGTGAAACTCTGACATCACAGAATGTTCCACATATGGTCTTGACGAGTGAGCTAGCAGCAGAAGAACCCTGGGCGTGACCTCGACTGAATTCAACTCTTCAAAACTGCCATAAAAAAAGCAGGAAATGAGGTGGATGACAATTTTTGAAATGGTGTTTGTGTTTTAGTCTGTTGAGAATATTACAAACCCAAATTAAAAAAAAAGTTGAAACGGTATGTTGAAATTAAAATTAAAACTGAAAACAATGATTTGTAAATAACTATTGGACTGTATTGCACTCAAAACTATACAACAGCACATCATCTGATGTTGTACCTCATGAATTTTATTTTATTTTCATAATACATGCTGTTTTCCAATTTTGATTCTTGTAACACATAAAAAAAGGGTGGTAAAGTATTTACAACTTTGCAATGTTGCCATTCCTTCAAAGATGTGAAGTATAGTGCCCAGTGTTGCCCAGGTGATTTGGGACTGTTTAATAGAAGACTCTATGCCTGTCCCTAAAAGGAGTGAGTGGAGGGAGATTGTTGTCGACTTCCAGCATAGGTGGAACTTCCCCAACTGCGTAGGTGAAATTGACAGCAAGCACATTGTAATCCAGGCTTCTACCTCATCCAGGTCCTTGCTTTTCAACTACAAAGGCACCTTCTCCATCATCCTACTTGTTGTTGTTGATGCAAGAATCCAGTTCAGGTTGGTGGATGTAGGTGCCTCAGGGAGAAACAGTGCCAGAGGCACACTCACCTTCTGTCATTTTGGAAAGAATCTACAGGCAGGCTGTCCCACTTGATTTTGTTGGGGATGAGGCCTTTGCATTGTAGTAAGACCTCCTTTGTCTATTTCCAAAATGTCAGCTAACAGCACCACAGCGAGTGTTCAACTATTACTTGTCCTGAGTCAGGTAGATCGTACAGAATGCTTTCAATATCCTTGTAGCTCAGTGGAGGGCGTAGCACCGTGTGATTGCCATGTGTGCTCAAAATATAGAGAGATTGGTGAAGGCTACAGTTACCCTCCACAACTACATTCAATGGGAAAAGGCAGATCAACCAGACTACTGGCCTCTTCAAGGGGCTGACACCAAAGTTATTGCCCTCCAGAGCTTTCCATGGCAGGAGCTAACAATTATTCTTCAATGACACTTGCTGTGAGGGAGAAGTATTCCAGTGACTTCTCCTCTGCTGCTGGTGAAGTTACATGGCAGCACAGCTTGGCATGAATGATAACAACAATGAGCCTCAACAATACCTCACTGTCCATCTACATAACAATGTGTATCAAGAAAACTATTTGTTAACAAGGCAAGCATTACATCAATGGCATTTAGCAGATGCTCTTATCCAGAGGAACATATCCAGAGCAGTCGGGGGCTTGGTGACTTGCTCAAGGCCACTTCAACCATTCTTGCTGGTCCAAGGAATTGGACCAGCCACCTTTTGATCCCGAAGCTGCTTCTTTCACTATTAGGCCATGGCTTCTCCCAAGCACAGACATACACACTCATTTACATTAAATGCAGTATACAAGGCACTTCATCAGAAAATTTATCAGTGAGCATGTCACTGATGAATAACCTAAACATCACTTTTCTTTTTGCTGCTTTTCTGGCCATTGGGCCTTGAGGTTGAGGATGCAGTTGGGAAATCATGGTAATTGCATGCTGACTTGTTGCTGCTGACTGAATGACTGTAGAACCTTGAGAGTGAGTCATTGGGGGCTGGGTGTTACGAGGTTACAGTCATCATGTACTGCTGTTGATTGAACTGCTTGGGGTTGAGCTACTGGTGGGAAACTGAAAAAAAAAGACATTGGTTGGAGACATGGAATGCCATCCATCGATCCATTATCTGTAGCCACTTATCCTGTACAGGGTCGCAGACAAGCTAGAGCCTATCCCAGCTGATTATGGGTGAGATCCAGGGTATACCCTGGAAAGTCACCAGGTCATCTCAGGGGTAACATATAGAGACAAACAACCATTCACACTCACATTCATGGTCAAGTTAGAGCCTACCCTGCATGTCTTTGGACTGTGGGGGAAACCAGAGCACCTGGAGGAACCCATGCAGGCATGGGGAGAACATGCAAATTTCACACAGAAAGGCCCACCAGCCACGAACCCAGGACCTTCTTGCTGTGAGGCGATAGTGCTAACCACTCCACCACCTGACATGGATTGTTCAGGTGCAAATTTGACTTAAAAGATTGAGACTGGAAGCATAAATTCTCCTCTTGAGAAGGGTCAGATGCTGGTAACAGAACTGACATCAAATGCAATCTTACATAACATTCCTGTCTCATGTTTCCACTTGATTCCCTGTCTTTCATGAATGTCTCAAGGAAACTCAAAACAGACATGAACCTTTTTATTTCAAACTCTAATCTCTTCTCCTTTCTGTACCTGTCCCTCATGTGCTTCCACCTTGTTTGACAATCTTTCTCTAGAAATAAATAACAAAACACAAAAATATATTGGATCAAATATAAGCAGACATAGATCTCCAAGACATCAATTCCATGTGTGCCGATAGACAAACAAACTATCCAAACATGATGTGGCAGCGGGGGTGTGGTCAAGCGCCGGTCTGCAACAGGAGGGCGGAGTCAGGTAAGGTAAGTGGCAGAATCACTACACCTGATGGCAATTAACCTGTGTTTGTGTGAGTCTTCCCAGTGACTGTGCCCTATTTAAGGAGGGAGAGCGAGAGCAGAGGGGCTCTTCCCGGAACCAGACGCCGAGTGTGTGTGTGTCTGTAAACTTTAAACCATAGTTGTTAGACTGAAAAGTGGGACAATAAAACAGTGTATCAACCTGATCTCTGTCCTGCCGTCCTCTGTGCTCCACTCATACCTATCGAACTGCTACAGTGGTGCCGAAACCCAGGACAAAGTGGAGCACCAACCAATCAGCCTCATGGAGTCCTTCCCGTTCGCCGACCTGGACCACGCCCTCGCCACGGCCCAGCAAAGCCAGCACCAGGCGCTCGTCACCCTCTGAAAGGAACAAGAGCGATGCTTCCAGGCCCTGGTGCTGGCCCAGCAAGAAGACCGAGAGGCGTTCCGGCACCTCCTCGCATTGGCAGGGTCCACCAGCGCTCCTACTGCGGGCCCGTCTCCCCTCACCATCACCAAGATGGGCCCGCAGGACGACCCCGAGGTGTTCATCACACTCTTCGAGCAAGTCGCAGAAGCCTCGGGGTGGCCGATGGAGCAGCGCGCGGCGCGCCTCCTCCCCCTGCTAACGGGAGAGGCACAACTGGCCACGCTACAGCTCCCCGCCGACTGCCGGCTGGCCTACGTGGACCTCCGCCGGGCCGTCCTCCAGCGCGTGGGGCACACCCCAGAACAGCAGCGCCAGCGCTTCCGCGCGTTGCGCTTGTGCTTGGAGGAAGTCGGCCGGCCGTTCGCGTTTGGCCAGCAGCTCCGGGATGCCTGCTGGCGGTGGTTGAGGGCCGACAACCGCAACGCCGAGGGAATCATCAACCAGGTGATGCTGGAACAATTCATCGCTCGCTTGCCAGCAGGAACCACGGAGTGGGTCCAGTGCCACCGCCCGGCATCGCTGGATCAGGCAGTCGAGCTGGCGGAGGACCATTTGGAGGCTGTCCCGGCGGCAGGACAGCAGACGGCATCTTCTCTTCTCTCCTCTTCTCTCTCTCTCTCTCTCCCCCTCCTCCTGTGTCCCGTCCTCGCCCCATTCCCCCACCGTGGAGGCGGGGGCCGGCACCACCTCAGCCGGCCCGCCGCACCCGCGGTGCCCTCCCGTTTCTCCCTTCTGTGTCTGTCTCTCCCCCCCCCAGGTGAGTGAGCCCCAGAACACCGGTGCAGAGGGAAAGCCCGGGCTGGTTTGCTGGCGCTGCGGGGAGCCGGGCCACCTCCAACAGCAGTGCACGGCGATGGAAGTGGGCACGGTGGATCGGATCCCCGATGCGCCAGAGGCCGCCCTCGATCGGGCCGGAGCGTATCACATACTGGTGAGTATCCAAGGGGATACATATCAGGCGTTGGTGGATTCTGGCTGTAATCAGACCTCAATTCACCAAAGCCTGGTACAAAACGAGGCACTGGGGGGAGCACAGGGGGTGAAGGTGTTGTGTGTGCACGGGGACATTCACAGCTACCCTTTGGTGTTGGTCCACATTTTTTTCAGAGGGGAAAAAGTTATAGTGAAGGCGGCGGTTAATCCTCGCCTTACCCACTCTTTAATTTTGGCAACTGATTGGCCGGGATTTCAGGATTTAATGATGCACTTAGTCAAGAGTGGGTCCTGCCATTTAACGGGGGGAGGTCCCGGGGTCACTTTGGTGGGAGCAGCTGTCACAGAGCCGTCTATGTCATCTCCGCATCAGAGTGAGGAGCCGCCGGCCCCTCCTCTCTCTCTTGGGGAATCCCTCGCAGATTTCCCATTAGAGCAATCGCGAGACGAGACTCTGCAACATGCGTTTGACCAAGTGAGAGTAATCGATGGTCAAACGCTCCAGCCGAACACCACCCCGCCCTTCCCCTACTTCGTGATTATGAAGGATAGGTTATACCGAGTGACGCAGGACACTCAAACTAAAGAGCGAGTCACACAGCTTTTAATTCCGAAGAGCCGCTGGGAATTGGTATTCCAGGCGGCTCACTTTAATCCCATGGCTGGACACTTAGGGCAGGATAAGACACTAGCCCGAATAATGGCCCAATTCTATTGGCTAGGGATTCGCAGCGATGTTCGTAGGTGGTGTACGGCATGCCGCGAATGCCAGTTAGTAAATCCAGCGGCCATTCCAAAAGTGCCTTTGCCCCCTCTTCTATTGATCGAGACCCCGTTTGAGAGAATTGGGATGGATCTCGTCGGGCCATTAGATCGATCAGCATGGGGATACCACTTTATATTAGTTCTGGTGGACTATGCAACGCGATACCCAGAAGCAGTGCCTCTGCACAATATCTCAGCACGCAGTATTGCAGAGGCACTCTTCCGCGTCATCTCCCGAGTCGGAATCCCGAAAGAGATTCTGACTGATCAAGGCACTACATTTATGTCACGGACACTGCGCGAACTGTATGGGTTATTGGGGATTAAGCCGATCCGCACCAGTGTGTATCACCCACAAACGGACGGTTTAGTGGAACGGATCAATCGCACCCTCAAAAATATCATTAAAAAATTCGTAACTGAGGACGCACGTAATTGGGATAAGTGGCTCGAGCCCTTGTTGTTCTCAGTGTGAGAGGTTCCCCAAGCCTCCACGGGGTTCTCCCCGTTCGAATTATTATATGGGCGTAAGCTGCGTGGCATCCTAGACGTGCTGCGGGAAAATTGGGAGGAGGGACCTTCACAAAGCAAGAACAAAATTCAATATGTTATGGACCTGCGCGCAAAACTCCACACGCTCACCCACCTAACCCAGGAGAATTTGCGGCAGGCCCAGGAACGGCAAGCCCGCCTGTACAACAAGGGTACGCACCTTAGGGAGTTCACACAGGGAGATAAAGTACTCGTACTGTTGCCCATTTCAAGCGCCAAATTGATCGCCAAGTGGCAAGGACCCTTTGAGGTCACACAGCAAGTTGGGGATGTCGACTACAAGGTGAGGCGAACGGACAGGGGTGGGGCGCTACAAATTTACCACCTCAATCTGCTTAAACTCTGGAAGGAGGAGATCCCCATGGCGTTGGTGTCGGTGGTTCTGGAGAAGGCGGAGCTGGGGCCGGAGGTTCAAATAGGGGCATTGACATCACGTACCCCTCCGGTCCCCTGTGGAGACCACCTCTCCCCGACCAAGCTCACGGAGGTCGCCCAGTTGCAGACCGAGTTTTCGGATGTATTCTCGCCCCTGCCCGGTCGCAATAACCTCATAGAGCACCACATAGAGACGCCCCCGGGGGTAGTAGTGCGTAGCCACCCTTACAGACTACCGGAACACAAAAAAAGGTGGTTCGGGAAGAACTTGAGACCATGCTCGAAATGGGCATCGTCGAGGAGTCCCACAGTGACTGGAGCAGCCCGGTGGTCTTGGTACCCAAGGCCGACGGGTCGGTCTGGTTCTGTGTGGACTACAGAAAAGTCAACGCAGTGTCTAAATTCGATGTGTACCCAATGCCTCGTATTGATGAGTTGCTCGATCGACTCGGCACTGCTTGCTTTTATTCGACACTAGATTTGACGAAGGGATATTGGCAGATCCCCTTGACTCCCCTATCCCAAGAAAAAATGGCCTTTTCCACACCGTTTGGTTTACACCAATTCATCACCCTTCCGTTTGGGCTGTTTGGGGCGCCCACTACGTTTCAGCAGCTGATGGACAGAGTCCTCCGCCCCCACGCCACTTATGCGGCTGCTTATCTAGACGATGTCATCATCTATAGTAATGACTGGCTGAGGCACTTTGAACATCTGAGGGCCGTCCTTAGGTCGCTGAGGCGAGCGGGGATCACAGCCAACCCAAAGAAGTGTGCGATTGGGTGGGTGGAAGTACGGTATCTGGGCTTCCACTTGGGCAATGGGCAGGTGCATCCCCAAATTAATAAGACGGCAGCGATTGCGAGCTGCCCAAGGCCCAAGACCAAAAAGGGGGTGAGACAGTTCCTGGGGCTGGCTGGCTATTACCATAGGTTTGTACCTAATTATTCGGATGTCACCAGCCTGCTGACTGATCTCACTAAAAAGGGGGCCCCAGATCCGGTCCAGTGGACGGAGCAATGCCAGCGGGCTTTTTCCGAGGTAAAGGCTGCACTGTGTGGGGGGCCACTTTTACACTCCCCTGACTTTTCTCTCCCCTTTGTGTTGCAGACCGATGCGTCGGACAGAGGGCTGGGGGCAGTTTTGTCCCAGGAGGTGGAGGGGGAGGACCACCCCGTCCTCTACATCAGTAGGAAGCTGTCAGTGCATGAGGGGCGCTACAGCACCATTGAAAAGGAGTGTCTGGCGATCAAGTGGGCAGTCCTCACCCTCCGTTACTACCTGCTGGGGCGCCCTTTCACCCTCTGTTTGGATCACGCCCCCCTCCAGTGGCTCCACCGCATGAAAGATGCCAACGCGTGGATCACCTGTTGGTATCTGGCACTCCAACCCTTCAATTTTAAGGTGGTCCACAGGCCGGGGGCGCAGATGGTCGTGGAGAACTTCCTCTCCCGTCAAGGGGGGGGGAGCCGGCTGTGGGCCGGACGGCTGCCCATCCTGAGTCGGGCGGTGGGGGTATGTGGCAGCGGGGGCGTGGTCAAGCACCGGTCTGTGACAGGAGGGCAGAGTCAGGGAAGGTAATTTGCAGAATCACTACACCTGACGGCAATTAACCTATGTTTGTGCGTGTCTTCCCAGTGACCGCGCCCTATTTAAGGAGGGAGAGCGAGAGGAACATACCTGTCAACTTTGAGGTTTGAAAAAAAGGGATATTTCCCAGATTTTAACTCAAAATAAGGGAAAATTTCGGAAAGTCGAACTTTCCGAAAGTAATAGTAAGTAATAGTATAAAACAGTGACAGCGACTCATGGTAGTTTGTGACAAAAAAAGCATTTAATTAATCACGTGGTTATACTTCCAAGGATAAAAAGATATCTTTACATTTACAAAAAGAACATTCAAAGCTGATTATCATGTCAAAGTCAATATATGTTAGCACAGAAGATTGAAATTTCATTTGACTAGGTTCCAATGTGCAGTTAAAATAAAACTAAACATACTGATATAAACATCTACAATTAAAACACACACACACATCATCTTGTCATCAAAGTCAGTACTTTGATTTCCTGTAAATCATAATGTGAGTGCTGGGCTGGGCTGTGCTTGCGTAAGTCTTCATACCCCTTGTCTGTGGTAAGATGGCCGCCCTGTGCAGACGTTCTGGAATACGCGGTGAGGAATCTAGTCTTCTATGTAAATCTATGGGTCAGACTAGCGCTATGGTTCTGACAGTCTTCTTCACAGACATGCAATTAAAATCAATGTGTAATTACTAGACTGCCACCTGCTGTACTGGAGAGGGCGGGGACGTGAATTCATGGCCCGACTTCCTGCTGTAAACTCCTGTCAGTGGCGCGTCATGAATTCTGGACCTACCGACTTTTATATAATGTGAAAATACGGGATATTTTCGGGAAAATAAAAAAACGGGAAGACAGCGGGAAATAAGTCAAAATAAGGGATTTCCCAGGAAAAACAGGAGGGTTGACAGGTATGGAGAGCAGAGGGGCTCTTCCCGGAACCAGACGCCGAGTGTGTGTACAGTATGTCTGTAAATTTTAAGCCATAGTTGTTAGACTGAAAAGTGTGACAATAAAACAGTGTATCAACCTGATCTCTGTCCTGCCGTCCTCTGTGCTCCACTCATACCTATTGAACTGCTACACATGAGAATAGAATAGAATAGAATAGAATAGAATATAGTGATATCGGTATCCAGACATGTATTAATATCCCTGTCAGAACAAATTCTGTACATCTGGAAGATTTGCATGTGCAAGCAGAATGAACTTTTTTTTTTTTTACTGAAATATCAAGGCATTGTTGTTAAACCAGAGACATTCAAAATTGTTGATTCAGAAACATCTTCCAGATGAACAAATGCTCTTTTCGATACATCTTCCAGGTATGTTGGCATGTATTGCATAGATGTCTTGGAGATGTACATGTATGTTTGCTTATAGGGATACCAATACACAATTGGATACAAATGTAATGATATATAAAATCAAGAGTAAAAGAGTCTAGGTTCTAAACTGGCTTGTTTGCAGTCCAAACCTGTCTCCCCTTGAACACATTTAGTGCATTATGAAGAACAAAATATGACAAAGGAGATGCTGAACTGTTGAGTAACTGAAATTGTATATCAGGCAAGAATGGGAGAACATTTCACTTCCAAAACTACAGCAATGGAGATGCTCAGTTCCACTCTCTTGGCCTGATTATCTCTTCTCATAGTCTATCCAAACACTGCTATATTGATGACACTCATTTCTTTCTTTCTTTTCTTCCTTCTGACACACAGGTCTCAGATCGCTTCTCTGCTTGTAGTAGTAGTAGTAGTAGTAGTAGTACTTTATTGTCACCATACAAGTACAGTGAGATGTCGTTTAGAAACAGCCCACAGATGCCCATAAAATAATAAGTAAATTAAGTAGTTTAAACAATATAGGTACTGTACATCAATATTTAAAATATATATAGAAAATATAAGATACACAATAAATATATACAATCAAATGTACTGGTAAGGTTGGAAGTGATGATATAAAATTAAGATAAATAATAAATTGTCTGCATTACATCCAGAGCTGGATGGCTAACCTTCACCTGAAGCTCAAGTCAGGCAAGACAGAAGTGATCTATATTCCCGCTCTATTCTCTTCACCCCTAGACTTCATCATCTTTCTGGGGGATATCTCTATGTCACCTTCACCCAGCACAAAGAACCTAGGGATGGGGTTTGACAACAAACTATCCTCCTCAGCAAACATTGATGCAGAGACAAGGATGTGTAGATTCTTCCTTTACAACATTCAAAGGATCCCCCCCCCTTCCTCACCACCTACTCTACTCAGCTCCTGGTCCAAGCACTGATCCTCTCCAATTTGGACTACTGCAACTCCCTCCTCGGTGGCCTCCCAGCATCTGCCATCAGACCCCTGCAGCTCATACAGAATCCTGCAGCCCACCTGGTTTGCAACCTCCATTGTCCTTCCCATGCCACCGCTCTTCTCGCTGCCCTTCACTGGCTGCCTGTTGCAGCTTGCATCAAATTTAAAAGGTTGGTGCTAGTTTACCAGACAGTTAAGGGGTCAGGTCCAGCATACCTTCAGAGACTGATCCAACCCCACATACCAGTTAGAACCCTACATTCCACTATTATTAGTCACCAGGCCACTGCTCCTCTCCACTCCTCCCCAGCCCATACAAGACTGCTGTCTGTCCTGGTTCCCCATTGGTGGAATGACCTTCCCATCAAGGTCAGAGCTGCTGACTCCATGACCACCTTCAAGTGCAGAACCACCTTTTGAGGCTGATCCTCTTCCCTGCTTCTCTGCCCACTGTGTAATCACATCGCTATCTTAGCTAGCTTGACCAACCCAGGCTGTGCACTGTCTAGCGTGGTCATGATGACTTTCATTTAGCATGAGAACTTTCTTGTCGAGAAGTTCAGCATTTCTTGGACCTGACTTTTGCACTTGTTGTGTGTTGCTCTGGATCAGAGTGTCTGCTAAATCCCTATAATGTAATGTAATGTTTTTGGTCTCCTCATTTCCCAAACATTTACAGAGTTTTATTAAAATTGGATGTGATGCATCATAGTGGTGAACATGCCGCTGTTTCAGATTATTTAAAATGTGTTGCTGGCATCAAATTCAAAATGAGCATCAATTCATAATCCATAACTGCTTATCCTGTACAGGGTCGCAGGCAAGCAGGAGCCTATCCCAGCTGACTATGGATAAGAGGTGGGGTACACCCTGGACAAGTTGCCAGATCATCACAGGGCTGACACATAGAGACAAACAACGATTCACACTCACATTCACACCTACGGTGAATTTAGAGCACCAATTAGCCTAACCTGCATGTCTTTGGAGTGTGGGGGAAACCAGATGACCCAGAGGAAACCCACTCAGACACAAGGAGAACCTGCAAACTCCACACAGAAAGGCCTTCATCAGCTGCTGGGCTCAAACTGAGGACCTTCTTGCTGTGAGGAGACAGTGCTAACCACTACACCACCACGCTGCCCAAAATGAACATCTCATCTCATTATCTCTAGCTGCTTTATCCTGTTCTACAGGGTCGCAGGCAAGCTGGAGCCTATCCCAGCTGACTACAGGCAAAAGGCGGGGTACACCCTGGACAAGTCGCCAGGTCATCACAGGGCTGACACATAGACACAGACAACCATTCACACTCACATTCACACCTACGCTCAATTTAGAGTCACCAGTTAACCTAACCTGCATGTCTTTGGACTGTGGGCGAAACCGGAGCACCCGGAAGAAACCCACGCGGACACAGGGAGAACATGCAAACTCCACACAGAAAGGCCCTCGCCGGCCACGGGGCTCGAACCCGGACCTTCTTGCTGTGAGGCGACAGCGCTAACCACTACACCACCGTGCCGCCCCAAAATGAACATATATTAAAAAAAAAATGTAGATTTGATATCAATGTTATATATTGTGCCAGTCTTGCTCCGCCCAAGTTCCAGTATGTCACACTGTAAAGTCATTGGTTATGCTCAGAGAGGTCAATGACAAACGGGGTTGAAGTTCAACCATTCTGAACTCTAAGCAGAGCATTAAAATGCCTGGATTGAAAGCGACAGTATGCTGAGGTCAGTATGGAGGCATGATGCTCTCCTAATAGGAAAACAATGGCAAAGTGAGCACTGAGAGATTTTGAAGCTAGTCATATGTAAGCAGCCTTAGGAATGGTTTTGCAACCCTGTCTAGTCAAGAAACAACATTCAAATCTTTTCTGGAATCTCGTTTGATTGCAACATAGTGTCCTGTTTTTTGAATCCTTTAGTCTACTTTACATTGTTGGAAAGGTTTAATTTAAGTGATATTTCGTTTCAAAAGCACTGGCAGTAATGAAGCCTTGGTGTGTATCGTGTAACTGAACCCAGTTATTCATTAAATTTGGTTGATGTAAAAACATACGTGTGTGTGTGTGTGTGTGTGTGTGTGGTGGGAGATTTGGATTTGAATAACTCTTTTCCTTTGGAAAATGCCATCATTCAAAAATGTGCTTTGTGTTTATTCAGGTTGCATGTGTTTTCTTTTAAGATTTGTTTTGGAGATATGAAACAGTTAAGTGTGAAAATTACCCAAAAAAGAGGAGAACGGGGGGGAAAATGCTTTCTCATGTCACTCTGAGACAGAACCAGTGTCCCAGTGTTCCAGTGATTTTGAAACTTCTTGATCATTCAGCTTTCAGTTTAAATTCAGTCTGAACAATCATTAATCCTCAACAAAAACACATATCTACAGTCAAAATGAAACCGGATAACAGAATTAATAACATTGAATCAGATCAGAGATCAAATCTAAGCTACAAAATTATATTGTACATCAGTATATACAGTATCTTGAGGTTGTTGTTTCTTTACTCTTCCCCTTTTGGCTCTCCTCTCACTGAAATGTAAGGCAGCGTAATTCAGCTCCACAGTGTCACAGTCCTGGAGGGATATGAGATTATTAGACTTTTTATTACACTTATAATGCAGCAATTTTACACTAATTACTTGTCTGGTTACAGCATCATGTATGTATTCACATATCCTGAATATTTACCTGATTGAGGGTCTTGTCTGTCACAGAACCGTGTTTTAATCTCACTGTAGAGAAGAAAATGCAACACCAGTTTATCACTGATAGATAACAGGAACTAACTTGTTTTGATCTTCCACAGCATTAAATGTAGCTATAATTAATGATAAAAAGTACAAAGTGTTGCTTTTAATGATTTCAGAATGTAGTTGTTGCAAATGACTGTAGTATAAGAGGAATAAAACATTTCAGGACATGATATTAGTGGGAAAAAATTGGAGTGGTAACAGGAACTCCGCTTTGTATGAGATCTGTATGTTTAATAAACTGGTGACTCATTGTATATAATGGAAATTTTAGAATTTTAAAATAACTTGAGAATTATATAATAACTTTAAGAAAATCTATAATGCAGACTCACCTCTGTTTCTTCCTTTACAGGTTATGATAAAGATCAAAGCAAAGATCACAACCACACACACTCCCAAAGCTCCAGCGAGACAGATCACTACAGGATCCACGGCAGATCTCTCTGCTACACAGGAAATATCACAGGATTAAATATTGACTCAGTATTTACTTCTATGCTAAACAAACTCATTCCTTCAAACAATTAAAAATGAAAGAGAATAATAGTTTGAGATGTAGGTTTTAGTAAAAAACGAAATATCTGGAATGAAACAACATTGTGCTAAATCTTATCGGACGGCCCGATACAAGTACATAGTCAGATATTAGATCGAAAAATAATTACTATACACTCTGGCATATCACTAAAACATGACACGTGTTCTTACCCAACTGTACTCGAGTCCCGTTCCCAAAAATGATCTTCCCACACACGGCCACAGCGCAGTAGTAAGTTCCAGTATCATTGATGCTGAGGATGTTCTTGGAGAAGTCGTACACACAGGTGTGTGTAGAAGAGCCGCTCTCACACTGACGGCTGCTGTTGTGATGAGTGTAAATGATTTGAGGATGGGATTGTGGTGAAGCAGCTCTGAACCAGAGCACTTGGTGTTCTGCTGCTCTGCTCTCAGAGAGAACCGAGCACTGCAGAGTCACTGATGCTCCTGCAGGAACCGAGTCCAACACGCCGCTCTGGATCACTGACACTTTTACATCTCCATCACCTGATCAGTGTGATAGAGATTGGGTGATATGGATAGTTCATATTTAGACCATTATAATAAATATATTCCATAAATCAGACTCGAGAGAGCTGGGGCGTAATGTTTATGTTACATTTTATTAATTACATCAATCAAACACAAGTTTTTCCATACATTTTTTTTTGTTTTCATACAAATTGGATTATGTCAATGCATCAACATACAATTTCTCACCGACAAATATTGCTTGATACTGCAACCTTTAATTAACTGGAAGTTTCCTATCTCTAATAAAATAGAGTAAATGCACTGATCAGATCCATTCCAGCATTAGAAATTTTGTGTTTTGCTGTCAAGTACCTGTATATAATAATTTAATTCAAGATTTTTTTTTTCATAGATAATACCGAAGCATGAAATTCAAACAATCAAAATAACCCCCATAAACATTATGGATAACATGTTAAAAATAATGACATTTTGATTTTTTTTTAATTCAAATAATTAAGATAAAATAACAAGATAGCAATCCAAAATGATATAGAATTGAAATAGATTATTATGTCAAAAGTGAGCACTTGACAACTTGAGAATCAGGGCTTCCATTTGTTAATCATCAAGTTCATTTTTAAGGAAAGGAAACATTAAACTACTTACAAACGTATTAAAGTGACTTCTTACCTTTCACTGATAAAAATGTCCCATTTCCAAAGATTGTTAAAAAATCTCTCAGTCCACAGTAATACATGGCTTCGTCTGATTTTTCCACATTTGCTATTTTTAAATGGAATCTCGTTTCTTCTTTCTCGATGCTGAATCTTGGTGACTTGAACTCATCTTCAAAATTGGGTTGGTGATGAACTGTGACCATTACACGAGGTTCCTGTCCTACTTTTTGCTTGTACCAAGCAATTACTCTGGTGTCATGTTCTAGCAGTTTAAAGCAGTGTAGAGTCACGTTATCACCAACATCAGCAGTGATCATTGAGTTCGGCTGACTGATATCATTTGTCTGTGCAGAATCTGCTGTTAGGAATTAAACAACAAACTTTATTCTTCTTTAAATACACAGAGATTATCAATATTGTACTAAGTTCCTTTGATTAGAAACAATCAAAACCACGGACACTTACCAATTTTATAAAAAAGCACTATTATAATCCACATCATCATCAGCACCTTCAGTGTGAGCTCTGTGTACAGCATGACTCCTCTTGCTCCACTGTCAGATGGTCAAACTGAGCACATCTCACTTTGTGCCAAAGACCTATGACACGAGTTTCTGACATCACAGAATTTCCGACGTACAGTACAGACTAAAAATTTAGCAGCAGTAGATACCTGACTGTGGTTCCTCCTCTCACTTTTCTGAACCTTTCTTTAGATAGGCTGTGAAACTCTTCAAACAATATAAGGGAATTTACTGGACAGACCCTTTTTTACCTTTTCCTTTTTGTTTTGTTTTTTCTAGTCAGATTATTCAGTAAATTAATAACTATTATTTGTTTTTTTGCAACCCTTTGACCGATATGCAATCAAATCTGTTTTGAGAGTAGGTATTTTTTTAGATCAATGCACCTAATAAACGGTTAATTCAATGAATAAATTTAGCAAGTTTCAACCAAACTATCATGAAGAGAAAGGTACACTGGAGGCAGAAGCAAGTTTGGATTTAATTAAAAATAACTCCGTCAACATCAAGCGAGGTCAGCATGATGGTGTAGTGATTAACAAAGTCACCTCACAGCAAGAAGGTTCTGGCTTTGAGCCTCATGGCCAGCGAGGCCCTTTCTGCGTGGAGTTTGCATGTTCACCCCGTGTCTGCGTGGGTTTCCTCCGGGTGCTCCGGTTTCCCCCACAGTCCAAAGGCATGCAGGTTAGGCTAATTGGTGGCTCTAAATTGACTGTAGGTGTGAATGTGAGTGTGAATGGTTGTTTGTCTCTATGTGTTAGCCCTGCGATGACCTGGTGACTTGTCTCGGGTGTACCCCGCCTCTCACCCATAGTCAGCTGGGATAGGCTCCAGCTTGCCTGCAACCCTGCACAGGATAAGCGGTTACAGATAATGGATGGATGGTACATCAAACAAACATATAAGCATAGAGCAATTCAAACAAGGCCCTGGATGTGAAAATATCAAGAGAGAAGACTGAAATTTGTCATGAATTTGTCAAACGGAAACTTTTGCGTTTCCGGTTGAGAGTACATCATGCGCATTCTGGCTGCCGCTTCTCACCGGAGTTTTTATTTTATTTTATTTTCTCTCCTTTTTTTAATTCTATTTTTTTTTCTTTTTTCTGTGTTTGATGTTTGAGTGTTTTAGTCTGCCGGTTGTGGTGTAGCTCCGGGACCCAGTTTTGGGCGTCGGTTCCCTCCAGGCCTTGGTTCGCTGTGGGTGATGCCTGTGCTCCCAGATATGGACTGCAGTGAGCTCATTGCTCATTTTAACATTGTGGTTGTCCAGCACTCTGTGCTTTAATGATTGGCGTGATGTTCCAAGAGATGTTGCTCGGTGGCGTCGTGGAGGCTGTGCAGGCGGTTTGGGACATACCAGCACTCTGCATGGCGGTGCTTCTGTGCTTGCTTTGTGGATCCATGGCATGGTGTTAGAGCAATGTTGCTGGCGTCATCACAGCGGCTGTGCTGGAGGTGTGGGGCTTGTTTTAATGCGCCTTTTGGTGGAACTGTGGTTGCTACACCACTGGAATGATATCCTGACCTCTATTTGGTAGACTTTTTTTTCTGCCTATTATTGTAAAGCGACCTTAGGTTTTGAGAAAGACGCTATATAAATTGAACATATTATTATTATGAAAAACTGGAGAATTTGGCAATTTGGTCAAGAGAAAGTTGAATAAAAAGTGAGACTCCAAAGCACACCAAACTCAGACTAATTAGACAAATGCATGATTATGCAAATAGAAAACAGGTATGTCTCTTTAGTCACATCATCATCTGTGGTAGTGATGTGCACTAGCTGCACTGGGTCTGAGAAATGTAGTCCCATGATGTTGTAATCAGGAAAGTTACTTTTACACAAAGTCCAGCCATGCAGTTCATGGACATAGTTCGGTTTCAACCCCAGCACTGACCTGACCCCTGACCCCTCTGTCATGCTCCGCCCTGGACATCTGCTGCAGAGCTTGTGTATCTTCCGCGTCAACGACGATCCGGATCTGGGACAGGAATTCCATCCTGCCTGCTTCCCCGTTCACCGAGCGCTCACCTGAATTCACTTCCTGGTTTTCACTGCTGCCTTTATGAATGCCGTTCTCAGAAAAAGACTTTGCCAGAACGTCTTGTTTGTTTACTCTTGCCGTTTCTGTGCCTCATATGCTTTTCATGGTTTTTCTCTCTAGAGTTTTTTTCTTGTTCATGGTTTTTTGCACTATCCTTTTTCTTGTCCTTGCCTGCCTCGTTTTTTGTCATTTTTGCCTCCTTTTTTACCTGGACTATTTTTGCTATTGTTTCATTGTCTAGTTTGTTTACCTTTTTGCCATGTCCTTTCCCTGGATTAAACCCACCTTATTTATTGGATTACTGTCTGTGTACATGTTCTGCTTCTGGATCCAAACTTCACCACACCTCCAGCACCCATAACACCCTCCTTTAAAGCATGACATCCAATGCACATATACTGGGTCTGGGAGGACCCTGGACCACTGATCAGCACACCTCTCTTGGGTGTGCGGTTGCCAAAAGCAAAGGCAGCTTCAACAGAGAGGCGGGCGAGGTGATGACATCCTCGCTGGAACTTGGGGTCAAAGCAGGTCTAGCTTCCAGCTCAAACTCTCCCTCTACACCCACTGTCTCAGCCCACGTATCTCTGCTCATGGTCTATCCTACCACTGCTACAGTATACTCATGACACTCAATTGTTCCTTTCTTTTTCTCCTTCTGACACACAGATCTATACTCATATCTCTGCTTGCCTGCATAACATCCAGAGCTGGATGGACAACCATGACCTGAAGCGCAACCCAGGCAAGACTGAGGTGATCTACATTCCCGCTCCATTCTCTCCACCCCCGGACTTTGTCATGTTCCTGGGGGATATCTGTATGTCAGCTTCACCCAGTGCAAAGAACTTAGGGGTGGTGTTTGATGACAGACTATCCTCTTCAGTGAACATCACTGCAGTGATCTGGATGTGTTGATTTCTCCTTTACAACATTCAGAGGATCTGCCCCTTCCTCACCACCTACTCTACTCAGCTCCTGGTCCAACACTGATCCTCTTCTGCTTGGACTAATACAACTCTCTCCTTGCTGGCCTTCTAGCATCTGACATTAGAACCCTGCAGCTCATCCAGAATGCTGCAGCCCACCTGGTCTACAACCTCCATCATTTCTCCTACATTACCCCTCTGCTTGTCACCCTTCAGTGGCTACCTGTCACAGCTCACATCAGATTTAAAATGTTGGTGTGAGCTTACCAGGCAGTCAAGAAGATGGATCCAGCATACCTTTAGAGACTAATCCGACTCTACATGCCAGCCAGATCCCTACGCACCACTACTACTGGTCACCTGGCCTCTCCTCCTCTCTGCTCCTGGTCATCCTGCTCAAGCCTGCTGTCTGTACTGGTTCCTCATTGGTGGAATGGCCTTCACATTGAGGTCAGAACTGCTGACTCCCTGACCACCGTCAAGTGCAGACTGAAGTACCACCTCTTCAGGCTGGACCTCTCCCCTACTTCCCTTTCCGCTGTGTAATTGCATAGTGGTCTTGGCTAACTCACGCTGTGGGGTTAGCCATTGGAGTTTTATTTTTCTCTATTTAGTTGTACTTTGTCAGCTTGTTTGTATGGTTGAATTGTTCTCCTTGGCTGTTTGCTGATTATTGTTACTTCAACAGAATATTACACTAGGTGTTATTATGTCACTTGTTCAGTTGGTACTAGAACTTTCTTGTTTAGAAGTTCAGCATTTCTTGTACCTGACTTTTGCACTCATTGTACATTGCTCTGGAAAAGAAAGTCTGCTAAATGTCATGCAATGTCATGTAATGGAATATATTGGCCTTAAGGGAGCAAAAGCAGTTCCCTGACTTCAGCAGAGAGAAGAGTCAATTGTTGGGATGGCTGAGAGCCTTCATTCTCTTTCTGGCTTTGGTCCAGTACCACTTAGTGTCAGTAGACTGGGGGTCAGGGAGCTTGGTGCAGATGATGCACTCGGCTGATCGCACCACTCTCTAGAGAGCCCATCTGTCCTGCTTGGTGCCATTCCCAAACCAGGTGGATATATTTCCCATTAGGATGCTCTCAATGGTGCAGGAGTGAAAGTTCCTCAGCACCCTCGGTGGAAGATGGAAATCTCTGAGACGTCTCAGGTAGGACAGATACAAGTGGGCCTTCTTAACCAGGACATTGATGTGGCAGGACCAAGACAGGTTTTGAGTGATGTGAATGCCTAGGTATCAAAAACTATCCACTTTCTCCACTGGGGTCCCATTGATGTCGAGGGGCTTGTAGTTCCTCACCTGTTTTGTGCAGAAGTCCCTGATCAGCTCCTTTGTCTTGCTGGTGTTTAGGAGGAGGTTGTTGTCCTGGTACCAGTTCTCCAGGTTTCTGACATCCTCCAGGTAGGCCTTCTCATTGTTATTGGAGATCAAGCTTACCATAACAGTGTCATCAGCAAACTTGACAATGGTGGTGGAGTCTGATGACATTACACAGTCATCTGTATACAGAGAGTACAACCCCGATTCCAAAAAAGTTGGGACAAAGTACAAATTGTAAATAAAAATGGAATGCACTAATTTACAAATCTCAAAAACTGATATTGTATTCACAGTAGAACATAAACAACATATCAAATGTCGAAAGTGAGACATTTTGAAATTTCATGCCAAATATTGGCTCATTTGAAATTTCATGACAGCAACACATCTCAAAAAAGTTGGGACAGGGGCAATAAGAGGCTGGAAAAGTTAAAGGTACAAAAAAGGAACAGCTGGAGGACCAAATTGCAACTCATTAGGTCAATTGGCAATAGGTCATTAACATGACTGGGTATAAAAAGAGCATCTTGGAGTGGCAGTGGGTCTCAGAAGTAAAGATGGGAAGAGGATCACCAATCCCCCTAATTCTGCGCCGACAAATAGTGGAGCAATATCAGAAAGGAGTTCGACAGTGTAAAATTGCAAAGAGTTTGAACATATCATCATCTACAGTGCATAATATCATCAAAAGATTCAGAGAATCTGGAAGAATCTCTGTGTGTAAGGGTCAAGGGCAGAAAACCATACTGGGTGCCCGTGATCTTCGGGCCCTTAGACGGCACTGCATCACATACAGGCATGCTTCTGTATTGGAAATCACAAAATGGGCTCAGGAATATTTCCAGAGAACATTATCTGTGAACACAATTCACCGTGCCATCCGCCGTTGCCAGCTAAAACTCTATAGTTCAAAGAAGAAGCCGTATCTAAACATGATCCAGAAGCGCAGACGTCTTCTCTGGGCCAAGGCTCATTTAAAATAGACTGTGGCAAAGTGGAAAACTGTTCTGTGGTCAGATGAATCAAAATTTGAAGTTCTTTATGGAAATCAGGGACGCCGTGTCATTCGGACTAAAGAGGAGAAGGACGACCCAAGTTGTTATCAGCGCTCAGTTCAGAAGCCTGCATCTCTGATGGTATGGGGTTGCATTAATGCATGTGGCATGGGCAGCTTACACATCTGGAGAGACACCATTGATGCTGAAAGGTATATCCAGGTTCTAGAGCAACATATGCTCCCATCCAGACAACGTCTCTTTCAGGGAAGACCTTGCATTTTCCAACATGACAATGCCAAAACACATCAATTACAGCATCATGGCTGCGTAGTAGAAGGGTCCGGGTACTGAACTGGCCAGCCTGCAGTCCAGATCTTTCACCCAAAGAAAACATTTGGTGCATCATAAAACGGAAGATACGACAAAAAAGACGTAAGACAGGTGAGAAACTAGAATCCTACATTAGACAAGAATGGGTTAACATTCCTATCCCTAAACTTGAGCAACTTGTCTCCTCAGTCCCCAGACATTTACAGACTGTTGTAAAGAGAAAAGGGGATGTCTCACAGTGGTAAACATGGCCTTGTCCCAACTTTTTTGAGATGTGTAAACATTTGATATGTCATCTATGTTCTATTCTGAATAAAATATGGAATTTTGAAACTTCCACATCATTGCATTCCGTTTTTATTTACAATTTGTACTTTATCCCAACTTTTTTGGAATCAGGGTTGTATAGCAGGGGACTCAGAACACAGCCCTGGGGGGCTCCAGTGCTGAGGGTGATTGGGGGAGAGACACGGTTCCCCATCCTTACTGCTTGTGGCCTATCTAAAAGGAAGTTGAGGATCCCCTCACACAGTAATGGGCTGAGTCCCTGATTCTTCAACTTGATTGAATGCTTCAACTTTGAGAGAATTATTGTGTTGAATGCTGAACTACAGTCTGTGAGCATCTTAACATAATTCCCCTTCCCTTTCCCTTCCCATCAGCTGTGGATGGGGGCTTTGTTGTTAGGCTCCTATTCGTGCCGAGCTGTGGGAGCCCAACCAAGGTGCTGCTCATGCCCAGAAAAAAAAAAGGTGAGACAGAGGCATGGTGGTGTAGTGGTTAGCACTGTTGCCTCACAGCAAGAAGGTTCTGGCTTCGAGCCTAGTGGCTGATGGGGGCCTTTCTGTGTGGAGTTTGCATGTTCTCCCCATGTCTGTGTGGGTTTCCTCTGGGTGCTCTGGTTTCCCCCCACAGTTCAAAGATATACGGTTAGGTTTACCTTAGGCTGAGGTGCCCTTGAGTGAGACACCTAACCCCCCAACTGCTCCCTGGGCACTGTTAGCATGGCTGCCCACTGCTCTGGGTATGTGTGTGCGTGTGTGTGTGTGTTCACTGCTTCAGATGGGTTAAATGCAGAAAGGAATTTCATAAGTGTACATATGTGTGATGAAAGTTGTTGTTGTTCTTCTTCTTCTTGAGGGGAGCAGCTTGCAGACTCAACCCATCACCCATCATGGCTGAACTCCATTCGAGGTCCCACTGGCCTTCCCGGAGCTGTCTGAACTGCACCACCTGGCATGTGCTGAAGTCCACTGGTTAAGAGAAAGTTAACAAAAAGTGAACCACCAATGCACTTCAAACTCAGAATTAAAGATACAAACAGTACTGGCTGCAGTGGTTCTGCACTGTCAGAAAATAAAGTACATTACTGTACCTTCAGGGGTGCAATGGCTTGTCACTGGGGCAGTACCTTCTAATGTACTTATTTGTACTCTTTATATATTGCTTGGGAACATAGATGTACCTTTTTGCCTCTTAAAAGGTACACACAGTTACCTTGAGGTCCAATAATGAGCCCTGAGGGTACACAAGTGCAGACTGTACCTTGGGGGACAGAAATGGACTCCTACTGTACTTCTATTTCTGACAGTGTGGGAAACATCATTGTGTTATTTTTCATCAGGAAGCTTACTTTTCAAGCAAAGTCCATTTGTTCGGGCCTGACGTGAACTTTTCAATTGCAAATTTGTTCAGCATACTTAATTTTTCTGCCCATACAATAATATATTTTTAAATGATCTTGGATTAATAACTATAGCAAATGACTCTAATGACTCTTTATGGGTGAGATCAAGTATTTTATTCTTATGAAGCTAAAAATAAGATTGACAAAATGTTTTTTAATCTGTAATTTTTTGACAAAATGTTTTTTAATCTGTAATTTTTTGTTATAGCTGTTTAACCATGTTTAATATTAATTCCATTCTTAAAATATATTGCACAAAATGATAAAAGATAATTTCGTCACAATTATTTGAACAATCATCTTGAATCGAGGTCATAATGTTTCAGCAACAAAAAGTTTCTGTTTCCACATTATTATTTAGTGGATTAGTTTAGCAAATAAACAGGAGAACAAGTTACTGAACTTACAGGACGGCTCACCCTTTATTTCTTTACGACTAAATAAATAAAGGGTGAGTTCTGTATTGCACGATCAAAGTTGACAGGAGAATGTCAGGGTGTCTGTGTGTGAGCTGAAGCTTAACCACAAGTGGGTCATGCAGTAAGACAGCGAGCTGAAGTGTACGTACCGTAAGTCTACAGAGAAATGGTTAAAGCACAAATTTTGGTTTGGGCCTTTTAGTTCCAATGAAGGGAAATTGTAAAGCTCCAGCTTACAAAGACATTCTGTACAATTGTGTGATTAAAACGTTGTGGTAACAGTTTGGGGAAGAACCGCATCTGGGTGTGATGGTGAGGTGTTCATGTACAGTACCTTTGATGATATAATAGTGTTCCTAGGAGCCATTTTAACAAGTTAAAGGCCATTAGTGTTCCTAAGAAGCCTTAAAGAAGTCACTACAAGTTCTCTCATCCACTGCTGACTGTGAGCAACCTCTCTCTCTCTCTGTCTCTCTTTATCTATCTCCCCATCTCTATCCATCTCTCCCTCTGTCCATCTACCCATATCTCTGTCCTGCTCTCTCTCTCCCTCTCTCCATCTACCCATATCTCTCTCCCTCTCTCTCTCCACCTACCCAAATCTCTCTCTCTCTCTCTCTCTCTCTCTCTCTCTCTTGATAATGTTTATTAGGGAAATTGAACCAAGCACATAAAGTCTTGTGTTAGAAGTAGTATTATTCAGCTTTCCATTAAAATAATGACACAGAACAATCGGCTCCAATCAGCATCAAGAGTAACAGCGTTCAGACCAAAACCAGGTGAGTCAAGTCAAATTTCATCAGTCAGTATGTATTTACAGATTTTTTTTTTTATTGTCCTACAACAACAACAACAACAATACTCTTTGTTTTAACGACAGTGTTCAGATGTTCATCTCATCTCATCTCATCTCATTATCTCTAGCCGCTTTATCCTTCTACAGGGTCGCAGGCAAGCTGGAGCCTATCCCAGCTGACTACGGGCGAAAGGCGGGGTACACCCTGGACAAGTCGCCAGGTCATCACAGGGCTGACACATAGACACAGACAATCATTCACACTCACATTCACACCTACGGTCAATTTAGAGTCACCAGTTAACCTAACCTGCATGTCTTTGGACTGTGGGGGAAACCGGAGCACCCGGAGGAAACCCACGTGGACACGGGGAGAACATGCAAACGCCACACAGAAAGGCCCTTGCCGGCCCCGGGGCTCGAACCCAGGACCTTCTTGCTGTGAGGCGACAGCGCTAACCACTACACCACCGTGCTGCCCTCAGATGTTCATAGAAAAATGATTATTACCTATATATAGGGGTATATATATATATATGGTGTAGTGGTTAGCGCTGTCGCCTCACAGCAAGAAGGTCCTGGGTTCAAGCCCCGGGGCCAGCGAGGGCCTTTCTGTGTGGAGTTTGCATGTTCTCCCCGTGTCCGCGTGGGTTTCCTCCGGGTGCTCCGGTTTCCCCCACAGTCCAAAGACATGCAGGTTAGGTTAACTGGTGACTCTAAATTGACCGTAGGTGTGAATGTGAGTGTGAATGGTTGTCTGTGTCTATGTGTCAGCCCTGTGATGACCTGGTGACTTGTCCAGGGTGTACCCCGCCTTTCGCCCGTAGTCAGCTGGGATAGGCTCCAGCTTGCCTGCGACCCTGTAGAACAGGATAAAGCGGCTACAGATAATGAGATGAGATGAGATCTATATATAGACTTAAATATGGATTTTGAAATAACTTCACTGTAACTGATATTAATTTATATTAGTGTAACCTTTTTACACAATTTATCATTAAAATGAATACATTAAGCTTTAGGCATGTCTAATACCTGTTGTTTTTTTCTGAATTATGATCACGAACATGTGCAAGATGTCTGTGTGGATGTGGGTGGAGTTTTATTCAGGCCTTAATGTGGCTCCTCCTTCAGCACTGTGTAACACTAACCAATCACAATCTCTCTCTCTCTCTCTCTCTCTCTCTCTCTCTCTCTCTCTCCCCACCCACCCCGTCTCAGCAACACCATGATACCAAAGACTCAGAACTGATAAACTAAAATGATCTTTCATCATCTACAGCATGTGCTGCAGGTTTCAAAGCATTTTTTTATGCGCTTTAATTAATTATGATCAGAGAAGTAAAAATAGTCACTGAAGTGAATTTGACAGTGTTTCATCCACAAATATATTATTTCCTAATAGTTTGCTGAATCAAATTATGCAAATTAATCTAAATGTATTCAGGGTAAATATACACACTGCAGTGGAGGCAGAAATCTTTACATTTAGTTTTAGAATTATTAACAAAGTGGTCTTTATTTCAGTTGTGTGTGTGTGTGTGTGGGTGGGTGGGTGGGTGTGCACGCGTGTGTGTAAGGTGTTAAAGTCTGTGTGTGTGTGGTTTTGTAGCTCTGTTTATCTCTTTGCTCCTTCACACACTGCAGGCCGCTCTGACCGCCCGAGTCGCTTTTCTCACAAACACCATCAGGTTCTCGCCTCTCAAACTTTCCACAGGAAGTGCGGTTATTTTTTTTTCTCTCTCAGACCACGCTGTTGTTTTTCAGACACGATGCAAAATTAGAAACATCTTCATAGCCTTCATATAGATGTGTGATATTGTAACTCCTCTCTTCTAAAGCACCAGATTTCACTTTAATCTGCTCTAAACACACAGCAGCATGGTCACGGAGTTTATAAGCCGTCAGATAGAATGTTATTTACACACTCAGTTACTCAGATTCACTTCATCCTCATGATGATGAGCTTAAAAATGGAGTTTTATTTACATCATTATTGTCAATTGACACATTACATAGCTCTCTGTGTGTGTGTGTGTGTGTGTGTGTGTGTGTGTGTGTGTGTGTGTGTCATTTGCTGCAGGCAGATTTGTTTTTTTTTTGCTAATTTTATTGTTTTGCTGTTCAGTATAAATCTGTGTGCTCGGGTAAACAGGAAGGTACAGCGAGCAAAACCCACACTGACTGTTCCACACCACTCTCAGCTTTAACTTCCCACACCAGACCTGTGTGTGCATTCTGTGTGTGCTGAGGGACAGTGAAGGGGAACGAGCTTCTTATGAGGTCCAGAGCTGTGAAAGGTCACATGTCTGACTTGTTTATAGAGCCGAGTGCAAAAGTTTGCATCCCCTAAGGTTTTTGAATCTCTGTTTTACCAATTATATGCAAATATGTTGGATCTTAACACATTTCCAAATAAAATAAACTCCAAAATTAAAAATAAAATGTGGATTCATCCTACAAGAAGAAAAAAATCCAAAACAAGGGAAAATAAACAACAGTAAAGGATCCTTTAACTGACAGAATCCAGTTACTCAGAACAGAAGAAAGAGGCCTTAAAGGCAAAACCGTGCAGTTCAGTGATTAGAGAAGATTTATATCACACGCTGGAAGAGAAATGCAAACTTCTGAACTGATATTCAGGGTTTTTTTGCCACTTTTTAATTTTTTTAATTTTTTAAAATTTTCTCCCCAGTTTGGCCCACAAATTCCCACCCAAAGGCCATCAGCTAAAATCAGTTGTCGTGCTGAGAGATGTTAATATTAAATGCACTGCTGATCCCCAACATGTCTGTTCATGTCTCAGTGAAAAACAGACACTCAAAGTTTTCACCCCCTCCACGTGTCAGGCCGAGATCCAGCAGCAGCTCAGCACCCTGCAATGAACTTCCTGATTTGAGGCTTGTGGGCGGAGCTTCTTATAATCCACCAGATCAAAAGATTTTCACTTTTTCACTCATCAGCTGCCGAGTCGCCGCAGGACACAAACATCTCCAGGAACATTTATCAGGAACGTTGTCCTTGTGACCACCATCTCTTCTTTATTTATGTTTTGGGAAAAAAAAAAACTCTTAAGAGGAGAACTGGACTAACATTACATTTGTTCATGCTGGAACTTCACTGTGGTGCAAGAGGAATTAAAAAAAAAAAAAACAGGATGTGCTTTTAAAGGAAAATAATCAACATCCGAGTGGAAACAGGAACTCTGCTTCATCACTGTGGATTGTACTGAACTGTATTGAACTGTATTTCTTTTTTTTTCCCTTCACATTGTTATCTATATGTACAGACCACATTGTCTTGTGCTATCTGAACAGAAAAACTGAAAATACAATTTGGTATGGATTTATCTTGACATGACTTAAAGCCACAGCCCTGCCCTGTAACCACAGACTAAACCCAGAGTAACTCTAAATAATCCCCTCATTTATCCCAATCATCATGAGGTCTATGTGGTAAAACACACTCTCATTGTATTTATTTCTGCCATCTTTTTATTTGAGATAATGTTTCTGAAAGAGAATTCTTCTTCTTCATTTTCATCTCTGACTCTCTTCTTTACTCAAACTCATCAGTGCTCACTCTCTTTAACCCTTTGCTTGTCAGAGTTTCACTCTATGCACACTGACACCCCATACTGGCTCCATCTAGTGACACAGCATTTGTTTTTGTCTTATTGCTTGTTACTTTTTGCAGCCAGAGCCCTCTTTTAGGCCCTATTGGGCCCTTTCACGTGATGTCATCATAACTGTAGATTTGTTTATGTGGCCATATTGCTGGGCAAGCTTTGTGTTTGACAAAGACTGGTAGAAGTGTACACGAGTGATATGGTAGTAAGCCCAATTTCATAAACATTGACAAATAAATTTATAGAAGTTACATCTAAAAGAACAATGCCAGAGACCTGTAGTGCTTTTGGATGTAATAACAGACTTCGAGTCTGACAAATTAAAGGTTGACTGCCTTTCAGATTTTTCAAGTGTAGGTCATGAAAATAATTTTCCCTGACACCCAGTTATTTTTGTTTAGTGACTGACAGCTACTGAATTTGAATCACAGACTTCTAATTTTATTAGTTTTGTTTAATAGAACAATTAATTAATTTATCTCCACGTGGCCCGAAATTCTCCGCTATTTTTTCCTGCTTCACCATGACCCAATTCAAGATACTACATCATGCATCACGTGGTGGGCTTTCCCTGTTTGCGCAAGGCATCGTGGGATACAAATGTGAAACAGGAGAGAAAAATGAAGGACGTGAGTGTGCAAATGAAACGTGAAAGACGGACGACAGTAACAGAAAGCGAGAAGAAAAGACGTTATATTATATATATGTAGGAAAGGAAACGCAGGACCAAACTAATAAATATCGGTGGTCAGCGAGCACTTCGGTGTGATCAGCTGTTCATTTAGTGACAGAATGATGGAACTGTCAGTGCACACTCAAAGTAAACCTGTAGATGGCAGTAATGCAACACTGTGGATCCCAGCTGCTGTAAAACCCACAAGAAGAAGAAGGTAAACCTGCGCATGCGCACACGGACTTCCTCTGTCTGCTTGACTGTGCAATTTCATGCACATTATTTGCTTGGGAAGCCCCTCAAATTAAATAACTTCCCAGCCACAGAATGGTCTGATGTTTTTGTGAGAGATTGCAGAAATAAACATATATCACAATGACCAAATTTCAGAGGGAATTCCATTTCACTGTTTTTATGAAATTGAAAGGCCATCTCATTTTGAGCCTGGTTTATGTTTTCACCACTTCCCGCTGAACCAGAATGATGAGAAAAATGGTGAGCTGCAGTTAAACAGGAAGACTGGATGCCACAAAGCATTCCCGTGTGTGTGAATAACATTTTATATCAGGTTAGTATGAAAGCTCTGTTCAACATTAAAATGTAGATCTGAATGTGGACTTTTGTTTGAACGTGATATATTTTATTAGGGGCGGCACAGTGGTGTAGTGGTTAGCGCTGTCGCCTCACAGCAAGAAGGTCCGGGTTTGAGCCCCGTGGCCGGCGAGGGCCTTTCTGTGTGGAGTTTGCATGTTCTCCCCGTGTCCGCGTGGGTTTCCTCCGGGTGCTCCGGTTTCCCCCACAGTCCAAAGACATGCAGGTTAGGTTAACTGGTGACTCTAAATTGACCGTAGGTGTGAATGTGAGTGTGAATGGTTGTCTGTGTCTATGTGTCAGCCCTGTGATGACCTGGTGACTTGTCCAGGGTGTACCCCGCCTTTCACCCGTAGTCAGCTGGGATAGGATCCAGCTTGCCTGCGACCCTGTAGAACAGGATAAAGTGCCTAGAGATAATGAGATGAGATGAGATAAATAAAAGCAGGTCACCACATAAAATATAGACCATGGAATGCCACTAAAAATATGAATGAAATTTGCTTTTTTTTCAATTGCTGAAGAAAATTAAATCACTTTCTTGAATGACTTTTAAAGACCAGATAAATCTTTTCATGGATTCATTTATTGTAATTTACTGACATTTAGTGCCATTTATAAAGCATGTGTATTGAATACCTTTCGACATATTTAGACCTCGCTTATTAACTTTATAACTGAACACCAGCCTTCAGTCCCTTTAACAACTGATCTATTTCAGATGTTTTAATTGAATCATCATTTACAACTGAGGCAGCATGGTGGTGTAGTGGTTAGCACTGTTGCCTCACAGCAAGAAGGTTCTGGGTTCAAGCCCAGCGGCTGACGAGGGCTTTTCTGTGTGGAGTTTGCATGTTCTCCCCGTGTCTGTGTGGGTTTCCTCCGGGTGCTCCAGTTTCCTCCACAGTCCAAAGACATGCAGGCTAGACTAACTGGTGGCATAGAGGGATTAGTAGTTGACCTTTGCTCTGACAATGGCTCCAAATGGGAAGAACTCCATACAGCTGATTGTCATCCATATTGTAGTCCAGGTTGTTGATGAACAGTTCAACTCCCTACAGAACAGAAGGTAAAATCAACATCCAGTGTGTTAATTAAATTCATCAAAAAGCTTGGAATTTGAGCACAATACCTGGTCTAAAGCATAAAGTTGATAGTTTATAGTGAAGTTAAGGGAAAAGTGTAAAAAGTGTGTGGTGACAGTATGAGAGAGAGAGAGAGAGAGAGAGCAGAAGTGTGTGAGTTTGAGGTCAGAGAGAAGAGCAGTGAGGAGTGAAAGTGTGTCGCTGTCCGTGGTGTTGAAACGCTCATGACACAATGCACTGGTTGCCAGATCAACATAAATGACAGAACCTCAGTCAGCTACAAGTACACAACATGGGGTTGGGTGGGGTTTAAACTGTACTGCAGCCAGCCACTAGAGGGCCTTAGAGACACGGATTTACTTTTGAAGAACTGTCACAGTGTCCACCTATAGATACAGTCACTGCTGAGATTCTAGAACATTACAAGGCACCTGACAACACAAAATCAGCAGTTTAATCCTCCTGTGTTTCTTTTCATCAATAAACACACATAACTTTGCCTCATTTGGGGTCATGAATAAACTTGCAAAATGTCAACACTCTCATGTGTTGTCGAATATCTGTACAGTTTGTCCTGATGTCATTGTTTTGACTGAGTCTGACTGCACCTGCTCAGGGGGTTAAAAGAGTTTCCCCAAGATTCTTTCTTCAATACTGGAACAGACTTTCCTGACAGAGCAGCTCAAAAGGACACAAAGACCAGGACGCAATAATATACTGGATATCAAAGTGAACCCAAGTATCGCGTTTCATTTAATAGATCAAATGGTTCTTATAGTACAGACTGGTTGATGTTTAAGTCCCAAGTGTGCCAGTTTACTCAGAGCTGATCGCTACTGTTCAACAATTTCTATTCAGTGATGATAAATAAAAACTCCAGGGGTCCAGATTTACTTGCTGTTCTGTATCTTTGTCTTTGGTATGTGACAATAACAGTGATTTAAATTGTAAAATTAAGATTTATAGTGGTAGTGGCTACCATGCCACAATACTTAGTGGGAGGGGGGAGGGGAGTGAATGGTTTTATTTTTGAACTGAAAGTGGTCCCTGGCTGCAAAAAGTAACAATGAAGAAGGAACATAAAAGAAATACTGTGTCACTAAATGGAGGCAGTGCAGTGTGACAGGGTTCATAGAGGAAAACTCTGACATGGAAAGGGTTAAGGAGCGTGAGAACTGATGAGTTAGAGTCACAGAAGAGGACTGGAGAAGAAGAAGAAGAAGAGGAAGAGGAAGAATGCACTTATAAAATCTGAAACAAGAATGATCCCTCATTCCTCACAGGACTGCAGTAAATAAAAAGTTATGATGTCAAGACAAATCCATCTTTATTACCATAAGAAACTGTATTTTCACTATTTTCACTAATGCAGTAAGATGACAGCTTGCCTGTGACCCTGTAGGACAGGATAAGCGGCTACAGATAATGGATGGATGGATGGATGGATGGATGGATGGACTTGCCCTGCCTTCAGGACTCAACCACAAGACAGTCCATGTGTTCTGTCCATACAGTATCGATAACACTGTGAAAACACAGTGACAGGTTTAAGACAAGAAGAAATCCAGCTCAGTACGGTACACAGACATGCAGAGGATTCACTGTTACCAGCCTGAAGTTGATTATTTTCCTATGACAGCACAGCCCAAAGTGTTTTATTCCTCTTACACCACAGCAAATTTCCAATGATAACATCAGCCCAGTTCTCCTATTTATAGTATTTACAAAACATGAATAAAGAAGAGACGGCGGTCACAGCTACGAGTGTTCCTGAGAAATGGCACCTGCAGATGTTTGATGAGATCAGGACAAGTGAAGAAGGAGCTTTCTGCCCTGAGGTTTGTGATCTGGTGGATTATAAGAAGCTCCGCCCACTAACCTCGAATCAGGAAGTTCAGGGCGGGGTGTTGAGCTGCTGCTGAATCTCGGCCTGACACATGAAGGGGTGAGAACTTTTCGTGTCTGTTTTTCACTCACACATGAACAGACATGTTGGGCATCAGCAGTGTGTTTAATATTAACACCTTAAAGTAACAGCATTATAATGAATTACGGCTGCTGGCTGGTGGGTGGAGACTGAGAGGTGACCAAACTGAGGGTTAAAACAAACTAACTAACAAACAAACTAATAAATGAAAAAAAAAAAACCTTTCCTTTTCAGTATGTAATAAATGTAAATATTCTCTAATAACTGATATACCCATCATATTTTGCCTTAATAACCTCTTTCTTATCTTTTCTTTATTTATTTTTTATCTCTTTAGATATATTTTTGCATTGAAATGGTAAAAACAGATTCTTATATTTCACATCCAAAAACCTAGAGGGATGCAAACTTTTGCACTCGGCTCTATGCACAAGTCAGACGTGAATTTTCACAGCTCTGGGTCTCATAAGAAGCTCGTTCCCCTTCACTGTCCCTCAGCACACACAGAATGCACACACAGGTCTGGTGTGGGAAGTTAAAGCTGAGAGTGGTGTGGAACAGTCAGTGTGGGTTTTGCTCGCTGTGCCTTCCTGTTTACCCGAGCACACAGATTTATACTGAACAGCAAACTAATAAAATGAGCTAAAATAAAGTAAACAAACATTTTTGCCTCACAAACACACACAGTTTTGCATATTGACAAAATATTGATAAGTAAAACCAGAACTATAAAATTAATGTGGATGAAATAAACTTCATGTCAATAAATATACAGAATGAATGTGCAATTAGTTGTCCATTAGAAACACTGATGTCTCTGTGATCAATTAAAACTGATCCATATACAGTTGTGGTCAGAAGTTTACATTCCCTCATCATGGACATGAATATCAGGGCAATATTGGGCTTCCAGTGATTTATTTGAACTTTTCTTTTTCTGTTCATGGAAATCATTGAAAGCTCAATATTGCTATTACATTCATGTCCATGATGAGTGTATGTAAACTTTTGACTGCAGTTGTACCTTCTGCAAGGCCTCTACACACACACACACACACACACACACACACACACACACACACACAGAGTGACACAATGTGTAAACAGACAACAGTGATGTTTTCATCATCATCATCATCATCATGAGGATGAAGTGAATCTGAGTAACTGAGTGTGTAAATAACATTCTATCTGATGGCTTATAAACTCCGTGACCATGCTGCTGTGTGTTTAGAGCAGATTAAAGTGAAATCTGGTGCTTTAGAAGAGAGGAGTTACAATTTCACACATTTATAGAAAGGCTATGAAGATGATTCTAATTCTGTATCGTGTCTGAAAAACAACAGCGTGGCCTGAGAGAGAAAAAAATAACCGCACATCCTGTGGAAAGTTTGAGAGGTGAGAACCTGCAGGCCGCTCTGACCGCCTGAGTCGCTTTCTCAGAAACACCATCAGAGATGAAACACTCAGAGCTGCAGTGTGTCAAAGAGCAAAGAGATAAACAGAGCTACAAAACCACACACACACTTTACATACAGAAATAAAGACCTGTTTGTTCATCTTTGTGAGAAAACCTGTATTCATGCATGTATTTAACCTCCATCCAAATATTACATCATAATATATTTGTCTATAAAACGCGATCATATTCACTGAGCACCGAATTCTTTTTATTTCGCTTCTCTGATCCTGATTCATTAAAACTCATTTACAGAAAACCTGCACCACATGGTCTATCTCCTGACAGTTCATTTTAATATTTCAGTTTTGAGTCTTCAGTATGAAAGAGTGGGTGAGATCCGGGGTGGAGCGAGAGAGAGAGAGAGAGAGAGAGAGAGAGAGAGAGAATTTGATTGGTTCGAGTCACAGAGTGGTGAAGGAGGAGCCGCATTAAGGCCTGAATAAAACTCCAGCCGTATCAACACAAAAGTCTCACATCTCCTCATGATCATAATTCAGAAAAAGAGGGATGAGATTTTCCTAAATCTTTGGTCGTTGGTCAAAGTCAGGAATCAGTCGAGGAAGAAGGAGCTTGTAGAGGTTTGTAAGGGTTTTTCAAGGGTTCTTTAGAATATTAAGAGCTTTTATCTTCATAAAAGTGCTGCTACTAGGAACCCTTACTGAGAGACAAATACTCAGCTGGACTTTTACACTCTATACACTATATGGCCAAAAGTATGTGGACACCCTCCTATCACATCCATGTGTAGTTTTCTCTAAACTGTTACTACAAAGTTGGAAGCACACAATTGTACAGAATGTCTTTGTACGCTGCTGTAGGATTTACAATTTCCCTTCACTGGAGCTCAGAGGCCCAAAGACCTCGAGTGTCCTGTACAGAGCCCTGACTGAACTCAACCCCACTGAACTGAACCTCAGGCCTCTTCACCAACATCAGTGCCTGATCTCAGTGATGCTCTTGCAGCTGAATGAACACAAATCCCCACAGCCACGCCATCAAATCTAGTGGAAAGCCTTCCAGAAGAGTAGAGGATATTATAATAGCAAAGAGGGAATAAATCGAGAATGTGATGATTGGGTGTCCACATACTTTTGCTCTTTTGTGTATGTGGACAGCTGACCATCACACACATTTCATATGTGGTTCTTCCCCAAACTGCTGCAAGGCAGAAGCACAGAATTGTCCAGGATGCCTTTCTCTGCTGGAGCACTAACATTTCCCTTCACTGGAACTCAGAGGCCCAAACCTGTTCCAGCCTGACAATGCCCCTGTGCACAAAGTAAGGCCGAAAAAAGGCTGAAGTTGGCATAGAAGAACTCTAGTGTCCTGCACAGAGCCCATTGAACACCTCTGGAGTGAATTTAATGCTGAATGAGCGCCAGGTCTTTTTGCTGAACATCAGTGCCCGACCTCACTCACTCTCCTGTGGCTGAATGCCCCGGGGTTTGGAATGGGATGTGAAACACATACGGGTGTGATGATCGGATGTCTGAATACTTTTGATCACACTGTGTGGAACGCCTTAAGGATGTCAGGAGGAGGATCTCAATAATAAGTGCAGAAGCTTATGGGCCTCAGGTTGACCTCAAGGTCATGAGGTTTAATTCCCCAGGAAGTCGAGTGAATTTTACCTGCAGCTGAATCTACAGGATGAAATGTACACAGTGCAGGATGTGTTAATTATTTACACAGGTAAAGATACAACTTCCCTTTATAATCACTATATTTAATTTACTTTTAATTTAGCCAGACAAAGTGGTTTACAAGAGGCAGAACGCAGAGAGCCATTAAAGGAGAACACGGAAAGATCACAAAAAGGTTCGGCCAACAAACTAAGTGCAAGATAAAGTTAGAAAATACAGAAACTTCAGATTTATATATATATATATATCAGCTGGATAGTACAGTGGTAATGCTCACTGACTACGACGCAGGAGATCGGGGTTCAAATCCCGGTCGGGGCAAAACATCATCCAGTAAGGGTCCTTAGGCAAAACCCCTCATGATATATCAGCCTACCTCAGGAATGAGTGAAAACATAACTGATAGAGTCATACCGGCTCAGACGTCGCCCGGGTCAACAAGGTCTGCGTCAGTTGCTAGGGAACCAGGGCAAACTGATGAGAAATGGGCTACTGGAACAAGACATCGATGGACGAGGACAGAAAATACGGATTTGCTGGAATGCTACTATACAAGCAATCCCAGAGAGAGGGGATACATGCAGCGAATGTGGGACCATTGGATACTTCGAAACCCACAATCAAGGCTAACAAAGAAACAGCTATTAGCCCAGTGTTCCAACATCCATAATCGAAATCTGCTATCACAACTAGAGATTAATGAAATACAACAACGATGCTACGGCAAGGGGGAGCCAGGAAGACAGGTCAGTGGGGAGATGTCATCATCCCCACAACCAGAGATTGGGTACCAAGCCCCAACAGCTAACAGCCTCAACACAAGAGCTGCTGACCTGAGAAGGAAGATCGTGACCCAACTGGAAACCTGGAGCCCCCGACAAATACCGAAGCTGAGTTGCCAAGTACCTTCAGAAGATCTACTAGTAGATGTGAATGCTGCTCTGAAGACAATCTCCACAAGAACCATCACTGAGACCAACAAGCTGATACACAGTACAGCAACAGTAATCATGGAGATGCTTGGACACAAGGTGGGCTCGGGACATAACAAACAGTATCCACCATGGAAGAGACGATTAGAGGCCAAGATAAAGGCAGCAAGGAGAGAAGTTAGCCAGCTAGCTGAACTACAGAAAGGGAACATGGTGAATAAAGGGGCGCCCAGGAAGTACAACTCACTCTCCATACCAGAGGCACTCGAAACTGCCAAACAGCGACTAACAGCTCTGGCCACCCGGTTGAGGAGATACACCAAGGAAGGAGAGGCCAGGAGAATAAACAAGCTGTTCTCCACTGAACCAGCCAAGGTGTACTCTCAATGGCAGGGGAACAACAACCGGTCAGACCCACCAAGAGCTGAGGTGGAAAAATACTGGAAAGACATATGGGAAAGAAAGGCATCACACAACACCGATGCCCAATGGTTAGTGGACCTAAGAGCTGACCACAGCAACCTCCCAGAACAAGAACCAGTAACCATCTCAATGGCAGACGTCCAAGAAAGAGTGTCAAAGATGAAGAGCTGGACAGCACCAGGCCCCGATATGATCCATACGTACTGGCTGAAGAAGCTAACTGCACTCCATGAACGCCTAGCAGCACAGATGAACCAGCTGCTGAGGGATGGAACCCACCCAGAATGGCTAACCCAAGGCAGGACAGTCCTAATCATGAAGGACCCCCAGAAGGGACCCATCCCATCCAACTACCGGCCAATTACCTGTCTCTGCACAACATGGAAGGCCCTGTCAGGCATCATTGCGGCAAAAATGAGTAAGCATGTGGCTCAATACATGAGCGAGGCACAGAAAGGAATTGGCAGTAACACCAGAGGAGCCAAGCACCAGCTACTGGCCGATAGAACAGTCGCCCGAGACTGTAAGAAGAGACAGACCAACCTGTGCACTGCCTGGATTGACTACAAGAAAGCCTACGACTCAATGCCACACACATGGATACTGGAATGTCTGGAACTGTATAAGATCAACAGGAACCTAAGGACCTTCATACAGAACTCAATGGAAATGTGGAAGACAACCCTAGAGGCCAACTCAAAACCCATTGCCCAAGTCAACATCAAGTGCGGCATATACCAAGGAGATGCGCTATCACCACTGCTGTTCTGCATAGGCCTGAACCCCCTCAGTCAGATCATCACGAAGAGCGGCTACGGGTACCGATTCCGTAGTGGGGCAACAATCAGCCACCTGCTCTACATGGATGACATCAAGCTGTATGCCAGGAATGAGCGAGAAATAGACTCGCTGATCCACACCACCCGGATCTACAGCGATGACATAGGGATGTCATTCGGATTGGACAAGTGTGGCCGGATGGTCTCAAAGAGAGGCAAGATGATCCGGACTGAAGGGGTTGACCTACCAGAGGGCAACATAGGTGATATCCAAGACAGCTACAAGTACCTTGGCATCCCACAGGCTAATGGAAACCATGAAGAGGCCACAAGGAAGTCAACCACAGCCAAATACCTGCAGAGAGTAAGGCAGGTCCTGAAAAGTCAGCTGAATGGTAAAAACAAGGTCCGAGCCATCAACATGTACGCACTACCAGTCATCAGATACCCCGCTGGTATCATAAACTGGCCAAAGGAGGAGATAGAAGCCACAGATATCAAGACTAGAAAGCTCCTCACCATGCATGGAGGGTTCCACCCCAAGTCCAGCACCCTGAGACTATACACTAAGCGGAAAGAGGGAGGCCGAGGGCTAGTGAGCGTCAAGACCACGGTCCAGGATGAAACATCGAAAATCCGAGAATACATCAGAAAGATGGCCCCAAAGGATGAACTGCTAAGTGAATGTCTCAGGCAGCAGAACCCTGATGAGAGTGCAGAGGAGGAGGAGGAACAGACAACCTGGAGAGACAAACCCCTACATGGCATGTACCACCGTCAGATAGAGGAAGTGGCTGATATCAAGAAATCCTACCAGTGGCTGGATAATGCAGGACTGACAGACAGCACAGAGGCACTAATCATGGCAGCACAAGAACAGGCCATAAGCACAAGAGCCATAGAGGCCAGGATCTACCAGAGTAGATCAGACCCAAGATGCAGACTGTGCAAAGAAGCCCCTGAAACAGTGCAGCACATAGTAGCAGGGTGTAAGATGCTAGCTGGATCAGCGTACATGGAGAGGCACAACCAAGTGGCTGGGATAGTATACAGGAACATCTGCAACCAGTATGGAATAGAAATACCCAAGTCCCAATGGGCCATACCACAGAAGGTGGCTGAGAACAACAGGGCCAAGATTCTGTGGGACTTCAGCTTCCAGACTGACAAACAGATCCTGGCTAACCAACCGGACATAGTGGTGGTGGACAAAGAGCAGAAGAGGGTGGTGGTGATAGATGTGGCGATCCCAGCTGACGCCAACATCAGGAAGAAGGAACATGAGAAACTTGAGAAGTATCAAGGGTTGAAAGAGCAGCTGGAACAGATGTGGAAGGTCAAGGGTTGCGTGGTCCCCGTGGTAGTGGGGGCACTTGGGGCAGTAACCCCCAAACTGGGAGAGTGGCTCCAGCAAATCCCAGGAACAACATCTGAAGCCTCAGTCCAGAAGAGCGCAGTCCTAGGAACATCGAAGATACTGCGCAGAACCCTCAAACTCCCAGGCCTCTGGTAGAGGACCCGAGCTTGAGGATGACATGGATACCACCCCCCCCGCCGGGGGTGAGAAGGAGAGATATATAACACAATCATGATTGAAAAGAATCACGAAGGAATTTGGATTTGCTCAGCTGCATCAATTTGAAAATAAACATCGTGAAAACTTCAGAATAAAACCTTGAATTAGAACTCTAATCTATTTTTGAACAATAAAATATATTTGTAAAAGCAAGGAAACAAACAAACAAACAAAAACATTCCTTTTATAATTAAAATATTTATGTCATGGCCCGTGATAGCAGATGGAGTTCAGGAACTTGTTCTTCTCTTTTATATTCTACTTTGATTCACCAGTTTATTCAGTGAACTGATTTACTAATGAACCAGCATTTCATAATAAATAAATAAATAAATAAATAAATAAATAGATTTCTTTTGTCTCATATTCTCTGTCTTATTTTTATCTCCTTCACTCTTCTTATTGAATATCAGGACTCAGTGTCACAGGGCTGCAGTGGTTATCATTGTCTCCTCACAGCGAGAAGGTTCTGGGTTTGAACCTCACGGCCTTCCTGTGTGGAGTTTGTACGTTCTCCTCGTACCTGAGAAGGTTCCCTCTGGGTGCTCTGGTTTCCTCCCACAGTCCAAAGACATGTATTGAGGTCAGCTGGCTTCTCTAAATGATCCCCAGGTGTGAATGTGAGTGTGATTGGGCGTCTGTCTCTCTGTGTGAACCCTGAGATACAGTAGATTAGTGACCTGTCCAAGGTGAAGCCCATCTCTCACCCAGAGTCAGCTGGGATCAGCTCCAGCTTCCCTCCCGACCCTGAGCGATAAACGCTGTAAATAACGGATGGAACGGAAATATTTTTACTGAAGTCTTTAAAAATGATAGAAATGTGATCTCAATTTAATCACAAGACTCATTCATGACAATCATTATTTTTTTAATTATTAAACTTGCCTTTATAAAGTTCAGTTAAATATGAGGGTATTAGTCACTGTATTATGATGCAAAAAAACAAACAAACAAATAAACAACAACAACAACAATACACACAGGGGAAAAAATAGTGATTGGTCACAGGGTTGCAAAAGAGAGAAAAGTTCAATCAAACAGGAATTGATTTGCTCAATATCCTGACATGAAAACACAGAAATAAAAAGAGGATTGTAGGCCTCATTTCCTCATCCTTGAAGAGGATGTTGAAAGAGTTGTGAAGCGTGTGTTCAAATACCTTGAGGAGGGGCCACAGTCTACTATCTACTGCTTTGCTTTCTAGTCTAGATTGTGTCTCAAAAAAAAAAAATACCCTGGAAGTCTGTGATGTCAGAGATGTGATGTGATGTCACACCATCAGTCTTTGCCCAAAGTGAGCAGTGCTCAGTTTGACCGTCGATCAGTGCAGCGAGAGGAGACATGCTGTACACAGAGCTCACACTGAAGATGATCACACTGATGTGGATCACAGTGATGCTTTTTAATCAAACTGGTAAGTGTGGATGGTTCATTATGTTTCTGCTCATCAGTGTGCCGCTGTAATAAGGATTACTGACACAAAAACAGTTTCTGATCTTAATATTACGGG
The DNA here is from genome assembly GCF_027579695.1 of Neoarius graeffei. NCBI lineage: Eukaryota > Metazoa > Chordata > Actinopteri > Siluriformes > Ariidae > Neoarius > Neoarius graeffei. The sequence continues at coordinate 7,954,650 of NC_083576.1, read as the reverse complement.
GTTGTGTCTGGATGAAGAGCTGTTTTAAGGGAAATCAGAATTTTTTAAATCTCAAATTGTTCCTATGAAAGATTTTTCTCCTTGAAATTTGATGATAAAACATAGAAACAATACACATTTCTGTGCAACACAAACATAAACACACTTTACACATCTCCTCTCTGACCTCCAGTCGCTGGTTACACTGGAAATTCAGTTTATTCAGCACATTGCATTGAGCTTGATAATGTCAGTAAGATTTAATGCTCATGTGATCTCACGTTCCTCACAATATTACACCAATCTCTGTGAATTACTGGAAGAAAAAATATTTTATTTTATTTTTTGCTCATGTTTCATTCTTTAATCATTTATATTAGATTCTGCACAGATAAATGATCTCAATCAGCCCAACCCAGTGATCGCTGCTGGTGTTGGTGAGAACGTGACTCTGCACTGCTTTAAAAAGCGAGAGGATAACCCTGAAACCATCATTTGGTTCAAGCAAAAAATTGGACAGGAGCCTTCTCTAATGGTCACAGTTCAACATGAACCCAAATATAAAGATGAGTTCAAGCCGCCAAAATTCAGCATCGAGAAAGAAGAAAAAACGGGCTTCCATTTGAAAATTGTTAATGTGGAACCATCAGATGAAGCCTTGTATTACTGTGGACTTTTGTATTATTGTGGACTTTCAACAAGTTTTGGAAAAGGAACCTTTTTATCAGTGAAAGGTAAGAATTTTATTTTGAGGTTTTCTTTATTTGTATAACTGAAGCGATCGCTCTATTGGCAGGAGATTGTGATTTGATGTTTGCTCAGATTAGAATGAGTGCTTTCAGGTATTACACTGTAGATGTGATTTAACCACATTTGGAAATACCTTTAGTGCTGCTGTTCTAGAAAATTAATCAACAAAACATCTCAACTGCGTGTTGCATCGAGTATAAAGATATTAGTCCAAAATGAACCAAACTAAGATCTCACCCCGTCTCTATCACTCTGAACAGGTGATGGAGATGTAAAAGTGTCAGTGATCCAGAGCGGCGTGTTGGACTCGGTTCCTGCAGGAGCGTCAGTGACTCTGCAGTGCTCGGTTCTCTCTGAGAGCAGAGCAGCAGAACACCAAGTGCTCTGGTTCAGAGCTGCTTCACCACAATCCCATCCTCAAATCATTTACACTCATCACAACAGCAGCCGTCAGTGTGAGAGCGGCTCTTCTACACACACCTGTGTGTACGACTTCTCCAAGCACATCCTCAGCATCAATGATACTGGAACTTACTACTGCGCTGTGGCCGTGTGTGGGAAGATCATTTTTGGGAACGGGACTCGAGTACAGTTGGGTAAGAACACGTGTGAGATTTTATCAGTAACTCAGAGGAAATTGGAGTTATTTTATCTACTTTATCTCTATCAAGTTGTCCATCAAATTCTGGCACAATGGTGTCTAATCACAAAGATTATTGATTGATTGATTGATTGATTGATTGATTGATTGATTGATTGATTGATTGATTGATTGATATTTATTTATTTTACAAAACATACATATCAAATCTTTATTCTCTCTTTTTCTCAATGACTTGAAATCGATTGTATTATGAAGCCACATGATCAGAGGTCGAAGGTGGACGTGGTGGAAATTCCAAACCCATCAGTTTTATGTTCTGGTTACTTTATCTCTTTACATCATCGCTCAGAGTGTATCAAGTTATTTATGTCCGCATGTTGTACCGATATTTAATCCTGTGATATTTCCTGTGTAGCAGAGAGATCTGCCGTGGATCCTGTAGTGATCTGTCTCGCTGGAGCTTTGGGAGTGTGTGTGGTTGTGATCTTTGCTTTGATCTTTATCATAACCTATAAAGGAAGAAACAGAGGTGAGTCTGCATTTTGGCATTTATTAAAGTTATTATATTCTTATAAATATAAATATTTTAACATTACACCAACTAGCCAAAAGTACCTGGACAGTGGCGTGCACAGACATTTTGGGGGGCAAGTGCTCTGGGGGGAAAAAAAGGCACTTTTTTGCACATGTGGAACACCTTATTATAAAAGTCTGAGATTTAACCCTCCTCTTGTGTTCATAATCATATCAAAGTTTTGGGTATTTTTCTGTAGTTCCATCTTTAAAAAGTCTGATAAAGTCTGAAAGTCTGATCTTCCCGTCACTGACTTGAGTCTCAAGACTGTGTTTATTCACAGATTTCCGTGAGATCATCTTAAAATTTGTAACGAAATATACACACTCAATGGGCTCAACGGAGCTCTCCTTTATTTGCATAACGGCGTGCATACTTGCATAACGTGATATTCTTAATCATGTTATAAAAACAGGTCGGAATTGATGGAGAGTGGGGTTGCCTCAATGGTTTAGGCTACATTTAAAATGTTGTTCAGTGTGTTTCTCCATATGGAAAGGGAGCAAATAAGCTGGCAAAGGCTGCCATGTGCAGTTGTTTCTGTATGCGACGGGCTACTTCATGACAAAATAATTACAGATTGGGCTTAGAGGGCAAACAATACATTTTCACTCGATTCATGTGTTAGCTGGCTGGTGGGGCAGGGGAAGAGCTGACTGACTGCCCGATGTGTTGTCTGCGCTACGACAAGGCCGTGGCTTCCAGGACGCTATGCTGCTGCAACCTCACATTGAATGCACTGCACGCTTGTTCACGTGACAGAGCAAGAGAGACAGAGGTCCGGCATGTGTGCGGAGGAGGCACACATCGGGACATTATTTTCACATGCTTTTAATGCCGCGGCTTTTCTAAAAGATCATGTCGACATTGGCCTCAGTAAACTGTAAAAAAAAAAAAAAATTCAAAAGGGCACTTTTTTGGACAGAGGGCAGAGGGGCAGGTGCTTGAGCACCACCTCGTGTCTATCTGTGCACGCCACTGTATCTGGACACCCAACCATCACACCCATCAGAGCACCCATCGTTTAACATTTAAAAACCCTGGGCTTTAACACAGAGTTGGTCCTCTTTTTACTCTTATAATAACCTCTAATCTTCTGGAAGGCTTTCCACTCGATTTTGGAGTGTGTCTGTGGGGATTTGTGTTCATTCAGGTACAAGAGTGTGAGTGAGGAGGTCTGGGGTGCAGTCAGTGTTCCAGTTCAGTGGGGTTGAGTTCAGTCAGGGCTTTGTGCAGGATATTCGAGTTCTTCCACTCCATGTCTTCATGGAGCGTGCTTTATGCACAGGAGCATTGTCATGCTGGAACAGTTTTGGATCTCTTAGTTCCAGTGAAGGGAAACTGTAATGCTCCAGGACACAAAGACATTCTGTACAATTGTGTGCTTCTGATATTGTTTCAACAGCTTGAGGAAGAACCACATGATCAGGTGTCCACATACTTGTGGCTTTATTGTGTATATAATTCCTATTACATACAGTACACTGAATGGACGATTTATTAGTTATCAGATCATGACTTCCATCAAATTGACAAAATACCCAAAGTTTCTGTTCATTAGATGTCCTGATGTGGTATGAAGCGGAGCTACTGTTCCCACCTCATCATCTCCTGAAGTGTTTTATTCCCCTTATACCACAACTCACCTCTTATCTTTACCTCTGACTGCAACAAAGTGCTCACACTGGAGACTCCTTCTAGAAATGTTCTAGAAACATCTCCTCATGTACAATTTCACCATCTCAACAATTACACACACATTTTAAAATCTGTTTATGAAGAACCAAAAAATGTGACCATTAAAAAAAAAGTGTGTCTCACTATAGAGACGTCCGCTGATCTGTCCATAAAACACATTTTGTTCTCAACAGTGAAACTCAAACAGAGTTCTGTGATGGACAAAACCCCAAATCAGGTAAATATTCAGCATGTGTGAGTACGTTACTTCATAAAAGGACAAACGATTAGTTTTTGTACTAAAAGTGTAATAATTGAGATCTCTGTTCTTTGTAATTTCGTATCTGTTCCTCCAGGACTGTGACACTGTGGAGCTGAATTACGCTGCTTTACATTTCAGTGAGAGGAGAGCCAAAAGAGGAAGAGTAAAGAAACAACAACCTCAGGATATTATATATTCTGATGTACAACGTCCTTCTAAGACTTAGAGTTTAATGATGAGAAGCCGCAGTATGGAAGGAATAAAACAACCTGAGTGTGTCTCACTGGAGTTGATTATATTTCTATAACAGCACATCCTGAAGTGTTTTATTTCTGATTTACTGCAGCAATTTCAAACAATTACAGGTTTTTTTTTCATTGTTACTGTTGCATCCTTTCATCATTTCGTACTTTAACCATCAAAAGCCAGGACATTTCTGGTCACATGACTGAAAAATTGAAGCAATATACGAGAGCTGTTAGAGAAATGTCTAACATCTCGTTGTTGTTGTTGTTGTTGTTGTTGTTGTTGTTTTGCTGACAATTTTGATTCACTGACTTTAACTGAGTAACACTGAAAGTAACAGAGTTGAACACGGAATTAGAAAATACACACACAAAAAAAGTTTAACTCCAGCATTCATGATAATGGCGTGATGATGTTAAACACTCTCTAACAATTAACTAATGATTTAATTAATAATTTATTTGTCATTTATAACTTGTGCCAAAGAGTTTGTGTTTTCACAGTGATCTGGTGAGTCAATATTACAATATGACTCGAAATAAAGGTGGAAAACAAAACAAGACTTTTCTTCAGGATGATCTTCAGGAAGTTTGAGTTCGATAGAGACTGTGACTAAAGTCACAGTAATTTGCGCTTGCTCTTATAGACTGGGACGTCTGGTCACTGTATCCTATAGATCTGGAACGGTAAGAGATAGAGAATGACGCTTAGTGAGGAAAAGTTGTGCCCTGAACAAAATAATAATAAAAAAAACTGATTGAAAAAAATCATGAAAAATGACAGTTATAAGTGATTGAAAAAAAATCCTGTTTTTCATGGATCATTTGGGCTCAGTGATCCAGATCAGCACCAAAAGTCATAGCAGCTTAATTCAGCCCAGAGGTTTCTTCATGTGAAATCTGGTGATCATTGGTTGAAAACTCAAGGAGAAATAGCATCCTAAAAAATTTTATAATAATAATAATAATAATAATAATAATAATAAAGAAAGAGCCTGAGTGAGAGAAACAATTTGTGCCAGCGCTGCTTGTGCAAATTAATGATCCAACTTCCTGTTGAACATGGGATTTGTGGAATATTCCAAATATTCCATTGGAGTGAATGTGTTCTGGTGAAGGCGTTGAGTGTGTGTTGTGGGAAACACTGGTGACGGCAGCCATAATCCTGTACGCAACACAGTTATGGTGATTCTGTGACTGTGTGTGAGAGATTGTGTGCAAATACGATCAATGAAAATAATTACACCACAATAGTCACTTAAATTTATAATAAATATCAGCAGATTAGACCTTCGAGAGGAGAGGAGAGGAGAGGAGAGGAGAGGAGAGGAGAGGAGAGGAACAAAATGAAAACACAAGAAAGGAGAAAGGAGTATAGAGGAAATATAAAATAAGTTATTCTATCCATATTCACTGGATATGAGCAATCACATGCTCTGATTGGCTACTCTATGACTAGGATATCAGCTCATATACCGTGAGGAGAGAAAAACAAAATGGCGGACCGTGTTGCTGAATCAACCGAGGACGAAATAAAAACTCGACTCGAAAATAAAACCACAAAAAATACAAAAAAGCAACAAAATAAGGAGAAAAAGTATTTGATCGTATGAACATATCTTTTTTTATTACATTTTTTTAGAGAATTATAATTATAGCTTTTTTTTTTTACAAATTGCTTCTGTCATTTCACTGGTTTGTTTACATTCTAAGTGGAAAAGATTTTGTCGGACATTTTGTATAAAGTTTTTATTTATTGAATTTGCAAAAAAAATAAAAAATAAATAAAATGCTCTGTTTCTCAAAATCCAGTGAGAGTGGATTGAATAAAACAGTTATTCCACTCAATCTCGTCGTACATGGCTTATGAGCAACTTGGTGCTACGCGGCTCATCAGCTATCAGCTCATGTACGACTCGATTTCATGGAATAACTGTTAAATATAGACAGATTGTGACTTAAGATGTAGATATAGTATACTGTATATACACACACACACACACACACATTAGACACAGATACAGTATATAGGGCGCAACTGTTCCGCAAACTTCATATCTACGTAACTGTGAGGTGATCCGGGAAACGCATCATTTGTGGTCATGACTAAAAAAGATGGAAAACAAAAACAAACAGTTTTACCACATTTTTGTCATCCTGTAATGTACCTTCATACCTTCACAATAATATTTTACCAAAATGATGTGGAAATGATTTTATGCTGGAAGCCATGGCCTAAAGGTCAGCAAAGCAGCTTCAGGACAAAAAGGTCACCAGTTCAATTCCCTGGACCAGCAGGAAAGGCTGAAGTTCTCTTGAACAAGGCACCGAACCCCCAACCGCTCCCCAGGCCGCTCTGTATGTTCTGTGTCGCTCTGGATAAGAGCATCTGATACGTAAATACCTTTAATGTAATGTGTTTAATGTGTAACTTTGCTTTAGAGTTCTGTAAAGATCATGTTGGTAAGGAGCCAGTTTTAAAAAACGCAGGAGCAAAAACAGTCAATTTGCCGTAAAAATGTCTGAAACCTCACCAAGGCCTCATCTGTCTTGTTTGAAACTGGAGGTTTTATTCCTCAGATTTCAAAAAATTCCCACAAATAGCAGTTTTGAGAAAATTTCCCACCACATGAAAATGATTTGAAATCTCTCACATGAGCAGGTCAAACAATTCAGTGGTGACAGAAAGCCTTCAACTGCTGTTAACATGGAGCATCATCTTCATTAATGTTCTTCATGTTTTCACACGGGGCGGCACGGTGGTGTAGTGGTTAGTGCTGTCGCCTCACAGCAAGAAGGTCCTGGATTCGAGCCCCGGGGCCGGCGAGGGCCTTTCTGTGTGGAGTTTGCATGTTCTCCCCGTGTCCGTGTGGGTTTCCTCCGGGTGCTCCGGTTTCCCCCACAGTCCAAAGACATGCAGGTTAGGTTAACTGGTGACTCTAAATTGAGCGTAGGTGTGAATGTGAGTGTGAATGGTTGTCTGTGTCTATGTGTCAGCCCTGTGATGACCTGGCGACTTGTCCAGGGTGTACCCCGCCTTTCGCCCGTAGTCAGCTGGGATAGGCTCCAGCTTGCCTGCGACCCTGTAGAACAGGATAAAGCGGCTAGAGATAATGAGATGATATGATATGAGATGAGATGAGATGTTTTCACACTGGTCAGGATCACATTTGACCAAAATCCGTACTGTATATGAAACGAAAAATGACCAACACAAGGATCCGAGTGGACTGATGTTCAGGAGGAACGACTGATTCAACTCACACTGATTTGAAATCTGTGTTTGCAGTGCGGTTTGTCAGATCTGAGGGTTGGATTCCGGAGCACTGCAGGACAGATTATATTCTGGTGCACAAAGATCTACTGAAAAGCCGAGCAATGCTCTAACTTTTAATTTTCAAAAAGTTTTCTTCTTATTGATGTTTTTGTCCTGGTTTAGTTCCATCTCACTGGACATGCAGAGGAAACTTCACACAAAAACCACAGACTTCTGATGAACTACAGTGTGGTTCAAAAATAGAAACGTACCTGAAAAGGAAATTTAACTCGTGACTTGAAGCAGCCAATCAGATGAAAGTCTCAAGAACAAAAACACAACAGCTTTTCAGCAGCTCGAGCTGAGTGTGACTTCACCTCTGAAGATGACATCACTGTGGATTCTTCTCTTATCTCTGAACACCATCAGTGAGTTTTAAAGAGGTTTTAATAAAACTAATAATAATAATAATAATAATAATAATAATAATTTGTTTGTTTATTTGTTTATTTATTTATTATTTTCTAGCTCCAGCCCAATCTGTGGATTTTTCCAAACCATCATTTCTCTCAGTGAAGTCTGGAGAACGTGTGACTCTTAACTGCTCATTTAGAGCCACTAATAAGGGTGAAAGTTTGTTCTGGTACAAACAAATATTTGGAGAAATGCCTCAAAAAGTGGGAGGAAAATTAGCTTATGAAGATATCAACATTTCGCCCATGTTCAAGACGTCAGGAATTAAAATGGAGCAGACTGAGAACAGCGTTTCTCTGACAATCTCACATGTAAAAAAAGAAGACGGAGGATTTTACTACTGCGGGAAAGTTTACTTGGACAAAGCTACGTTCATCACAGGAACTGTCTTGGCTGTAAGAGGTAATTAACTAAATTAAAACTGTTTGTACAATACACACTCAATTTCTGAACACTGTATATTTAATTACCATCATAAATAACAAGTTAATACATTCTGGAAAGGGTTAGGGTTTTTTTTTAATTCTTTATTTTAATTACTATTTTGTGGTGTTTTTGTTTTGGTCTGTGGTCATCAAGTCAAAGTCCCTCTGACGCCAGAATCTGGTTTTCCCAGTCAGTCTCCTGTCCCAGTACTAACCAGCTCTTTCAGGCGTATGGGTGCGACGCCGATCTCTGTTTCGATAGCCCTCGGCCTCTCACCTATACAGCTAGGGTTACAGTGGTGGTGGTGGTGGTGGGGGGGGGGGGGGGGGGGGTCGTCTCTGGTAATCATGGCGGTGATTTAACTGAAAAAATAAAAAAATTAAAATCCCCAGCAGTGTGAATTGAAATTAATACATTCTGGAAAGGGTATATTATTATTATTATTATTATTATTATTATTATTAAATTGTGATTAAACTGTAAATAAATAAATAAATAAATAAATAAATACCACATTATTTAAAATGAATGAATGAATGAATGAATGAATAAAAGAAAATCCCTGGCATTGAGAATTGAAATTAATACATTCTGGAAATGTTTAATTTTTTTTTTTTCTTAAAAAAAAAAAATATTGGTGATTAAACTGCAAATTTAATAAATTAATTTTAAAAAACAGCTTGTTAAAATTAATTAATTAATAAAAGTCTCTGTCACAGTGAATTGAACCAAATTTATGGCCAGATTTAAACAAAAAAAATCAATTCAATTACAAGATATTATTTTATTCATATCATACTTTTAACAATTGGCAGCTTTACAGAACTCCAAATATCACGATTGATTGAGTTCTATCCCTAAAAACATAAACATTCTTCACTGTAGAGGTTTTAAGAGGTCCACACTGCACTGTAAAAATGATTTGCTCTTTTAACTTAAAAAAAAAAAAAAGTTAGTACCCGGACTGCCTTAAAATTTTGAGTTCATTGAAATTCATATCAGAAGTTAAATTGTTTGTCTCATTGTGTTAATTTACGAAATGAATTTCAATGAACTCAAAATTTTAAGGCAGCCCGGGTACGAGCTTTAAGTTAAAACAACAGATCATTTTTTACAGTCTGGACAACATTGAAAACTTCACTGTAATTGACGACTCTGTGTGAGAACCAGAAGTAATTTGGACCAAAACAGTGAGTTTGTGAATTATATCTCTGTTTTATGTACAAATAACAACCATTTTGGACTAAAGACTCAAAAGTACAATGAGAAAAGAACTCATGAAGCTCATATCCACCAGGTGAAGGGCTTCATTGGTGGCCACAGATACCGTATGTGCACGATGGAGGATTTTGGTAAAGAGCCTTTTTTTCAACATTTTATTGCTTTGATTTAATGATCCCAACTTTGACTAATATTAGATGGAGTTTTAAAAATGTTGGTTGGACAGACAGTGGAACAACAGGCTGATCGCGAAATACATCTCTTTAGACAGGTGTTTGGGGAATATGAATGCACTAGGGATGTGTTTTATGGATTAATTGTGTTTTTATCCCTCGCCCAAACAAAGTTTGGGTGGGGGATATAGAAATGGGTTCCGTCCATCCGTCCAGTCACGTTTTCATTTCTGGGCCATATTTTGAAAACTACTTAAGATATCTTCATGAAACTTTGTAGACATATCAAGCAACATGTGAACTGGTGTCTTTTGCTATTTTGGATTTTTGAAGAAAAAAAGTATTTTTCAAATATATACATAAGAATAGATGTTGACTTAGTTTCTAAGTGCAATGTTCATTTCCAGAGCATCTATCCAAAACTATTCATGATACGGATTTGAAACTTGGTATACATGTTAACAAGGTGATGTAGATTTGCCTTTTCATTCTAAGGAATTTTAGAAATTTTCATTTTAGTCTTCAGGGTAGGTTTTGTTTCCATAGCAGAACTAGAAAACTATGAGTGGTTTGGTCTTGAAAGTTGGAATATGTGTTGATTGAGTAATGTATATACAAATGTGCCTTTTGATTCTAAGAAATGTAAGAAATTTTCATTTTTAGCTCACTTGGACCAAAGGTCCGGTGGGTTTATGCCATGGGCTGCTGAGGTCAGTGTAAAGAGGTCGGGTTGGTTTCCTGCAGCAGAACTTAAAAAAATGTGACAAATAATATCTTGAAACTTGGTATATAGTTTAATAAATGATGTAGATGTGCCTTTTGATATGAGAAAATTGAAGAATTTTTCATGTTTCTATGAAAATACATTCTGAATATGAATGAAAAGGAATTTTTGAGCGATATTAACTTTTCACACATTTACTTGTTTTGATGTGTTTGTAAAGTGACATTTCAGACCTTTTATATTTCATGAACATTTACAAAAGCACAGCTGCAATAGGGTAGACGACTTCCTCACATAATTAAGAATACAACCTTTATGGATACCGTGAAAGGTACTGATTATAATTAGGGAATTAATTATAATGCTCTGGGGCATTAGACATAGACCTGAAGATCTTTCAGTCTCCACCCCAGGTTGTCACATATTATATTGAATGTGATAAATCCCTGTTTGTTTGTTTTTTTAATGCTAAAGAAGAAGAAAAAAAAGGAAAATGTGTAGATTGGCATCTGCACTTGTTGCAGTTCTACAGGTTTTTGTTGAGTGGTAGCTGATTGGAGCAGGGCTCATATTATATCCAATACAGTACTTCCATGTGGACTGAAATGAACATGGTAGTTATACAAGTAAAACACCTTCACTGCTTAACAGAAATGAACCAATTTCCTTGCACTGGAATGAATTTATGAACTCCGGCTATGACTGAATTAACACTAATTTGAAACTGTAAGCATTACTGTTTGCATGATAAAGAGTTTTATCATACAATGGAGTGGTTTCTCGGCTGGATAAAGCCAATGGATAGAAACTTCCAACAAATCTGCTGGCAGGGTGGGGGATATAGATGACTCTGTCTGCTTGTTAGTTTTATAAGTCTTTGAAATGCATGGCTCTGGTGGTAACTTCATCATCTATTCTTTTCGTTTTTATGCTGTACCGTAAAATAGCTCTTGTTAGGCACTTTGTGATGTTTCTCTGTGAAAAGCATGATATAAGCAAATTTTCATTCCTTACTGACTTACTTTATCACATCGAGACTGTTTTTTTTTTTTCTTTTTAGTCGAGCGATTCTGTAGCCGTGATTCTTCTACTCTTGTCCTTTCAGTTTGAGAACTTGTTTGAAAAACAGTTTACTGGTAAATGTACAGAAAAACACCTGAGATCTCACCCCGTCTCTGTCACTCTGAACAGGTGATGGAGATGTAAAAGTGTCAGTGATCCAGAGCGGCATGTTGGACTCGGTTCCTGCAGGAGCGTCAGTGACTCTGCAGTGCTCGGTTCTCTCTGAGAGCAGAGCAGCAGAACACCAAGTGCTCTGGTTCAGAGCTGCTTCACCACAATCCCATCCTCAAATCATTTACACTCATCACAACAGCAGCCGTCAGTGTGAGAGCGGCTCTTCTACACACACCTGTGTGTACGACTTCTCCAAGAACATCCTCAGCATCAATGATACTGGAACTTACTACTGCGCTGTGGCCGTGTGTGGGAAGATCATTTTTGGGAACGGGACTCAAGTACAGTTGGAGAACTCTCCAAAATGTGGTTGGTAATAAAAGTTCTGTCATCCATCCATCCATCCATCTATCTATCTATGAAGTTATTAATATGATCGGTGTTCTTTCTGTCCTGAAGTGATCTACCTCGCAGTGGTGGTGGCAGTGTGTGTGGTTGTGATCTTCGCTCAAGCTTTTATAATCTGTAAAATGAGGAACTGTGAACAAATCAGAGGTGAGCCTGAATCATACAGAAGTGCATAGAATTTTGCTAATTAATTTTTCTGTCTACTTCAGTATTTCCGAATGCTTTGTGTAGATTTCTAACATTCCAACAAATATCCCTTACGTTCTAGAAAACATATATATATACATGTAATCAGTGTTATATATATACAGTGGGGCAAAAAAGTATTTAGTTACCAATTGTGCAAGTTCTCCCACTTAAAAAGATGAGAGAGGCCTGTAATTTTCATCATAGGTACACTTCAACTATGAGAGACAAAATGAGAAAAAAAATCCAGAAAATCACATTGTCTGATTTTTAAAGAATTTATTTGCAAATTATGGTGGAAAAGAAGCATTTGGTCAATAACAAAAGTGCATCTCAATACTTTGTTATATACCCTTTGTTGGCAATGACAGAGGTCAAACATTTTCTGTAAGCCTTCACAAGGTTTTCACACACTGTTGCTGGTATTTTGGCCCATTCCTCCATGCAGATCTCCTCTAGAGCAGTTATGTTTTGGGGCTGTCGCTGGGCAACACGGACTTTCAACTCCCTCCAAAGATTTTCTATGGGGTTGAGATCTGGAGACTGGCTAGGCCACTCCAGGACCTTGAAATGCTTCTTACGAAGCCACTCCTTTGTTGCCCAGGCAGTGTGTTTGGGATCATTGTCATGCTGAAAGACCCAGCCACGTTTCATCTTCAATGCCCTTGCTGATGGAAGGAGGTTTTCACTCAAAATCTCACGATACATGGCCCCATTCATTCTTTCCTTTACACGGATCAGTCGTCCTGGTCCCTTTGCAGAAAAACAGCCCCAAAGCATGATGTTTCCACCCCCATGCTTCACAGTAGGTATGGTGTTCTTTGGATGCAACTCAGCATTCTTTCTCCTCCAAACACGACAAGTTCAGTTTTTACCAAAAAGTTCTATTTTAGTTTCATCTGACCATATGACATTCTCCCAATCCTCTTCTGGATCATCCAAATGCTCTCTAGCAAACTTCAGATGGGCCTGGACATGTACTGGCTTAAGCAGGGGGACACGTCTGGCACTGCAGGATTTGAGTCCCTGGCGGCGTAGTGTGTTACTGATGGTAGCCTTTGTTACTTTGGTCCCAGCTCTCTGCAGGTCATTCACTAGGTCCCCCCGTGTGGTTCTGGGATTTTTGCTCACCGTTCTTGTGATCATTTTGACCCCACGGGGTGAGATCTTGCGTGGAGCCCCAGATCGAGGGAGATTATCAGTGGTCTTGTATGTCTTCCATTTTCTAATAATTGCTCCTACAGTTGATGTCTTCACACCAAGCTGCTTACTGATTGCAGATTCAGTCTTCCCAGCCTGGTGCAGGTCTACAATTTTGTTTCTGGTGTCCTTTGACAGCTCTTTGGTCTTGGCCATAGTGGAGTTTGGAGTGTGACTGTTTGAGGCTGTGGACAGGTGTCTTTTATACTGATAACGAGTTCAAACAGGTGCCATTAATACAGGTAACGAGTGGAGGACAGAGGAGCCTCTTAAAGAAGTTGTTACAGGTCTGTGAGAGCCAGAAATCTTGCTTGTTTGTAGGTGACCAAATATTTATTTTACCGAGGAATTTACCAATTAATTCATTAAAAATCCTACAATGTGATTTCCTGGATTCTTCCCCCCCATTCTGTCTCTCATAGTTGAAGTGTACCTATAATGAAAATTACAGGCCTCTCATCTTTTTAAGTGGGAGAACTTGCACAATTGGTGGCTGACTAAATACTTTTTTGCCCCACTGTGTGTGTGTGTATATATATATATATATATATATATATATATATATATATATATATATATATATATATATATATATATTCCCCTTTCTTTTGACAGTGAGATCTCAACGAGATTGTGTGGTCGAGGAAACACCCAATCAGGTAAATAATCTTAAATAATGTCTCCATTCTCTCAGGAACAAACTCCTCGATTTCTCGGTGTCACTGTGATGATTGAGATCTCTGTTTGTCTGTTCGTTCTCACAGGGTCGTGATGCAGTGGAGCTGAATTACGCGGCTTTACATTTCAAAAAGAACAAAACGAAAAGAGTGACAAGAAAGACAGAAAAACCTGATTGTATTTATTCTGAAGTGTCTTCTGGTACCTAGATTATATTTCTAATTTATTTTATTTAATGTATTAAAGAGTTCTGTTTTAAGGTTTACTTTTCAGAAGTGAAATTTATTCCACGTGTGGTGAGTTTTCTCTTGTGCACTGATTCGGACTGTGAGATTCGATCTGAGGACTAAAACCTAATGTCTATGAAATAAAAATCCAGGTGTGTGATTCTTTCTGCGTGAAATTCCGCACAGTCAAAAATCAATCTGTTCTTGGAGTTCACTTTGTGTATGATGATGTTCAGTGACAAAAAATCTACAGACTTGTCCTTGAAGTGTATTTTATATCTACACTGGGACATTTTCAAAGAGCATGTCCTGTAGTGTTAATGCCAGAATTACGCACACTGTTATAAAACTCACTACAAGTGCTTTTTCGATAACAAGTGAACACGTGTTAGTGACAAATTTCATTTCCTGCTCTTGTGGCTAACTGCTGTGACTGATGATGATGTGTTAAAAAAAAAAAATTAAAACCATCTTCATGCACATCTTATTTATCTAAACTATTTTGTCAGTAATACATCACCAAACATGTGCACTCACTTTTAATAAAGCGTGCATTTAGAGTCACATGACAATCCGAGAGTGGAGAGCAGACGATGAAGAAATCCTTAAAGACAGAAATTTTGCAGTGTCATGTCAGATGGTGGAGACGGTTGGAATTACAGGTGATTTTTATTAAATTCAAGCAAACAGTCTCACACTTGAAATAAGATCAAGGTCAGAGATTCAGGTGATCAGTGAACCACAGAGACAAAGCAGAATCCAGGAAGTGCAAAACCAGTAAACAAGCGAGACAAACAATCAAAGAGGTTGGTAAATCAGACAGTGATACTCTGAGCGTTGCTGTATGTCCGCAGTCTGTTTGTCCAGGTGTAGGTGTGATTGGGAACATGATCAGAAGTCCAGTGAGTGAGGGTGAGCCATGTTTGTAGCCTACAAGTTGTGATGTGAACTGGAGTTGACATGACAAAAGTCTTGTTCTTGTTTTATCACGAGTGTTAATTGTTCATGAAGGTTAAACTGTACGTACACACTTCTTTAAACACATGTACAGAAGTAAAAACATGGGATCATTTTTGTTGCATAAAGCATTTTATGTAATTTTATTTCACATCAGAGTACACACACTTCTCCGAGAAGCCAGTTTTCCTTTTCTCAGCTTTGGCTTTCCTCTTGGTAAAATGCAAAGGTGTGTAATTCAGTGTTTCAGTGTCAGAATGCTGGAAAAAAAAGAGGCTTTGTATAAAGCTGTAATGAACATAGTGAACAGTATTCGACTGTCTCAGCATGTTAATAAAATACATTAGGAGTAAAGAGCGATCAGTTCAGGGATTCATACACTACCGTTCAAAAGTTTGGGGTCACTTTGAAATGTCCTTATTTTTGAAAGAAAAGCACTGTTCTTTTCAATGAAGATCACTTTAAACTAATCAGAAATCCACTCTATACATTGCTAATGTGGTAAATGACTATTCTAGCTGCAAATGTCTGGTTTTTGGTGCAATATCTCCATAGGTGTATAGAGGCCCATTTCCAGCAACTCTCACTCCAGTGTTCTAATGGTACAATGTGTTTGCTCATTGCCTCAGAAGGCTAATGGATGATTAGAAAACCCTTGTACAATCATGTTAGCACAGCTGAAAACAGTTTAGCTCTTTAGAGAAGCTATAAAACTGACCTTCCTTTGAGCAGATTGAGTTTCTGGAGCATCACATTTGTGGGGTCGATTAAATGCTCAAAATGGCCAGAAAAATGTCTTGACTATATTTTCCATTCATTTTACAACTTATGGTGGTAAATAAAAGTGTGACTTTTCATGGAAAACACAAAATTGGCTGGGTGACCCCAAACTTTTGAACGGTAGTGTACATGGCTAAAGTAGAGATTGTCATCTCTCTAGAAAATACAGACTTTATAAACAAAATTACAGAATTATAAAACAGACACGATATTTTTTTTTGCACATGTGCTGTACCTGTCTCGTTCCTGCTGAACCTTCTGTTGAAGCCTTCACTATTAATATGGAACAAAAGCCGATTAGTGACAGAAGTGAACTGAAGTCATCATTATCTGATCACAGAATCACTTACTTTTATCCCATTTTCTTCTCCTCAGTATGAAATAAATGAGACAGAAAATCAGAAGTGTACACAAACCCAAAGCCGTTCCCAAACCGAGCACTGAGGAGTGGAGAGATCTGGTCACTTCTGAGAATGTTACCATTTTATTTTATCACACTATATTATAAATGATGGCATTACCTGTTTTCTCTTGTGTGTTCATGTTGGTGCTGTTTCCATACAGTGTTGGTTCACAGCCCACTGAATTATCACACAGAGCTGGTTTAGATGTTTCTGATGAAATAGCATCATGAACATTTTTATCATTCACTGACTAAATATGTGGAACTCTGTATTGTTCAAGAAAACACAGTTAGTGTTAACCTGCTCCCTATAAACATTCATCACAGTTCACTTTTTCAGCTTGAACATGCTCATTGTGATAAAAAGCACAACACTGCTGCATGGTACAAAACCAGTTACAAAATCAAATTGAACAGAAATCCTACCTTTAATTTTTAAATAAGTCCCATCTCCAAACACCGTGTCTGGGGATCTGCGTGCACAGTAGTACATGGCTTCATCAGACCGGGTGGTTTTTAACATCGTCGTATTGAAACAGTTTCCATACGTTTCGATTTGGAAAGGAGTGTTTTGGGATTTTGTGTAAAACTTGTCTTCGGCACTTTTATACAGCATGACCATCGTCTGAGGTTGTTTTCCCTTTGGTTGCTTAAACCAGACGATGATCCCAACAATGTTTTCAGAAACACAACACCATAGAGTCGCTGAGTCTCCGATATTCACACTGAGCTCTTTATCAGGCTGATAAACTGGTGGCTCGGTGAGGGATTGTCCAGTAACCCAGCATCTACCAGGCTGGACTGGATCTAGAAATAAAGAATTAAATAAATTAATTTCATGAGGTAATGAATGCAATTATGGTATTTTTACATACGAAGAATTATTAAAGGTAAAATGAAATTAAACTTGAACGATGTGAAAGGAATGATATCAGTAAGTCCTGATATCAATGTCTTGCAAAAGTATTAAATGTCTTGGAACAACCAAGTCAAAGCCCAGACCTCAATCCAATTGAGAACCAACACAACTTGAAGGAGTTGGAGCAGTTTTGCCTTGAGGAATGGACAACAATCCGAGTGGCTAGATGTGCTAAGCTAATAGAAACATACCCCAAGAAACTTGCAGCTGTAATTATAGCAAAAGGTGTCTCGACAAAGTATTGACTTTGGGGGGTGAAAACCTATGCACACTCCAGGTTTCTTTTTTTTTTATCTTAATTTTTGTTTGTGTCACAATTAAAAAAAAAATGATGGGAATAATTGACTCGTATTACTTACACATGGTGCTGAAGATCAGAATTAAATTCCCAAAACAAGTCATTTTTTCATTCCTTATAAATTCTACACTGTTTGCGTCTCATTTCTCATCAGAATATGAATGCACTTGAAGCAGGGCTTGAGTTTATACGCTGTGTACTGAACACGCCCCAGAATATGGTGTGACCAGCAAGTATACTGTATTCTGACCTACATCTCCACCACATTGTTCCAGATACTGTGTATGTTTCGGTGCTGCACAGAGATATCATGACATACAGTTGTGGTCAGAAGTTTACATACAGTGACATGAATGTCATCTTGGAGATGAATGTCATGGTGATATTTGCGTTTTCAGTAATTTCTTTGAACTGTTCTTTTACTGTGGCAGAATGTACAGCATACATCTTTAATTTAAAAAAAAAATGAAAAAAAGAGAACCCAGGGTCAAAATTATACATAGAGTACACCTAATATTTGGGTAAAATGTCTTTTTGCAAGATTCACCTTGACCAAACATTTTTGTTTACCATGAACAAGCTTCTGGCAGAATTCTGGTTGGATATTTCATGACTCTTCCTGGTAGAATAGGTACAGTTCAATTATTATTATTATTATTATTATTATGGCGTCACGGTGGTGTAGTGGTTAGCACTGTCACCTCACAGCAAGAAGGTCCGGGTTCGAGCCCCGTGGCTGGCGAGGGCCTTTCTGTGTGGAGTTTGCATGTTCTCCCCGTGTCCATGTGGGTTTCCTCCGGGTGCTCCGGTTTCCCCCACAGTCCAAAGACATGCAGGTTAGGTTAACTGGTGACTCTAAATTGACCGTAGGTGTGAATGTGAGTGTGAATGGTTGTCTGTGTCTATGTGTCAGCCCTGTGATGACCTGGCGACTTGTCCAGGGTGTACCCCGCCTTTCACCCGTAGTCAGCTGGGATAGGCTCCAGCTTGCGTGCGACCCTGTAGAACAGGATAAAGTGGCTAGAGATAATGAGATGAGATTATTATTATTATTATTATTATTATTGTTATTATTATTATTTTCTTGGCATGGATTCAATTTATAAGCATGGTCCATATATTTTCAATAGGGTTGGAGTCAGGACTTGTTTTAAGCTTAATGTTAGCCTGCTTTATCCTCCACAACCAGCTCTGATGTGTGTTTGGGTTCACTGTCCTGTAACTCCCACGTCCCAAGTCATGTTCAAGTTTCTCATGGTTTATGCTGAAGAATTCTGAGGTCGTCCTCTGCGCCAGTAATAGAACATAACTTTTGTTTAAACTCAGAAATTATCTGATAATGTTGAAGATTTTTGTTATGTCTTTAGTTAAATTGTGAATAAATTTATTGTCTTGAGCAAAACTCACAGTCATACAGATAACATGACAAAATCCACACAAAGTGCAACATGGAAGCGTCCTATTAAACAAACAAAAAACAATCAAACAAAAAATTGAGGTAACTATGACAATTTAGTGAATGTTAATAAGAGGACAGTTTAACCCCTTCAGACCCTGCACTATAACCCCCTTTTTTTTTTGAACAAGTGTTGCCAGGCAAAACAAACCTCACCTGGCAGCACTTATTTTATACCTATATGCTGATAATGGTAATACTTCTCAATCTTCAGCTGTCAAGGTACACAGTAGTCCAATGAAAACCCATGACCTTCAGTTTGATCTTTCAAGGTCACTCAAGGTCAAAGATTATGATGCCAAATGAAAGCCCATATGGCACTTCTTACATGATGATAATGCTAAATTCCTGTCGACCATCAACCGTTTTCAAGTTATAGCACTCTGAAAATCTGTGACCTTGAGTTTGACCTTTAAAGGCCACTCAAGGTCAAAGGTCACGATGCCAAATGAAAGCCCATATGGCACTTCCTACACAGTGATAAGGCTAAATTTCTGCCTGCCATTAACAGTTTTCAAGTTATAGCTCTCTGAAAATCTGTGACTTTCAGTTTGACATTTCAAAGTCATTGAAGGTCAAAGGTCATGGTGGCAAATGAAAGCCCATATGTCACTTCCTATAAGTTGATAAGTGTTAATATCTGTCTACCATCAACTGTTTTCAAGTTACAGCCCTCTGAAAATCCGTGAGCTTGAGTTTGACCTTTCAAGGTCACTCTAGGTCAAAGATCATGGTGCCAAATGAAAGGCCATATGGGGGAGTTCCAATATGTTCATAAGAGTAAACATCTATCTATCAGCAAGCATTTTTGAGTTATAATGGAGCCTTATTTTGACCAAGATTAGATTAGATTAGATTAGATTAGATTAGATTAGATTAGATTAGATTAGATTAGATTAGATTAGATTAGATTAGATAAAACTTTATTGATGCCTTTCGGAGGGTTCCCTCAGGGAAATTAATATTCCAGCAGCATCATTACAGATAAACAGAAAATAAATGGAGAAAACTTCTAGATAAATTAAAATAAATTAAGTATTTACATATACAAATATGAAAAGAATAAGATTATGGGGAAGAGAGGAAGGTGAGAGAGGGGAGGGGGAAAGGGGGGGAAGGGGGGTCAGCAGGAGAGATATTGCACATTATATTCCACATTATATTGCAGATTGTCCGGTATTGCTTATTGTCAGGCTAGGCTACTGCTCCTTCCCATCCTCTGTCCTCCTGTTACCCCTCCTCCCCCCCAGAGAGGAGTTGTACAGTCTGAAAGCATGAGGGACAAAGCAGTTTTTAAGTCTGTTAGTCCTGCACTTGGGAAGGAGCATTCTGTCACTGAACAGGCTCCTCTGGTTGCTGATGACGGTGTGCAGAGGGTGACTGGCATCATCCATGATGTTCAATAGTTTGTCCATAGTCCTCTTCTCCACCACCGTCACCAGAGAGTCCAGCTTCATGCCGACCACAGAGCCGGCCCGCCTGATCAGTTTGTCCAGCCTGGATGTGTCCGTCTTGGATGTGCTGACCCCCCAGCACACCACGGTGTAAAACAGGACACTGGAGACCACGGACTGATAGAACATCCACAGGAGTTTCCTGCAGATGTTAAAGGACCGCAGCCTCCTAAGGAAATATAGCCTGCTCTGTCCCTTCCTGTATAAGTGATTGGTGTTGCAAGTCCAGTCCAGCTTGCTGTCCAGCCACAGCCCGATTCCAGTGACCTTGACCTTGACCTTGATCTGATCACCCCCAAAAATTCATCAGGAAATCTCCAAATTATTGCCCACCTACGTTGGCAATATGAATTCAATCAGTGCAACCGTCTACATGCTAGATTGTTAGACAGACAAACAAGCAAACCATTCTGATTACAATACCTCGCCCCACCTACTCCATCGTGGGTGGGGTAATAATGCTTGGTCACTGATTGGTTGCTGATTATCCAATCACAATGAAGTTATGACCTGTAACTTGCTCTCAGAAAGTTTCAGCCATCACACAAGACAAGCATGGCTCACCATGTGGACAGGAGGAGGAGCCAAGCACCTTTCTCACCTTTCGATATTAATTTATGTCTATGGTAGTGTAATATATTTGCCCTAAATATAATCTTAATCTTATCAAGTGATTGTATTTAAAGTTAACTTGAATATATTTCAAAGCTCTAAAGCACAGGATTTAAGTTTAATGTCCATCACAATGGACTTCAGGTGCTGAAAGACAACAGCAGGAGCTTGATGATTTAGTGTTCGTATACCAGGCTGTGAATTTCTGGAAGCATTTCAGAGCCAAAATGTAGGTTGACAATATATTACTCATCATCGAAGTACTTTTTTTTTAAATAATGATGTACTTTTAGAGTATAAAATCACAGACTGTCTTGAACCTCTGAATGGAGAACTGTCTGATCTTGACTGCTTTGATTCAGGAAATGAGGCAGATGAGACCAGGAGTAAGGGAGTAAAGTGAGTAAAAGATGATGTTTTATTGGTTTCAGAGAAGGACAATGACAATGGAGAGGTTTCACTGTCATTGAATACCAGAAGAATTTGAGGTAGCAGCTGAGGTTGAGGTAGAAGACAGTGTAGGGATAGAGGAGCATGAGGATCTAACAGTTACCAGGAAGGAAGAGATTAAATAGCATTGTAGGCCTTTCACTACCATCCTGGATCTCCTTCATTTCTAAATGAATGTCTTGTGAGAGTGGAAAAACCAGTGGGGGTGAAACGTGGAAGGTCCAGCACGTCTCCTGAGCCAGTTCACATCCATCAACCCAAACACGATCAGAATATAAGGCTCCGACCTGAAGTACAGTTAGACATGGTGGACCACATGCCGAATTATGATGACAAGAAAGAAGCTACCAGATGCAAGAGGATCTACGGTATATGTATATATAAGTCTTTTGTGACAAATGCAACATTCAGCTGTGCTTTGTACCAAACTGAAATTGTTTCAATGCATTACTCATATAAAATATAATATAAAATAATACTAAATAAATAAATAAATAAAATGTTACTTAAATAATATGGCAAGTTGTTCTGAAGGTTTCTTGATATTTTATGTTCATTTAGTCCTGGTGTCTGTTGCAATGGACAAAAAAAAGAATAAAAATATGTGTTGGCAAAAAATTTATATTTGGACTTCATTTCTACATTGAAGAAAAGTAAAAATCAGCTGTGGAAACATTTTTTTTTGCCCAGTAGAAAAAAAAAAAAAAAATCAGGTCTGAAGGGGATAAAGAACATTTTGCAACAGTGAATAAAAATATCATGATTATGGGCAAATTTATTTAATATGTATTATTATTTAGCTATTGTGAACAAATATAAAAATATTATCAGCTTTCTGTTTTTTCCCTTTTTTTGTACTTTCACCAAATACAGTCATTTTGCTTCTAGAAATCCGTTCATCATTCTGCAGATCAATTATCTGTCCAGCTGAAATGAGCAAAAATATTTAACAATAGTTTAATAATCTTTGAGTGATTAAAAGCTTGCAATGAAAAATATGGAATAAATTGACACACAGTCGAGATATTTAACCTGCTAAAGCATTTTCACTGCTTCTGCCGTGTGTTTCTCCATTTATTATGAATCATTTATGTTACAGCGTGCAGTTTTATTCACATCAGCGTACACACACTCATCTGATGAACCAGATTTCTTTGTTTCAGCTTTGGGTTTCCTCTTAGAGAAATGCACAGCTGCATAATTCAGTGTTTCAGCTTCAGATTCCTTTAAAAATATTAAGAATAAAGCAAAAACAAAATAAGAATTTCAGCTCACAGTAAAAACCAGACAATCTGTGGAACTGCACGATACACACTCACTACACAGTTAATGTTCATCAACATTAAACATAAAAGCTGGGGATTGTTGTGAAATCTGATCAAACTGACTGTATAAATGACATAGAGAACATTATCAGGAAAAATATCTGAATGGAGCAACATTTCACATGTAGACTAATGAGTAAATAAAGGAGACATAGTGATATCTACATTTTAAAAACAACATGATTAAAGTGTAGAGTATATAATAGAATAAAATCCAGTGCTATTTTTAATGCACACGTACCTGATTCATTCCTGGAGAATTTTCGACAGAAGCGTTTACTATTAATACAGAAACACACATTAGTGTCTTTGATAGGAATAAAAGTCACTGGAATTTTTATCTGATCACAGAAACACTTACTTTTATCCCATTTTCTTCTCCTCAGTATGAAATAAACGAGACAGAAAATCAGAAGTGCACACAAACCCAAAGCCGTTCCCAAACCGAGCACTGAGGAGTGGAGAGATCTGGTCACTTCTGAGAATGTTATTTCACTATATTATGAATTAAGGATGATTAATTAATAGTGAATTATCAGGCATCTGACCTGTTTTCTCTTGTGTGTTCATGTTCGTGCTGTTTCCATGCAGTGTTGGTTCACAGCCCACTGAATTATCACCCAGAGCTGGTTTAGATGTTTCTGATTCAATAGTAACATGTTCACCTGGAAACATTTATCATTATTCACTGACTAAAAGTCTGTAACTCAGTGTAGTTGAAGAAGAAAACACAGTGAACATTTCACTACTTCAGGATTATTTGTCTTCCAGGTTGAACATCACATCACACACATCACATTATCTCTAGCCGCTTTATCCTTCTACAGGGTCGCAGGCAAGCTGGAGCCTATCCCAGCTGACTACGGGCGAAAGGCGGGGTACACCCTGGACAAGTCGCCAGGTCATCACAGGGCTGACACATAGACACAGACAACCATTCACACTCACATTCACACCTACGCTCAATTTAGAGTCACCAATTAACCTAACCTGCACGTCTTTGGACTGTGGGGGAAACCGGAGCACCCGGAGGAAACCCACGCGGACACGGGGAGAACATGCAAACTCCGCACAGAAAGGCCCTCGCCGGCCCCGGGGCTCGAACCCAGGACCTTCTTGCTGTGAGGCGACAGCGCTAACCACTACACCACCGTGCCGCCCAGGTTGAACATGTTAATGATAATAAGGAAAAATATCATGACATTAAACCAGGAGTTTAAGAAAGTTTAGTGGAAATCCTACCTTTAATTTTTAAATAAGTTCCATCTGCAAACACAAGGTTGGGTATCGTCAGTGCACAGTAGTACATGGCTTCATCAGACTGAATGGTGTTTAAAATGGTCAAATTGAAGCAGTTTAAATGTTTTTCTGTCTGAAAACCAGGATTTTGGGATTCAATGGAAAATGTTTCACCAACATCTTTAAAGAGTCTGACTATAATCTGAGGTTTTTTCTGTTTGGTTGCTTAAACCAGGCGATCATCCCAACTACATTTTCAGAAATACAACACTGCAGAGTCGCCGAGTCTCCGATATCCACACTGAGCTCTTTATGAGGCTGATAAACTCCTGACTCTGTGAGGGATTGTGCAGCAACCCAGCGTCTACCAGGTTGGACTGGATCTAGAAAAGAAGAAACAAAAAACACATTAATTAGATAGTGAATGCATTTCAAAAACATCAACAAAAATGCTTCAACATACAGCTTCACAAACTGGTTGAGAGTAATAAGCTCAATTGACTTCTTTTATTTTTGAAACTAGATGTGAATAATTGACTCATATTACTTACACATGGTGCTGAAGATCAAAATTAAAATCCACAAACAAGTCATTTTTCATTTCTTCGTACTTC
The DNA here is from genome assembly GCF_027579695.1 of Neoarius graeffei. NCBI lineage: Eukaryota > Metazoa > Chordata > Actinopteri > Siluriformes > Ariidae > Neoarius > Neoarius graeffei. The sequence goes on along the minus strand of NC_083576.1, from coordinate 7,929,903 downwards.
TACAGTGTTTGTATCTCATTTATGAACAGAATATGAATGCACTTGAAGCAGGGTTTGGATTTATATTTATACTCCAGGCGCTCTGTACTGAACACGCCCCAGAATATGACGTGATTGGGTGTAATAAAAAAAAAAAGACATGATCAGAGAGCACATGATATTCTGATCTGCCTACATCGACCCCACATTGTTCCATATTTGTGTTTTGGTGTTGCACAGTGAGGTCTTGACAAAGATGTTCTGACAGAATGGAAAATGTGGTTTACTCGTACACTCTCGTGCGCCTACACTAATGCCTTATTGTTTATTTTAGTTGCCTTCTTAATTTAACCTGTATGAACAAAATTCCAAATCATTAAATGTAAATGCTGTAAAAGTGAATGATCTCGTGACACATTTGACCCAAAAGTGACCATCCTGGAACATGGGCGTGTCAGTGTTGTGCTCTTCTGAGATATGAAGCACAAATGTAACCTCAAGGTCAAGATTCAAGATTCAAAGTATTTTATTGTCAATTCACTGTATATCCAGGACATATAGGAGAATCGAAATGTGAGTTTGAGCCTTCTTGGCCAGCAATGCAGTATTGTTGGACCAGGAGACGTCCTCAGTGATGTACATCCCTAGGAATTTGGTGCTGCTCACCCTCTCCACTGCATCACTGTCAGTGGTCAGAGTGGGATGCTGTGAGTGACCTCTTCTGAAGTCGACCACTATCTCTTTGGTCTTCCCCACATTCAGGAAGAGATTGTTGTCTTTACTCCACTGGACCAGTTGGCTCACCTCATTCCTGTAGTTGGCTTCATAGTTACAGGGTTAAACTGTCCTATAATTAACATTCACTAAATTGCGCAGAATTATCTGGAGGTACTTACCTCTTGCAAATATTTTATGTGTACATACATCACTTAATATGACCATATAATGGTAAACAAGGATTTCCCAATTTATCATTGATTATAATTCTATTTGCAGGCTCGCGCTGCTGTGGCTGCAACAACTAAGGAGACGACTACTGTACCAACCCACCATTCATCTGATTCAGAAACCAGAGACAGCTGTTAGCTCTTTCACTGTGAGAATTTCGATTATTGAATACTGGTTCACCATTAAATATTTTCTAGAGCCAGAACAAAAATAATGGTTGGCATGTGTGTAAATATTGCAGTCAGTCTCTGTAGGCTTTTATGCCATTTTAGTGTAATGTAATATCTGACCAGCGGCCATCATAAAAGTGAAGAATAATACCTTTAAGTTCCTTTGCATATTCATGATTACATTTGATTCAGGTAATGCAAGTATTAATCTTATATTTCATCCTGTGAAACTACAACACATGATCTGTTATGTTTGTCAATTGTACTAGTTTTATATATATTGTTCACATTTCTAATCTAACCTGGCTGATGCAGCTTTTTTTTTTTTGAAATAAATGCACTGACTATACAAAATATTGTTGCTTTTTCCATGTTTTCTGCATAATATTACTCGGGTTTTGTAAGGTAGTAGAAAGGATGTGAAAATGTAAGGTGGTGAGAATGTGACCATATGAGTGTGAAAGTATCCATAGTATAGTGGGAAGGTCCCCATAGGGTAGTGGGAAGGTGCCCATAAGGTGGTGGGTATGTAGTTTCTCTATGTAACTTCACGACGTAGTAAAAACGTTGCTGGTAGTCCAGAATTTTACGTAGTAACTATGTAAAAACACTACGTAACATCTACCAAACCACTGCATTGTAAGTACGTAGTTACTACATAAAATTGTTACCTGGGAAGGTGTGAAAACCATCACAGGCCACAATACAAAGACCAGAGTCATTGAGGGGACAGTGGAGAGGGCGAACGGGTTGAATGACTTCTTCAACCGGTTCAACCAGCCCACGTCCCCCCCCACCCTCCCCCTCAGTGCAGCCATCTCTCCTTCTTCCCTCAACACACCTCCCCCCAGTCATTGCAGCAGCCCTCTCCTCCCCCTCCTCCCCCACCTCAACACAGACTCCTCCATGCATTACTGCAGACCAGGTCAGAGGTCAACTGAGGAAGCTTCACCCAGAAAAGCAGCAGGCCCAGACAAGGTGTGTCCCCGACAACCAAAGACCTGTGCTGCTGAACTGGGTGAACCACTCCAATGCATCTTCAACCTTAGCCTGCAGCTGGAGAGAGGTCCCACCCTCTGGAAGACATCATGTATCATTCCAGTTCCCAAAAAGAATCGGCCCAGGTACGACATGCCCAGGACTGTTTCCAGTTTGCGTATCGGGCAGGTGTTGGTGTGGAAGACGCCATCCTCTACCTGCTACACCGAGCCCACTCGCATCTGGATAAGGGAAATGGCACAGTGAGGATCCTCTTCTTGGACTTCTCGAGTGCCTTCAACACCATCCACCCCCTTTGGCTTCAGGACAAACTGAACAGGATGCGAGTGGACCCCTGCCTGGTAACCTGGATCTCCAGCTACCTCACCGACAGGTCGCAGTACATCAGGCTGAAGGACATCACGTCTGACACTGTGATTAGCAGCACTGGACCACCCCAGGGCACGGTGCTGGCCCCTCTTCTCTTCACTCTGTACACTGCGGACTTCTGCTACAACTCGGAGCTGTGTCACATTCAGAAGTTCACTGATGACACAGCCATCGTTGGGTGCATCAGTGACGACAGAGAGGAGGAGTATAGGAGTCTGGTGAGGGACTTTGCTGTGTGGTGCAACAGGAACTATCTGCAGCTCAACACCTCAAAGACCAAGGAGCTGGTCATTCACTTTGGGAGGTCCAGACCAAGGTCACAAACAGTTCTGATTGAAGGAGTCGAGGTGAAGGCTGTGGATTCCTACAAGTACCTTGGGCTGTGGCTGGACAGCAAGCTGGACTGGACTTACAACACCAATCACTTATACAGGAAGGGACAGAGCAGGCTATACTTCCTTCTCTGTCTCTGCTTGCAGAAAAACTTCTTTATGAGTTTAAGCTGGATTTTAATACTGTTGGATGGATTTTAGATTTTATGACACAGAGGACACAATGTGTTAGAGTAAATGGTGTACTCTCTGAAAAAAGCTGTTCTTCCACTGGATCCCCCCAAGGATGTGTTCTTTCTCCTCTTCTGTACATACTGTACACAAACAACTGCAGAAGTCAGTATGATAACAGAAAAATTATTAAATTTGCAGATGACTCTGTTATAGTCAGTCTGTTGAAGGGGGGAGAAGCAGAGCATGGTCAGGTGGTAAATGACTTTGTCAGTTGGTGTAAAGACTCATACCTTGAAGTCAATGTGACCAAAACTAAGGACATGGTTATTGATTTTAGAAAATCGGCACCTATCCCTAAGCCCACTGAGATGTGGGGGGTGGAAATTGAACAGGTGGAAAGCTATAACTACCTTGGGACTGTCCTAGACAGTGACTTGTGCTTTCACAAGTCTCACAATTTTCTTCAGCTGAACGCAGATAAAACTGAAGCAATTATATTTGGCAAAAAGGAGGAAAGGCTTAGGATTGCCACTGTTCTTGAAACTAAGGGGCTTAAAGCAAAGGATACTGTCAAAAACCTTGGTGTCCTTATTGACAGCGAACTTAACTTCAACAGTCATATGAAAGTGGTAAAAAAGTCTGCATTCTATCACCTAAAAAACATTTCTAAACTCAGGGGTCTCATGTCAAAACATGATCTAGAAAAACTTATTCATGCTTTCATCTCCAGTAGGGTTGATTACTGCAATAGCCTTTTCACAGGTCTTCCAAAAAAGACCATCAAAGAGCTTCAACTAATCCAAAATGCAGCAGCAAGGGTTCTTACAAGAACAAAAAGGGTAGTCCATATCACTCCAATCCTAAGGTCTCTACACTGGCTCCCAGTGAGCTATAGAATTGACTTTAAAGCACTACTTCTTCTATTTAAAACATTAAATGGGATGGGACCCAGCTACCTACTGGATATGTTTCAATTATATGCACCAACTAGGTCTCTAAGATCACAGGAGAAAAACTTGCTCGTAATACCAGCTGTCAAAACGAAGTGTGGTGAAGCAGCCTTTAGTTGCTATGCTGCTAAGCTTTGGAACCAACTTCCAGACGATTTCAAAAATGCTCCTACTGTTGTTTGTTTTAAATCCAGGCTCAAGACAAAGCTGTTTTCAGATGCTTTCACTTGATTAATTTTTACCTAAGTAATTAATTTCCTTTAACATAATTTCTTTTAATTTTGATTTTAATGATTTTACTTTCTTTATTTTAATTTCTTTTTAATCTTGGATTTTAATGATTTTACTTTACGATTTTTGGTGATCCTCGTAGATTTTGTCTGCGGGACGATTTTATTTGGTGATCCTCATAGATTTTGTCTGCGGGACGATTTTATTTGGTGATCCTCGTAGATTGTGTCTGCGGGACGATTTTTGGTGATCCTCGTGGAAGAGCCACGGGAAGAGCGCGCTTTATGTGATCCTCGTAGATTTTGTCTGTGGGACGATTTTATTTGGTGATCCTCATAGATTTTGTCTGCGGGATGATTTTATTTGGTGATCCTCGTAGATTTTGTCTGCGGGACGATTTTTGGTGATCCTCGTGGAAGAGCCACAGGAAGAGCGCGCTTTATGAGTTAAACCCATAATAATAATTAATCTCGAGGTTGATTCCTTTTTTGAACTTTATTTCATTTTATTTCTTCTATTGTTTAATTCTTATTATTTTTCTTCCCCAGTTATTTTATGTAATTTTATTTTCTATTGTTTACTGTTCTGCTATTACTTCTGTAAAGCACATTGAACTGCCACTGTGTATGAAATGTACTATATAAATAAACTTGCCTTGCCTTGCTTTCAGCCTAATTCATAGGCCATATATAAAAAGGTCCAGCAGCGTCTCTATTTTTTTAAGAAAAATGAACACTTTTAATGTATGTACTAAAATGATGTCTTTGTTTTACAAATCTTTTATTGAATCGTTCCTGTCTTTTTCTATTAATATGTGATTTGGTAACCTAAAACTTGCTGAACGCAACAAGCTGGGTCAACTTGTTACTGTTGCGGGGAAGGTCATGGGGAGAACAGAGCCGTCCCATAGGCTGTGCGAACTGTGCAACTGCACAGGGCCTCGCGCCACTAGGGGGCCTCGCGCCTTAAATCTTGCTGTGTTTTTTTTAATTATTATTATTTTTTTAAATAAATACATTAGTTATGTATGATTTTGTATCAATGAGATGTCACATAAAAACAAACAAACAAACAAATAAAAAACAAATCCAAACAATGCGAGTTTTTCATTGTCATTACGTAATGCGTCCTCACTGAAGACGGGAGAGGAGGAAAGTTAAAGCGGGGGAAAGTAAACATGTCGACGGCAAGAGAACGCGACCGATTTCGCAAGCACGAATCGGGTGCTGAGAAGAGGATTTACGCATCCATGTCAAAGATTAGGGCCTCGCATTTCAAGTTCGCACAGGGCCTCGCACCCCCCCTGCGACGGCCCTGGGGGAGAAGCAGACTCCCCTTTGTGAACTGTTTAACCGCCATGTTCTCAGGAAGGCACTTTCAATTATAGACTGCGTTGATCACCCTCTCTATGGGGAGTTTGAATTTCTGCCCTCAGGCAGAAGATTTAGAGTTCCCACCCATAGGACCAAAAGGTACAAATGCTCATTTGTTTGCACAGCCATAAACATGTTGAATTTGCACAAATAATGCTTCCTCCTGCACTTTCTGCATTTTTGCACATTGGACTCCTGGACTGGACTACTCTCCATGTTTTGATCTTATTTTTACCCTCTTATCCTTTTTATCTGTTTTTATTTTTATTTTGTGTATTGGTCTCAGTCTATATGGTTGGGGGCCTTATGTCTACGTGCCTACCTGTGTCCCTGTTTTTATGTTGTTTTTATTATTTGGTGTCTGTTTGTGTTTTTAAATACCTGCTACAAACTAATTTCCCCTTGGGGACAAATAAATCAACTTGAACTTGAACTTAGGAGGCTGCGGTCCTTTAACGTCTGCAGGAAACTCCTGTGGATGTTCTATCAGTGTGTGGTCTCCAGTGTCCTGTTTTACACCGTGGTGTGCTGGGGGGCAGCACATCCAAGAAGGACACATCCAGGCTGGACAAACTGATCAGGCGGGCCGGCTCTGTGGTCGGCATGAAGCTGGACTCTCTGGTGACGGTGGCGGAGAAGAGGACTATGGACAAACTATTGAACATCCTGGACGATGCCAGTCACCCTCTGCACACCGTCATCAGCAACCAGAGGAGCCTGTTCAGTGACAGAATGCTCCTTCCCAAGTGCAGGACGAACAGACTTAAAAACTCCTTTGTCCCTCACGCCATCAGACTGTACAACTCCTCTCTGGGGGGGAGGAGGGGTAACAGGAGGACAGAGGATGGGAAGGAGCAGTAGCCTAGCCTAACAATAAGCAATACTGGACAATCTGCAATATAATGTGCAACATAAAGTGCAATATCTCTCCTGCTGCCCTGCCCCCCTTTTTTCACCTCCCCCTTCCTCTCTTCCCCATATCTTATTCTTTTTCTATTTGCATATGTAAATCCTTAATTTAATTTATCTTGAAGTATTTTTTCTCTATTTTCTATTCTCTGTTTATCTGTAATGATGCTGCTGGAATCTTAATTTCCCTGAGGGAACCCGCCCAAAGAGATCAATAAAGTTTAATCTAATCTAATCTAATCTAATCTAATCTAATCTAATCTAATCTAATCTAATCTAATCTAATCTAATCTAATCTAAAATGTGAAGGTCGTGTGCTGGATTGTGGTTGAGGCGAAGTAACTATAGATTACATAATACAAAAATAGTTAAAAATTGTATTTAAAATTGGATTTTGTCAGACATTGTAGACAGGGATTATCTATCACTCACTTCGTTAATACACTCATGTATACACTTGGTCACTTTATTAGGAACACCCAGACCTCCACCTGCTGTTTTCTGCAGTTCTCTCATCAGCCGATCACTTGACAGCAGCACGATGCATCAAATCATCCAGATCCAAATCAAGAGCTTCAGTTAATGTTCACAATGTTCAAACATCAGAACAGGAAAAATTGTGATCTCACAGTGAAGTGTGACTTTCTTACACTGCAGCATGGGGGTTGGTTTGGTTCTTCTTATTGATGTTTTTGTCCTGGTTTAGTTCCATCTCACTGGACATGCAGAGGAAACTTCACACAAAAACCACAGGCTTCTGATGAACTAGTGTGGTTCAAAAATAGAAACGTACATGAAAAGGAAATTTAACTCGTGACTTGAAGCAGCCAATCAGATGAAAGTCTCAAGAACAAAAACACGGCAGCTTTTCAGCAGCTCGAGCTGAGTGTGACTTCACCTCTGAAGATGACATCACTGTGGATTCTTCTCTTATCTCTGAACATCATCAGTGAGTTTTAAAGAGGTTTTAATAAAACTATTATTATTATTATTATTATGAATAATATGTTTGTTTATTTGTTTATTTATTTATTTATTATTTTCTAGCTCCAGCCCAATCTGTGGATTTTTCCAAACCATCATTTCTCTCAGTGAAGTCTGGAGAACGTGTGACTCTTAACTGCTCATTTAGAGACATTGATCCGGGTGAAAGTTTGTTCTGGTACAAACAAATATTTGGAGAAATGCCTCAAGAAGTGGGAGAAAAAACAAATTATCAAGATATCAACATTTCCCCCATGTTCAAGACGTCAGGATTTAAAATGGAGCAGACTGAGAACGGCGTTTCTCTGACAATCTCACATGTAAAAAAAGAAGACGGAGGATTTTACTACTGTGGGAAAGTTTACTTGGACCAAGCTACGTTCATCACAGGAACTGTCTTGGCTGTAAGAGGTAATTACTCTCGGCTCTGTTCTGTGGGTGACAGGGCTTTCAGTGTAAATGGCCCTAAGCTGTGGAATGCCCTGCCACTAGCGTTGCGCCAATGCTCAACACTGTCCTCTTTCAAAAAACAGCTAAAAACACATCTCTTTAGCTTGGCTTTTTCTCTTTGATTTTTAATAACGTTGTTATTATTATTATTATTGATTTCTTATTATTTTATTGTTGTTATTTTATTGTTCTGCTTTTATTGTTTGTTTTTTACTGTTCAGTGTCCTTGGGTACCTTGAAAGGTGCTTATAAATAAAATGTATTATTATTATTATTATTATTATTATTATTATTATTATTATTATTAACTAAATTTAAACTGTTTGTACAATACACACTCAATTTCTGAACACTGTATATTTAATTACCATCATAACAAGTTAATACATTCTGGAAAGGGTTAGGGTTTTTTTAATTCTTTAATTTAATTCCTATTTTGTGGTTTGTTTGTTTTTTGTTTTGGTCTGTGGTCATTAAGTCAAAGTCCCTCTGATGCCAGAATCTGGTTTTCCCAGTCAGTCTCCTGTCCCAGTACTAACCAGCTCTTTAAGGTGGATGGGTGCGGCGCTGAACTCTGTTTCGATAGCCCTCGGCCTCTCACCTATACAGCTAGGGTTACAGTGGGGGGCGGGTTGTCTCTGGTAATCATGGTGATTTAACTGGAAAAAATATATATATATATATCCGTCAATTTCTAAAAAAATAAAAAAAAAATCCTTGTCAGTGTGAATTGAAATTAATACATTCTGGAAAGGGTATATTATTATTATTATTATTATTATTATTATTATTATTATTATTATTATTATTATTATTATTTTGTGATTCAACTGTAAATAAATAAATATATACCATCTTTTTCAAAATAATAAAAAAACACAAGTAAATAGACAAATTGATAGATAAATAAATAAATAAATAATTTCTAGCAGTGAGAATTGAAATTAATAGATTCTGTGAATTTTTTTTATTTTTTAAATGTATTTATTGGTGATTAAACTGTAAATAAATCAATCAATAATTTAAAAAACAGCTTGTTGAAAAAAATAATTAATAAATAAAAATCCCTGTCACAGTGAATTGAACCAAATTTATTGCCATATTTAAAAAAAAATCAATTCAATTACAAGATATTATTTTATTCAAATCACACTTTTAACAATTGGCAGCTTTACAGATCTCCAAATATCACAATCGATTGAGTTCTATCCCTAAAAACATAAACATTCTTCACTGTAGAGGTTTTAAGAGGTCCACACTGCACTGTAAAACATGATTTGCTGTTTTAACTTAAAAAAAAAAAGTTAGTACCCGGGCTGCCTTAAAATTTTGAGTTCATTGAAATTCAAATCGGAAGTTAAATTGTTTGCCTCATTGTGTTAATTTACGATTTGAATTTCAATGAACTCAAAATTTTAAGGCAGCCCGGGTACGAACTTTAAGTTAAAACAACAGATAATTTTTTACAGTCTGGACAACATTGAAAACTTCACTGTAATTGACGACTCTGTGTGAGAACCAGAAGTAATTTGGACCAAAACAGTGAGTTTGTGAATTATATCTCTATTTTATGTCAAAAAAACCCAACCATTTTGGACTAAAGACTCAAAAGTACAATGAGAAAAGAACTCATGAAGCTCATATCCACCAGGTGAAGGGTTTCATTGGTGGCCACAGATACAGTATGTGCACGATGGAGGATTTTGGTAAAGAGACGTTTTTTTCAGCATGTTATTGCTTTGATTTAACGATCCCAACTTTGACTAATATTAGATGGAGTTTTAAAAATGTTGGTTGGACAGACAGTGGAACAACAGGGCTGATCGCTAAAGACATCACTTTAGACAGGTGTTTGGGGAATATGAATGCACTGGGGATGTGGTTTATGGATTAATTGTGTATTTTTATTTTTCTAAGTCTTTTAAATACATGGCTCTGGTGGTAAATTCGTCATCTCTGTTTTTCTTTTTCCATTATTATGTTGTAAAATGGCTCTTGTTAAGCACTTTGTGACATTTCTCTGTGAAAAGCACAATACAAGCAAACTTTCCTTCCTTACGACTAACTTTATCACATCGAGATTTGTTTTTTAGTCGAGTGATTCTGGTGCCATGATTCTTCTTCTACTTTTGTCCTTTCAGTTTGAGAACTTGTTTGAAAAACAGTTCACAGGTAAATGTAGATGAAAACACCTGAGATCTCACCCCGTCTCTATCACTCTGAACAGGTGATGGAGATGTAAAAGTGTCAGTGATCCAGAGCGGCGTGTTGGACTCGGTTCCTGCAGGAGCGTCAGTGACTCTGCAGTGCTCGGTTCTCTCTGAGAGCAGAGCAGCAGAACACCAAGTGCTCTGGTTCAGAGCTGCTTCACCACAATCCCATCCTCAAATCATTTACACTCATCACAGCAGCAGCCGTCAGTGTGAGAGCAGCTCTTCTACACACACCTGTGTGTACGACTTCTCCAAGAACATCCTCAGCATCAATGATACTGGAACTTACTACTGCGCTGTGGCCGTGTGTGGGAAGATCATTTTTGGGAACGGGACTCGAGTACAGTTGGAGAACTCTCCAAAATTTGGTTGGTAATAAAAGTTCTGTCATCCATCCATCAATCTATCTATCTGTGAAATTGTTAATATGATCAGTGTTCTTTCGGTCCTGAAGTGATCTACCTCGCAGTGGTGGTGGCACTGTGTGTGGTTGTGATCTTCGCTCAAGCTTTTATAATCTGTAAAATGAGGAACTGTGAACAAACCAGAGGTGAGCCTGAATCATACAGAAGTGCATAGAATTTTGCTAATTAATTTTTCTCTCGACATCAATATTATAGAATGTTTTGTGTAGATTTCTAACATTCCAACAAATATATTTTACGTCCTAGAAATCATATATTATCTAAACATATAATCAATGTTTTGTATAAATAAACAAACATTGATTATCTCATTACAATGTGGGTGTGATATATTTGGCAGCATGAGAATAGTCAGTTCTTGAAATTGATGTGTTGGAAGCAGGAAAAATGGGCAAGCGTAAGGATCTGAGCAACTTTGACAAATTGTGATGGATAGATGACTGGCATCTCCAAAACTGCACATCTTGTGGGGCGTTCCTGGTATGCAGTGGTTAGTATCTACCAAAAGTGGTCCAAGGATCCAAAGGACAACCAGTGAACTGGCAACAGGGTCATGGGTGTCGAAGGCTCATTGATTCACATGAGGCATGAAGGTTAGCTCATGCAGTCCAATTCCACAGCAGAGCAACTGGAGCACAAACTGCTGAAAAAGTTCATGCTGGCTCAAACAGACAGGTGTCAGTATGAACGTTTTCAGCAGTTTGTGCTTCAGTAGTTCTCCTGTGGGATTAGACCATATGAGCTAACTTTTGTGCCCCATGTGAATCAATCTGCCTTTGACACACACGATCCTGTCGCTGGTTCACTGGTTGCCCTTTGGATCCTTGGACCACTTTTGGTGGGTAAAAATCATTGGATATGAGGAACACCCCACAAAATGTGCCGTTTTAGAGATACTCAGACCCAGTCATCTAGCCATATAATATATCCATGGTTAGGGTTAATCTTAGGTGCATGTAAAGAAATGTTTTTGACCAAAAATGGCTTAAAATAATGAAATTAAATGTTCCAACATAAAAAAAAAATATATATATATTATCAACAGTAATTTGTAAGCCAATATAAATGAAAGAAAATCAATATTTGGTGCAAGATGAAATTTCCTTTGCTTTAAAATAAATAAAAAGTAGTGTCAGGTCAAATGAGTGCAGTTTTATGCAGAAATGAGCTGTAGGTTTTACTGAACATCTTACAGAACCAGACACAGTTCTTCTGAACGCTTTACTATCACACTCACTTCTTTATTTGGCACTAAAACCCAGCAGCCTTCATTCTGTTTTCTTTTTTAATCTGAAAAGAAAGTGCTCTCTTATGGAATATGCTGCTCAGACAGAAAGTTTTTTTTTTGCCTGTAATCTTTAATTTTGTGCTTGAACAAAACAAACGTTTGGAAGTCTAAAATGTTTTTGTAATGTTTTGACTTGATAATGTCAAAAAAAAGAAATCTATAACAGAGTTTATAAGAAAGAAACAATAGGGTGCCAAGACTTTTGCACAGTACTGTATTCTTTCTTTCGACAGTGAGATCTCAACGAGATTGTGTGGTCGAGGAAACACCCAATCAGGTAAATAATCTTAAATAATGTCTCCATTCTCTCAGGAACAAACTCCTCGATTTCTCGGTGTCACTGTGATGATTGAGATCTCTGTTTGTCTGTTCGTTCTCACAGGGTCGTGATGCAGTGGAGCTGAATTACGCGGCTTTACATTTCAAAAAGAACAAAACGAAAAGAGTCACAAGAAAGGGAGAAAAACCTGATTGTATTTATTCTGATGTTGCTTCTGGTACCTAGATTATATTTCTAATTTATTTCATTTCATGTATTAATGATTTCTGTTTTAAGGTTTACTTTTCAGAAGTGAAATTTATTCCACGTGTGGTGAGTTTTCTCTTGTGCACTGATTCGGACTGTGAGATTCGATCTGAGGACTAAAACCTAATGTCTATGAAATAAAAATCCAGGTGTGTGATTCTTTCTGCGTGAAATTCCGCACAGTCAAAAATCAATCTGTTCTTGGAGTTCACTTTGTGTATGATGATGTTTAGTGACAAAAAATCTACAGACTTGTCCTTGAAGTGTATTTTATATCTACACTGGGACATTTTCAAAGAGCATGTCCTGTAGTGTTAATGCCAGAATTACGCACACTGTTATAAAACTCACTACAAGTGCTTTTTAGGTCACAAGTGAACACGTGTTTGTGACAAATTTCATTTCCTGCTCTTGTGGCTAACTCCTGTGACTGATTATGATGTGTAAAATAAAAACTCAACACCATCTTCCATCAACCACCAACACAACACACACTCCCTGGTCAAGAAAGCCCAGCTCCACCTGCACCGTCTCAGAAAGCTGAAAAAGTCAGAGCTGTAATCAGCGTTTACCCCTTTATCAGGAATTGTAATATTCTCCAGTATTGGAAAGCAAGAGGATGGAGAATAATCAGAGTTTCTATCCATCCCAACCACAGACTCTTCTGCCTACGAGCTTGTGGTAAGAGATACTGCAGCGTTTGAGCCACAACAACAGACTCTCGAACAGCTTCTTTCCTCAGGATGGAAACGTCATAAATGTTCAGCTCTCAGGACTCAAAAGCAGATTCACCACTCGGCCTCTTTACACGATGTGTTGGAAAACCAGCACCATTTACAATGCTCATTTTATACCTTTAGACATTTTGTAAGAAAGCAACAAGAACAAAACAAATTAAAATCCTGGTCGCGACAATACATGATTATGAATCACTTTCTGGAAGGATCCATCTTGCTTGTTTGATGCTTCACTTCACTTTTCTTCATGTAAAATGTGTTTGAAGAGGTTTTACTCAACACTCAGTGATCAAGAAAAAACTACTTTGGTATTTCTGGGCACCACATTCACAGCACCTGATTTTCAGTGTAATTTCACTCGAACCAGGAAACCCAAGCAGCACAGAGGTGCATGAATAAACAAGCCCCGCCCCCAGGGAATGGACTCAGTCACAGTCCTTGACTTCAGTTGAAGGCAAACACACATCATTTTTATAAACACGCCAGTAATTGAAGTAATTAAACATAACTTTTATTTAAACTCAGAAATGTTCTGATAATGTTGAAGATTTTTGTTACGTCTTTAAGTAAATTGTGAATACATTTATTTTGTCCTGAGCCAAACTCAGAGACAGACAGGTGACACCCCTTCAGACCCTGCGTCCACTGGGATGGACATGACATACCCTATTCTTTGTTTTAAACCAATAAAAATGCATTTTTTTCAATTTAAATAAGTGTTGCCAGGCAAAACAAACCTCGTCTGGCAGCACTTATTTTATCCCTATATGTTGATAATGGCAATATTCCTCAATCATCAGCTGTCAGGTTATAGTCCTATGAAAACCCATGACCTTGAGTTTGACGTTTCAAGGTCACTCAAGGTCAAAGCTCATGGTGCCAAATGAAATCCCATATGGCACTTCCTAGAAGTTGATAATGGTAAATATATGTCAACCATCAACCATTTTCAAGTTAAAGCCCTTTGAAAACCCATGACCTTGAGTTTGACTTTTCAAGGTCAAAGATCATAGTGCCAAATGAAAGGCCATATGTGAGTTCCTATATGCTCATAATAGTAAACATCTGTCTATCGGCAACAGTTTTTGAGTTCGCATAGAAAATATATTATTCTGACAGAATGGTTGACCTTTCCAGTGACCTTGACCGTCACCTTGATCCAATCACCCCCAAAATGTAATCAGGTAATCTACAGACCATTGCCCCCCTACCCTGAAAATTTGAAGTCAATTGGTGCAACCGTCTAGACACTAGATAGTTAACAGACAGACACACAAACAAACAGCTCTGATTACCTCACCACACTTACTCTGTCGTGGGCGGGGTAATAAAGCTTGGTCACTGATTGGTTGCTGATTATCCAATCACAATGAAGTTATGACCTGTGACTTGCTCTCAGAAAGTTTCAGCCATCACACAAGACAAGCGTGGCTCACCATGTGGACAGGAGGAGGAGCCAAGCACCTTTCTCACCTTTCAGTATAAATTTATGTCTATGGTAGTGTAATATATTTGCACTAAATATAATCTTAATCTTATCAAGTGATTGTATTTAAAGTTAACTTGAATATATTTCAAAGCTCTAAAGCACAGGATTTAAGTTTAATGTCCATCACAATGGACTTCAGGTGCTGAAAGACAACAGCAGGAGCTTGATGATTTAGTGTTCGTATACCAGGCTGTGAATTTCTGGAAGCTTTTCAGAGCTAAAATGTAGTTTGACAATATATTAATCATCATCAAAGTTTTTTTTTTTATAATGATGTACTTTTAGAGTATAAAGTCACAGACATTTTTGAACTTCTGATAAATGGAGAACTGTCTGATCTTGACTGCTTGGATTCAGGAAATGAGGCAGATGAGGCCAGGAGTAAGGGAGTAAAGTGAGTAAAAGATGATGTTTTATTGGTTTCAGAGAGGGACAATGACAATGGAGAGGTTTCACTGTCATTGAATGCCAGAAGAATTTGAGGTAGCAGCTGAGGTTGAGGTAGAAGACAGTGTAGGGACAGAGGAGCATGAGGATCTAACAGTTACCAGGAAGGAAGAGATTAAATAGCATTGTAGGCCTTTCACTACCATCCTGGATCTCCTTCATTTCTAAATGAATGTATTGTGAGAGTAGAAAAAACAGTGGGGGTGAAATGTGGAAGGTCCAGCACGTCTCCTGAGCCAGTTCACGTCCATCAACCCAAACACGATCAGGATATAAGGCCCCGACCTGAAGTACAGTTCGACATGGTGGACCACATGCCGAATTATGATGACAAGAAAGAAGCTACCAGATGCAAGAGGATCTACGGTATATGTATATATAAGTCTTTTGTGACAAATGCAACATTCAGCTGTGCTTTGTACCAAACTGAAATTGTTTCAACACATTCCTCATATAAAATATACTACAAAATAATGTAATAATAATCTAAAATAATAATAAATAAATACAAATAATATAAAATGTTACATAAAGAATATACAAAGTTGTTCTGAAGGTTTCTTGAGATTTTAACTTGATTTAGTCCTGGTGTCCATTGTAATGGACAAGAAAAAAAAAGAAATAAAAATATGTGTTGGCAAAAAATAAATAAATATTCGGACTTCATTTCTACATTGAAGAAAAGTAAAAATCAGCTGTGGAAACATTTTCTTGCTCAGTAGAAAAAAAAAATCAGGTCTGAAGGGGATAAAGAACGTTTAGCGACAGTGAATAAAAATATGATTATTGGCAAATTTATTTAATATGTATTATTATGCAATTATTGTGAACAAATATAAAAATATTATCAACTTTTTTTTGTTTTTTCCCTTTTTTTGTACTTTCACCAAATACAGTCATTTTGCTTCTAGAAATCTGTTCATCAGTCAGCAGATCAATTATCTGTCCAGCTGAAACGAGCAAAAATATTTAACAATAGTTTAATAATCTTTGAGTGATTATAACTTTGTAATGAAAAATATGGAATAAATTGACACACAGTCGAGATATTTAACCTGCTAAAACATTTTCACTGCTTCTGCCGTGTGTTTCTCCATTTATTATGAATCATTTATGTTACAGCGTGCAGTTTTCTTCACATCAGCGTACACACACTCATCTGATGAACCAGATTTCTTTGTTTCAGCTTTGGGTTTCCTCTTAGAGAAATGCACAGCTGCATAATTCAGTGTTTCAGCTTCAGATTCCTTTAAAAATATTAATAATAAAGCAAAAACAAAATTAGAATTTCAGCTCACAGTAAAAAACAGACAATCTGTGGAACTGCACGATACACACTCACTACACAGTTAATGTTCATCAACATGAAACATAAAAGCTGGGGATTGTTGTGAAATCTGATCAAACTGACTGTATAAATGACATCGAGAACATTATCAGGAAAAATATCTGAATGGAGCAACATTTCACATGTAGACTAATGAGTAAATAAAGGAGACATCGTGATATCTACATTAAAAAAACAACATGATTAAAATATAGAGTATATAATAGAATAAAATCCAGTGCTATTTTTATTGCACACGTACCTGATTCATTCCTGGAGAATTTTCGACAGAAGCGTTTACTATTAATACAGAAACACACATTAGTGTCTTTGATAGGAATAAAAGTCACTGGAATTTTTATCTGATCACAGAATCACTTACTTTTATCCCATTTTCTTCTCCTCAGGATGAAATAAACGAGACAGAAAATCAGAAGTGCACACAAACCCAAAGCCGTTCCCAAACCGAGCACTGAGGAGTGGAGAGATCTGGTCACTTCTGAGAATGTTATTTCACTATATTATGAATTAAGGATGATTAATTAATAGTGAATTATCAGGCATCTGACCTGTTTTCTCTTGTGTGTTCATGTTAGTGCTGTTTCCATGCAGTGTTGGTTCACAGCCCACTGAATTATCACCCAGAGCTGGTTTAGATGTTTCTGATTCAATAGTAACATGTTCACCTGGAAACATTTATCATCATTCACTGACTAAAAGTCTGTAACTCAGTGTAGTTGAAGAAGAAAACACAGTGAACATTTCACTACTTCAGGATTATTTGTCTTCAAGGTTGAACATGTTAATGATAATAAGGAAAAATATCACGACATTAAAGCAGGAGTTTAAGAAAGTTTAGTGGAAATCCTACCTTTAATTTTTAAATAAATTCCATCTGCAAACACAAGGTTGGGGTTCGTCAGTGAACAGTAGTACATGGCTTCATCAGACTGAGTGGTGTTTAAAATGATCAGATTGAAGCAGTTTGAAGATCTTTCTATTTGGAAACATGACTTTTGGGATTCATTGTAAAATATTTCTCCAGCACTTTTATACACCCTGACTATAATCTGAGGTTTTTGTCTGTTTGGTTGCTTAAACCAGGCGATCACCCCAACTACATTTTCAGAAATACAACACTGCAGAGTCGCCGAGTCTCCGATATCCACACTGAGCTCGTTATCAGGCTGATAAACTCCTGACTCTGTGAGGGATTGTGCAGCAACCCAGCGTCTACCAGGTTGGACTGGATCTAGAATAGAAGAAACAAAAAAAACACATAAATTCAGGAGTGAATGGATTTGAAAAAAATCAACATAAAAGCTTCAACATACAGCTTCACAAACTGGTTGAGAGTAATAAGCTCAGTACACTTTATTTATTAATTTTTAAACATATGAAACTAGATGTGAATAATTGACTCATATTACTTACACATGGTGCTGAAGATCAAAATTAAAATCCACAAACAAGTCATTTTTCATTTCTTCGTACATCTACAGTGTTTGTATCTCATTTATGAACAGAATATGAATGCACTTGAAGCAGGGTTTGGATTTATATTTATACTCCAGGCACTCTGTACTGAACACGCCCCAGAATATGACGTGATTGGGTGTAAGAAAAAAAAAAAAAGACATGATCAGAGAGCACATGATATTCTGATCTGCCTACATCGACCCCACATTGTTCCATATTTGTGTTTTGGTGTTGCACAGTGAGGTCTTGACAAAGATGTTCTGACAGAATGGAAAATGTGGTTTACTCGTACACTCTCGTGCGCCTACACTAATGCCTTATTGTTTATTTTAGTCGCCTTCTTAATTTAACTTGTATGAACAAAATTCCAAATCAGTAAATGTAAATGCTGTAAAAGTGAATGAACTCGTGACACATTTGACTCGATTCACACTATAGTGACCATCCTGGAACATGGGCGTGTCAGTGTTGTGTTTTACTGAGATATGAAGCACAAATGTAACCTCAAGGTCTGATCAACAACACTGACCACCTGGTTATTTATTTATTTATTTATTCCATCCATCCATCCATTATCTGTAGCCGCTTTATCCTGTTCTACAGGGTCGCAGGCAAGCTGGAGCCTATCCCAGGGCGAAAGGCGGGGTACACCCTGGACAAGTCGCCAGGTCATCACAGGGCTGACACATAGACACAGAAAACCATTCACACTCACATTCACACCTACGCTCAATTTAGAGTCACCAGTTAACCTAACCTGCATGTCTTTGGACTGTGGGGGAAACCGGAGCACCCGGAGGAAACCCACGTGGACATGGGGAGAACATGCAAACTCCGCACAGAAAGGCCCTCGCTGGCAACGGGGCTCGAACCCAGAACCTTCTTGCTGTGAGGTGACGGTGCTAAGCACTACACCACCGTGCATTTATTTATTTATCTATCTCCAGACTTGTGTGCTTTCTCCCAAATACAGAATAAAATAAACCAGACAACAGAAAACATCTGTACAAAACACAACAGGAGAGTATAACATTTATTATTGAAATTTTTCAAGTAATTACAGTCATGTACAGATTTGCATTTTTTATGTAATAGATTGTTAATAATCATTTTGATGGAATAATAATAAGAAGAAAATAGGACGCAGTTGTATAATATTTTACAGTTTCATATACATCATTTCAGAGTACACCAACTTGTCTGAGAAACAAACTCCACTTCCCTTCTTGGGAAACTGTAAAGCTGCGTAAGTCCAGGAGTCGACATGAGAGTCCTGGGAAAGATAAATAAATAAATAAATAAATAAATAGTCCAGAGTAACAGATGGGATACAGCGTGTCAGTGGTTTGTATAATGTGAGTGAATCTTAAATCTAAACCATTATAATTAGCACTGAATGAATGTAGCAGCATATAAAGAGGATGAATGAGTCAGGAAATGTGATTGGAGGTGAGATTTCTCCAGAACTAAAGGACACATCGACATTTAACCAGAATTACAAAAGAGTATATAAATACTATATCACCTGTAATCTACAGACTCACCTCCCTCGTTCCTGCTGAACCTTCTGTTGAAGCCTTCACTATTAATATGGAACAAAAGCCGATTAGTGACAGAAGTGAACTGAAGTCATCATTATCTGATCACAGAATCACTTACTTTTATCCCATTTTCTTCTCCTCAGTATGAAATAAATGAGACAGAAAATCAGAAGTGCACACAAACCCAAAGCCGTTCCCAAACCGAGCACTGAGGAGTGGAGAGATCTGGTCACTTCTGAGAATGTTATGAACCATGAACGCAGTTTATTGTGAATTATAAAATTATGAGACATCTGACCTGTTTTCTCTTGTGTGTTCATGTTCGTGTTGTGATCACACAGAGCTGGTTTCGATGTTTCTGATTCAGTGGTAAAACTCTGACCTGTAAACATTTATCATGAATCACGGACTAAAAATAAACCCTGAATGCCGTGTTGTTAAAGTTACCAAACACAGTGAACATTTCACTCCTTCACACACTAACAGTAATGAAGAATGAAACGTTTCTACATTTAACCAGCACATTATTCATTTCAGTAGAAATCCTACTTTTAAATTTTAAACCAGTTCCTTCTCCAAACACAGGGTCGGGTCTCGTCACTGCACAGTAGTACACGGCTTCATCAGACAGCGTGGTGTTTAAAATGGTCAGATTGAAGCAGTTTGTATGTTTTTTAATCTGGAAACGAGGATTTTGGAATTCATTGTAAAATGTTTCTAGAGCAGCGTTAAAGAATCTGACGATTATTCGAGGCTGTTTTCTGTTTTGTTGCTTAAAAAAGATAATTTCTTCAACTTCAACTTCAAAAATAAAACACTGCAGAGTCACCGAGGCTCCGATATCCACGATGAGTTTCTTATCAGGCTGATAAACATCTGGCTCTGAGGATTGTGCAGTAACACGGCGTCTACCAGACTGGACTGGATCTAGAAAAAACACAACCATTAATTTTGTGAAAAAAGCAACAAATAAATTTAACAACAT
This sequence comes from Neoarius graeffei, assembly GCF_027579695.1. Lineage (NCBI taxonomy): Eukaryota > Metazoa > Chordata > Actinopteri > Siluriformes > Ariidae > Neoarius > Neoarius graeffei. Next base: position 7,909,578 of record NC_083576.1, on the reverse strand, counting down.
TTGCCGACAACTGATCAGCTGCAGGCTTTTTTTTTATTTATTTATTTATTTATTTATTTTTTGAGATATAGTCTGCTCCTTAAAAGTAATCCTAAAGAACCAATAAACAGAATGAGAAAAAATAAAATACTCACACATGGTGCTAAAGACCAAAACTGAAATCCAGAATCCAGTCATTTTAAATTTCCTTTCGATCTCATTTATAATCAGATTATGAATGTGCATGAAGCAAGGATTTTATTTATACTATCACTGGTCTGGACTGAGCACGCCCCAAATACACCATGTGATTTTTTTTTTTCTAATAAAAAGAAAAAAAAAGCAGACACAATAAGCCACGCAGTGTTTTGACCAAACCACATCTCACCCCATTCAGCTCCAGTGGTTTCTGTGCGCTCACATGTGGAATGGAAACTTCACTGAAGTTTATTTTCAGGCCCGAATCATAACCAGCTTTAAAGAAACTCTTGCGTGAGTCGTTCAATCAGCATTGTTGATAACGTCAGAAGAAAATCTTATTAATTTATATTTATTTCATCCATGTGATTTTATCGAGAGCAACTTCCAGATTCACAAATCAAGATGTGAAAGAAACAAGTTACAAGCTACAAATGTAATAAACAAAATCCAGTGAATCTACACAGCATTACGATTGAGCATTTTAGCCTTTCAGACCACTGAACATCTTTTAAATCAGTAATATGTTCATATGATTAGAAATAAAGTATGAGATTCTGAATTGGCTCAGTGTTATGTGATTTTTTATCCTTTTATAGTTATGTGTAATGTTATGGGATGTCCATGAAATGAGTAAGTTCCTGTTATCACTTCGCAGCGTAAACTGGAGATATTTCACCAGCTTTGTAACACGCAGCTTGTCATGTGACTGAGAAATAAACACTCACATAAACACTGCTGTCCTGACGAGCTCTGAAAATGTTAAAGTACAGCTTTATTTAACAGGGATTTGAACATGTGAGCGCTGCGTGAGGGAAGCTAAGGACAGCTACAGGAGAAAGGTGGAGCAGAAGCTGAAGGAGAACAGCATGAGGGAGGTCTGGGAAGGTGTGAAAACCATCACAGGCCACAATACAAAGACCAGACAGTGGAGAGGGAGAACGGGTTGAATGACTTCTTCAACTGGTTCAATCCAGCCCACCTCCCCCCCACCCTCCCCCTCACTGCAGCCATCTCTCCTTCTTCCCTCAACACACCTCCCCCAACTCATCGCAGCAGCCCCCTCCTTCCCCACCTCAACACAGACTCCTCCATGCATTACTGTAGACCAGGTCAGAGATCAACTGAGGAAGCTTCACCCCAGGAAAGCAGCAAAGCAGACCTGGACAAGGCGTGTCCCCAACTACTGAAGACCTGTGCTCCTGAACTGGGTGAACCACTCCAATACATCTTCAACCTTAGCCTGCAGCTGGGGAGAGTGCCCACCCACTGGAAGGTACCATGTATCGTTCCAGTTCCCAAAAAGAATCGGCCCAGCAAGCTGAATGGCTTCCGACCGATGGCACTCACTTCACATCTAATGAAGACATTGGTGTGGCTCTTCCTCAGCCTCCTCAGATCAGGTACAACATAACCAAGACTGTCTGCAGTTTGCGTACCGGGCAGGTGTGGGTGTGGAAGATGCCATCCTCTACCTGCTACACTGAGCCCACTCGCATCTGGATAAGGGAAATGACACAGTGAGGATCCTCTTCTTGGACTTCTCGAGTGCCTTCAACACCATCCAGCCCTTTTTGCTTCAGGACAAACTGAACAGGATGCGAGTGGACCCCTACCTGGTCACCTGGATCTCCAGCTACCTCACCGACAGGCCGCAGTACGTCAGGCTGAAGGACATCACGTCTGACACTGTGATTAGCAGCACTGGAGCACCCCAGGGCATGGTGCTGGCCCCTCTTCTCTTCACTCTGTACACCGTGGACTTCTGCTACAACTCAGAGCTGTGTCACATTCAGAAGTTCGCCGATGACACAGCCATTGTTGGGTGCATCAGTGACGACAGAGAGGAGGAGTATAGGAGCCTGGTGAGGGACTTTGCTGTGTGGTGCAACAGGAACCATTTGTAGCTCAACACCTCGAAGACCAAGGAGCTGGTCATTGACTTTGGGAAGTCCAGACCAAGGTCACGACCAGTTCTGATTGAGGGAGTTGAGGTGGAGGCTGTGGATTCCTACAAGTACCTCGAACTGTGGCTGGACAGCAAGCTGGACTGGACTTGCAACACCAATCACTTATACAGGAAGGGACAGAGCAGGCTATACTTCCTAAGGAGGCTGCGGTCCTTTAACATCTGCAGGAAACTCCTGTGGCTGTTCTATCAGTGTGTGGTCTCCAGTGCCTGTTTTACACCGTGGTGTGCTGGGGGGGGGCAGCACATCCAAGAAGGACACATCTAGGCTGGACAAACTGATCAGGCGGGCCGGCTTTATGGTCGGCATGAAGCTGGACTCTCTGGTGATGGTGGCGGAGAAGAGGACTATGGACAAACTATTGAACACCATGGATGATGCCAGTCACCCTCTGCACACCGTCATCAGCAACCAGAGGAGCCTGTTCAGTGACAGAATGCTCTTTCCCAAGTGCAGGACTAACAGACTTAAAAACTCCTTTGTCCCTCACGCCATCAGACTGTACAACTCCTCTCTGGGGGGGAGGAGGGGTAACAGGAGGACAGAGGATGGGAAGGAGCAGTAGCCTAGCCTAACAATAAGCAATACTGGACAATCTGCAATATAATGTGCAACATAAAGTGCCATATCTCTCCTGCTGCCCTGCCCCCCTTTTCCCCCTCCCCCTTCCTCTCTTCCCCATATCTTATTCTTTTTCTATTTGTATATGTAAATATTTAATTTATCTAGAAGTTTTTTTCTCTGTTTTCTTTTCTCTGTTTATCTGTAATGATGCTGCTGGAATCTTAATTTCCCTGAGGGAACCCGCCCAAAGGGATCAATAAAGTTTTATCTAATCTAATCTAATCTAATCTAATCTAATCTAATCTAATCTAATCTAATCTAATCTAAACGTGAAGGTCATGTGCTGGATTGTGGTTGAGGTGAAGTAACTATAGATTACATAATACAAAAATTCTTTAAAATTATATTTAAAATTGGATTTTGTCAGACATTGTAGACAGGGATTATCTATCACTCACTTTGTTAATACACTCATGTCCAAACGGACCCCACATGGTATGATTAAGGTGTAAAATAGCATGGTAGGATGAGGGTTAATACACTCATGTATACACTTGGCCACTTTATTAGGAACACCCAGACATCCACCTGCTGTTTTCTGCAGTTCTCTCATCAGCCGATCACTCGACAGCAGCACGATGCATCAAATCATCCAGATCCAAATCAAGAGCTTCAGTTAATGTTCACAATGTTCAAACATCAGAACAGGAAAAATTGTGATCTCACAGTGAAGTGTGACTTTCTTACACTGCAGCATGGGGGTTGGTTTGGTTCTTCTTATTGATGTTTTTGTCCTGGTTTAGTTCCATCTCACTGAACATCTCATCTCATTATCTCTAGCCGCTTTATCCTTCTACAGGGTCGCAGGCAAGCTGGAGCCTATCCCAGCTGACTACGGGCGAAAGGCGGGGTACACCCTGGACAAGTCGCCAGGTCATCACAGGGCTGACACATAGACACAGACAACCATTCACACTCACATTCACACCTACGGTCAATTTAGAGTCACCAGTTAACCTAACCTGCATGTCTTTGGACTGTGGGGGAAACCGGAGCACCCGGAGGAAACCCACGCGGACACGGGGAGAACATGCAAACTCCACACAGAAAGGCCCTCGCTGGCCCCGGGGCTCGAACCCAGGACCTTCTTGCTGTGAGGCGACAGCGCTAACCACTACACCACCGTGCCGCCCCCTCACTGAACATGCAGAGGAAAATTCACACAAAAACCACAGACTTCTGATGAACTACAGTGTGGTTCAAAAATAGAAACGTACATGAAAAGGAAATTTAACTCGTGACTTGAAGCAGCCAATCAGATGAAAGTCTCAAGAACAAAAACACGGCAGCTTTTCAGCAGCTCGAGCTGAGTGTGACTTCACCTCTGAAGATGACATCACTGTGGATTCTTCTCTTATCTCTGAACATCATCAGTAAGTTTTAAAGAGGTTTTAATAAAATTATTATTATAATTATTATTATTAGTATTATTATTATTAATTTGTTTGTTTATTTGTTTATTTATTTATTTATTATTTTCTAGCTCCATCCCAATCTGTGGAATTTTCCAAACCATCATTTCTCTCAGTGAAGTCTGGAGAACGTGTGACTCTTAACTGCTCATTTAGAGACATTGATCCGGGTGACAGTTTGTTCTGGTACAAACAAATATTTGGAGAAATGCCTCAAGAAGTGGCAGAAAAAATAAGTTATCAAGATATCAACATTTCCCCCATGTTCAAGACGTCAGGAATTAAAATGGAGCAGACTGAGAACGGCGTTTCTCTGACAATCTCACATGTAAAAAAAGAAGACGGAGGATTTTACTACTGCGGGAAAGTTTACTTGGACCAAGCTACGTTCATCACAGGAACTGTCTTGGCTGTAAGAGGTAATTAACGAAATTAAAACTGTTTGTACAATACACACTCAATTTCTGAACACTGTATATTTAATTACCATCATAAATAACAAGTTAATGCATTCTGGAAAGGGTTAGGTTTTTTTTTTTATTCTTTATTTTAATTACTATTTTGTGGTGTTTTTGTTTTGGTCTGTGGTCATCAAGTCAAAGTCCCTCTGACGCCAGAATCTGGTTTTCCCAGTCAGTCTCCTGTCCCAGTACTAACCAGCTCTTTAAGGCGTATGGGTGCGGCGCCGAACTCTGTTTTGATAGCCTTCGGCCTCTCACCTATACAGCTAGGGTTACAGTGGGGGGCTGGTCGTCTCTGGTAATCATGGTGATTTAACTGTAAAAAAAATTTATATATATATATATATATATATATATATATATATATATATATATATATATATATATATATATATATATATATATATATATCCCTCAATTTGTAAAAAATAATTAAATTAAAAGAAAATCCTTGGCAGTGTGAATTGAAATTAATACATTCTGGAAAGGGTTTATTATTATTATTATTATTATTATTATTATTATTATTATTATTAATTTATTTTTTATAATTATTTGGTGATTAAACTGTAAATTAATAAATACCACCTTGTTCAAAATAATATAAAAACAAGTAAATAGACAAATTGATAGATAGATAAATAAATGAATAATTTCTACCAGTGAGAATTGAAATTAATAGATTCTTGGAATTTTTTTAATTTTTAAAAATTATTTATTGGTGATTAAACTGTCAATAAATCAATCAATAATTTAAAAAACAGCTTGTTTAAAAAAAATAGTTAATAAATAAAAATCCCTGTTAAAGTAAATTGAACCAAATGGATTGCCAGATTTAAAAAAAAAAATCAATTCAATTACAAGATATTATTTTATTCATATCACACTTTTAACAATTGGCAGCTTTACAGATCTCCAAATATCACGATCGATTGAGTTCTATCCCTAAAAACATAAACATTCTTCACTGTAGAGGTTTTAAGAGGTCCACACTGCACTGTAAAAATGATTTGCTGTTTTAACTTAAAAAAAAAAAAAGTTAATACCCGGGCTGCCTTAAAATTTTGAGTTCATTGAAATTCATATCGGAAGTTAAATTGTTCGCCTCATCGTGTTAATTTACAATATGAATTTCAATGAACTCAAAATTTTAAGGCAGCCCGGGTACGAGCTTTAAGTTAAAACAACAGATCATTTTTTACAGTCTGGACAACATTGAAAACTTCACTGTAATTGACGACTCTGTGTGAGAACCAGAAGTAATTTGGTCCAAAACAGTGAGTTTGTGAATTATATCTCTGTTTTATGTCCAAAAAAACCCCAACCATTTTGGACTAAAGACTCAAAAGTACAATGAGAAAAGAACTCATGAAGCTCATATCCACCAGGTGAAGGGTTTCATTGGTGGCCACAGATACAGTATGTGCACGATGGAGGATTTTGGTAAAGAGACGTTTTTTCAGCATGTCGTTGCTTTGATTTAACGATCCCAACTTTGACTAATATTAGATGGATCAGGATGAACATGACGGAGAATGAAGTTTTAAAAATGTTGGTTGGACAGACAGTGGAACAACAGGGCTGATCGCTAAAGACATCACTTTAGACAGGTGTTTGGGGAATATGAATGCACTGGGGATGTGGTTTATGGATTAATTGCGTAGTTTTATTTGTCTAAGTCTTTTAAATACATGGCTCTGGTGGTAACTTCATCATCTCTATTTCTCTTTTTCCATTTTTATGCTGTAAAATGGCTCTTGTTAAGCAGTTTGTGATATTTCTCTGTGAAAAGCGCAAAACAAGCAAACTTTTCTTCCTGACTCACTGACTTTATCACATCGAGATTTGTTTTTTAGTCGAGCGATTCTGGTGCCATGATTCTTCTTCTACTTTTGTCCATTCAGTTTGAGAACTTGTTTGAAAAACAGTTTACTGGTAAATGTAGATAAAAACACCTGAGATCTCACCCCGTCTCTATCACTCTGAACAGGTGATGGAGATGTAAAAGTGTCAGTGATCCAGAGCGGCATGTTGGACTCGGTTCCTGCAGGAGCGTCAGTGACTCTGCAGTGCTTGGTTCTCTCTGAGAGCAGAGCAGCAGAACACCAAGTGCTCTGGTTCAGAGCTGCTTCACCACAATCCCATCCTCAAATCATTTACACTCATCACAACAGCAGCCGTCAGTGTGAGAGCGGCTCTTCTACACACACCTGTGTGTACGACTTCTCCAAGAACATCCTCAGCATCAATGATACTGGAACTTACTACTGCGCTGTGGCCATGTGTGGGAAGATCATTTTTGGGAACGGGACTCAAGTACAGTTGGAGAACTCTCCAAAATGTGGTTGGTAATAAAAATTCTGTCATCCATCCATCAGTCTATCTATCTGTGAAATTGTTAATATGATCGGTGTTCTTTCTGTCCTGAAGTGATCTACCTCGCAGTGGTGGTGGCAGTGTGTGTGGTTGTGATCTTCGCTCAAGCTTTTATAATCTGTAAAATGAGGAACTGTGAACAAATCAGAGGTGAGCCTGAATCATACAGAAGTGCATAGAATTTTGCTAATTAATTTTTCAGTCGACTTCAACATTACAGAATGCTTTGTGTAGATTTCTAACATTCCAACAAATATCCCTTACGTTCTAGAAATCATATACGATATAAACATATCATCAATGTTTTGTATATAGAAACAAACATTGATTATCTCATTACAATGTGGGTGGGATATATTCGGCAGCATGAGAATAGTCAGTTCTTGAAGCTGATGTGTTGGAAGCAGGAAAAATGGGCAAGAGTAAGGATCTGAGCGACTTTGACAAATTGTGATGGATAGATGACTGGGTCTGAGCATCTCCAAAACTGCACATCTTGTGGGGTGTTCCTGGGCTGCATTGGTTAGTACCTACCAAAAGTGGTCCAAGGATCCAAAGGACAACCGGTGAACTGGCAACAGGGTCATGGGTGTCAAAGGCTCATTGATTCACATGAGGCATGAAGGTTAGCTCATGCGGTCCAATTCCACAGCAGAGCAACTGGAGCACAAACTGCTGAAAAAGTTCATGCTGGCTCAAACAGACAGGTGTCAGTATGAACTTTTTCAGTAGTTTGTGCTCCAGTCGTTCTCCTGTGGGATTAGACCATATGAGCTAACTTTTGTGCCCCATGTGAATCAATCTGCCTTTGACACACACGATCCTGTCGCTGGTTCACTGGTTGTCCTTTGGATCCTTGGACCACTTTTGGTGGGCAAAAATCATTGCATATGAGGAACTACCCATAAAATGTGCAGTTTTGGAGATACTCAGACCCAGTCATCTTGCCATATATCCATAGTTAGGGTTAGTCTTAGGGACATGATGTAAAGAAATGCAGTCAACCAAAAATGGCTTAAAAATAATGAAATGAAATGTTTCAATATTCAAAAAAACCCCAATACTATAAACAGTAATTAGTAAGCCAGAATAAATGACAAAAAATCAATATTTGGAGCAAGATGAAATTTCCTTTGCTTTAAAATAAATAAATAGTAGTCTCAGGTCAAATGACTGCAGTTTTATGCGGAAATGAGCTGTAGGTTTTACTGAGCATTTTACAGAACCAGACACAGTTCTTCTGGACGCTTTGTCACACTCGATTCTTAATTGTGGCACAAAACCCAGAAGTCTTCATTATGTTTTTTTTTTTTAATCTGAAAAGAAAGTGCTCTCTTATGGAATATGCTGCTCAGAGACAAAAGTTTATTCATTATTTATTTATTTATATATATTTTTTTCCTGTAACATTTAACTTTGTGCGGGAAAAAAGTGAACTTTTGGAACTCTAAAATGTTTTTGTAATGTTTTGAATCAATAATGTAGAAGTCACAAAATAGAAATCTATAGCAAAGGTAGTATGAAAGAAACAATAGGGTGCCAAGACTTTTGTACAGTACTGTGTACAATAAATATATATATTTTTCCTTTCTTTCAACAGTGAGATCTCAACGAGATTGTGTGGTCGAGGAAACACCCAATCAGGTAAATAATCTTAACCCTCATCCTACCGACATATTTTACATACAAATCTTACCGACTGGGTCCGTTTGGATCCCAATTACAATATGTGAATTTTTTCAATAAGTATTGATGACAAACAACATTTTTAATTAGAACTTATTTTATTAATTAAAAACAAACAGGATTACAATAAAAAAAAAAATGCTCATTATTAACAGTTTATCTACTCTAACTAAGCTATAATCGGCACATACTACCCTAAAAAATAGGCACAGTTTGAGATATTTTTTGTAACTGAATTACCTGAAATTCAAATGGAGTTGTATTTGTGTCAGACAGAGTCTAAATGAGAAAAAATATAGGCATATGCAAGAATGTTATATGAAAATAAATATTTCTGAACACAGAATCTATGTTCTGTACAAGGTTTACTGACTGGAGTCGTTTGGGTTGGGTTGAGGAAGCTGGTTAGCATTAACTTGTTCTCCATTCCCTGGGTCTACGGATTCAGCGTCACTATATTCTGACTGTTCTGAAATATAATCCTCTTCTGCATCTGATAGGTCTGAAACCTCTAAATCAGACCCATCATCTACCTCTAGGATAGCTCTTAGGGCTTGAGCAGCAGTGTATCTTGCCAATCTTCTATTGTTTGCCATTATTCACTGTAAAAAAAAAAAAAATCAGTATGATATATGCATCAAAAATGTTGACAAATTCACATTTCTGACTGGGGTCCAATCGGACCCCAAAGGAATATTGTTTATGATTGCCGCATAACAATTAGAAACCTGAAATAAAATGTTGTATTGGAACAACCTGACTGAGTCTGACAAAGTCATAAAATAAAAAAAAATAAAATTGTGCAAATAATAATTGTGTGGCATATGAAAGATACCCTCTGGGGTCCAATCAGGTAAATAATCTTAAATAATGTCTCCATTCTCTCAGGAACAAACTCCTCGATTTCTCGGTGTCACTGTGATGATTGAGATCTCTGTTTGTCTGTTCGTTCTCACAGGGTCGTGATGCAGTGGAGCTGAATTACACGGCTTTACATTTCAAAAAGAACAAAATGAAAAGAGTGACAAGAAAGAGAGAAAAACCTGATTTTATTTATTCTGAAGTGTCTTCTGGTACCTAGATTATATTTCTAATTTATTTCATTTCATGTATTAATGATTTCTGTTTTAAGGTTTACTTTTCAGAAGAGAAATTTATTCCACGTGTGGTGAGTTTTCTCTTGTGCACTGATTCGGACTGTGAGATTCGATCTGAGGACTAAAACCTAATGTCTATGAAATAAAAATCCAGGTGTGTGATTCTTTCTGCGTGAAATTCTGCACAGCTAAAACTCAATCTACCAGCTAGTGGCCTAGTGGTAGCGTGTCCGCCTCTCAATCGGGAGATCGTGAGTTCTATTCACGGTCGGGTCATACCAAAGACCATCATAAAAATGGTACCTACTACCATCTGGCAAGGCACGCTGCAATGCGAGTGGGGAGTCAAACTCTCGTGGTTACCAGAGGACTAGCCCCCCTCTGTAACCCTAGCTATGTAATAGGGGTGAGGCCGAGGGCTGTGAAACGGAGATCGGCGCCGCCCCCGATGCGCCACTTGGCGTGGAAAAGGGGAAAAGGAAGGAAGGAGGAAAAATCAGTCTGTTCTTGGAGTTCACTTTGTGCATGATGATGTTGTTTAGTGACAAAAAATCTACAGACATGTCCTTGAAGTGTATTTTATATAGTCAAGTCAAGTCAGCTTTATTGTCAGTTTCTTCATATGCACAGGTCATACAAGGAAATTGAAATTACGTTTCTCTCTATCCCATGTAAAGACATAGACAAACATAGGACTGACATTAACAAGACAAACATTAAAGTGCAAGACAGGACCAATAACAGTGTAACAAGCAATAAGTAATAATAAAGTAATGATTAAAAAAAAAATTGAAACATTTAGAAAAATAATCTAGGCTAAAGACAGGAAGATAAGAATAAGACTAGTATACAAGACACACAGTACAGTACAGCACAGTCCAGGGCAGTCCAGTTGAGGTTATCACAGTAGCAGCATTATGTAGAATAATGTGTTAAATAATAATGTGTTAATAATGTGTAGCAGCATTCAGAAGCAGCATATGGTAAGTTGTTATATTGCAGGGCCCAAGGCAGTTCTTATGAGATAGTTCAGGTAAGGTGCAAAGTCACATGTGTAGTTCCATAGAGAAGTCTTTTCCGTGGCGGGCAGCAGCAACAAGAAACAGTGTATGGTGTGTAAAAAAAAGTGAGGTAGTGCAGGTAAAAGTGCAAAGTCACATAGTGCAGTTCCATAGTCAGAGTCTTTCCTGAGTTCGAGTCTTTCCATGTATGTGTGTGTGTGTGTGGGGGGGGGGGGGGAGCTTCCTGAGTCAGAGTCTTTCCGTGTGTGTGTGTGGGGGGGGGGTGTTCCTGAGTCAGAGTCTTTCCCATGTGGGGGGGCAAGATCCTAACTTCTTGGCTGTCTGGTGGGTGGAGCTGTCAGTGATGGGAGAGAGGGGAGGGAGTTCAACATCCTGACAGCCTGGTGGATGAAGCTGTTGGTGAGTCTGGTGGTTCTAGACCGTAGGCTCCTGTACCTCTTTCCAGAGGGCAGGAGGCTAAACAGGTTGTGTGCTGGGTGAGTCTCATCTCTCACGATTGTGAGAGCTTTGTGGGTGAGGCGGGTGGTGTATATGTCTTGCAGGGAGGGGAGGGGTGCATTGATGATCTTCCCACTTGTGTTCACTATACGCTGCAGGGCTTTCCTGTTGTGGTCAGTGCAGCTCCCGCCCCATGCAGTGATGCAGCTGGAGAGGATGCTCTCAATGGTCCCTCTGTAGAATGTAGTCATGATGGGTGGTGGGGCACTGGCGTGCTTCAGTTTGCACAGGAAGTAGAGGCGCTGTTGGGCTTTCTTTGCCAGTGCTGCGGTGTTGTTGGTCCAGGAGAGGTCCTCGCTGATGTGCACTCCAAGGAATTTTGTGCTTCTCACTCTCTCCACAGCAGCACCATCGATGGTCAGCAGGTGTTGGCTGTGGCCTCTCTGGAAGTTGACAACAATCTCCTTTGTCTTACTGACGTTCAGCAGGAGGTTGTTGTCTCTACACCACTTGGCCAGAAGGTCCACCTCAGTCCTGTAGTGCGTCTCGTCGCCGTTGGTGATGAGACCCACCAGGGTTGTGTCGTCTGCAAACTTCACCAGGTGGTTGGTACTGTAGGTTGTTTTGCAGTCGTGTGTTAGCAGGGTGAAGAGCAGAGGACTGAGCACACAGCCTTGTGGAGCTCCTGTGCTTAGCATGATGGTGCTTGAGGTGTTGTTGCCGACACGTACTGCTTGTGGTCTCTTGCTGAGGAAGTCTAGTAGCCAGTTGCAGAGGGAGGTACTGAGGCCCAGCTTGTCCAGTTTGCAGATCAGCTGTTGGGGCATTATGGTATTGAATGCTGAGCTGAAGTCAATGAACAGCATTCTCACATATGAATCTTTTTTCTCCAGGTGAGTGCGGGCTGGGTGAAGAGCAGAGCAGATTGCATCCTCTGTGGAGCATCGGGCCCTGTATGCGAACTGGAAGGGGTCCAGGGTGGGTGGGAGGGTGGATTTGATGTGTGCCATGACCAGTCGTTCGAAGCACTTCATAATAATGGGTGTCAGTGCTACAGGACGGTAGTCGTTGAAGCAGGATGGTGATGGCTTCTTTGGCACGGGTATGATGGTGGCGGCTTTGAAGCAGGAGGGGACGATGGCTTGTTCCAGTAAGGTGTTAAAGATGTCAGTGAAGACATGCTTTAGTTCCTCAGCGCAGTCCTTCAGTACCCGACCAGGGATGTTGTCTGGGCCTGTTGCTTTGCGTGGGTTGCTGTTGGTGAGTGCTCTCTTCATGCTAGCGACAGACAGACACAGTGTCTGGTCGTGAGGTGGGGGTGGTGTTTTCTGTGGATGGGTGTTGTTTTGTTCCTCGAAATGTGCGAAGAAGCTGTTCAGGTCGTTCAGCAGAGGTGTGTTGCTTTCGCAGCTTCGTGGCACGGGCTTGTAGTCAAAGTCATCAAGATAGCTTGGATGCCCTTCCATAGGCTCTGTGCATCTTTGCTATCCCTGAAGTGGGAGGTTATTTTCTGTGTGTAGTCCTTTTTTGCTTTCCTAATGCCTTGTGACAGGTTGGCTCTTGCTATTTTCAGGCCCGCTTCATCCCCAGCTCTGAAGGCTTTATCTCTAGCCCTCAGCAGCCTGTTGACATCCCCTGTCAGCCATGGCTTCTGGTTGGCCCGAGTGATGATGATTTTTGTGTGCGTCACATCATCAATGCACTTGGTTATGTAGGAGGTCACGGTGTCTCTGTACTCCTCAATGTCTGTTTGGTTGTTGTAGGTGGCTGCTTGTCTGAAAATGTCCCAATCAGTTATTTCAAAGCAGTGCTGGAGAGCAGCTTGGGTGCCGTCTGGCCATACTCTCACCTCTTTTGGAACCGGTTTGGCGAGTTTCGCCTTTTGTCTGTATGCGGGCAGTAGCAGGACAGTTTCATGGTCTGATAGTCCGATTTGGGGGAGGTGTGTTGCTCTATAGGCTTCTTTATGGGAAGTGTATACCATGTCCAGTGTGTTTTTTCCCCTTGTTGGAAAATCCACGTGCTGGTGGTATTTTGGAAGGACAGTTTTTAGATCAGCATGATTGAAATCCCCAGCGAGAATGATGAAACCATCTGGGTGTGTTGTCTGTTGTTTGCTGATGGCATGATAGAGTTCGTTTAGTGCTGCATTTCTCTCGCTGTTGTTGTTGGTGGGTGGAATGTAAACTGTGACGAGCAGAATCGCGGTAAACTCTCTCGGCAAGTAGAATGGACGGCACTTAATGATCATGAACTCAGCCAGTGGTGAACAGTGTCTATAAACTACCTTAGCATCTCTGCACCATTCATCTCGGATGTAAACACACACGCCCCCGCCACGACTTTTACCTCCTTCCGAGAGCGCTCTGTCCGCTCAGTAGCATGTTAGCTGCTCCAGTTGTATGATTGAGTCAGGGATGTTGTCGTATAGCCATGTTTCAGTGAAAATGAACACACAACAACTGCTTACTGTCAGGTTCGCTGATCTTAGAAGTCGAATGTGGTCCATTTTGTTGTCCAGTGATCTGATGTTTGCTAGCAGGATAGATGGTATGGCCGGCCGAGTAGGGTTAGCTGCTAGCCTGTTCCGGATGCCTCCGCGTTTCCCTCGCTTCCTAGTTCACAAGCACCGCGGTCGATGCCTCTTTCCTGGGGTCGACGTGCTAGGCGAGTCCGCAGGTCTGCGCAGGATTCCCAGCTCCTGTAGCGTCCCTGTTTCAATGTCCAAAACATCGCATATCTTGCTGTTCCGAATTTGTAACAATTCCTGTCGGCTGTATTTGTGTTCTGACATACATTGACGAGAAAGACACTCCGAAAAACACATTTTACAAAGAAAACAAACAAAACACGGGAGAGAGAGGGGCCGCTGCGTCTGTGACGCGCTGCCGCCGGAAGTCCAGGAACATCTACACTGGGACGTTTTCAAAAAGCATGTCCTGTAGTGTTAATGCCAGAATTACGCACACTGTTATAAAACTCACTACAAGTGCTTTTTTAGGTCACAAGTGAACACGTGTTAGTGACAAATTTCATTTCCTGCACTTGTGGCTAACTGCTGTGACTGATGATGATGTGTAAAATAAAAACTCAACACCATCTTCCATCAACCACCAACACAACACACACTCCCTGGTCAAGAAAGCCCAGCTCCACCTGCACCGTCTCAGAAAGCTGAAAAAGTCAGAGCTGTAATCAGCGTTTACCCCTTTATCAGGAATTGTAATATTCTCCAGTATTGGAAAGCAAGAGGATGGAGAATAATCAGAGTTTCTATCCATCCCAACCACAGACTCTTCTGCCTACGAGCTTGTGGTAAGAGATACTGCAGCGTTTGAGCCACAACAACAGACTCTCCAACAGCTTCTTTCCTCAGGATGGAAACGTCATAAATGTTCAGCTCTCAGGACTCAAAAGCAGATTCACCACTCGACCTCTTTACATGATGTGTTGGAAAACCAGCACCATTTACAATGCTCATTTTATACCTTTAGACATTTTGTAAGAAAGCAACAAGAACAAAACAAATTAAAATCCTGGGCACGACAATAAATGATTATGAATCAGTTTCTGGAAGGATCCATCTTGCTTGTTTGATGCTTCACTTCACTTTTCTTCATGTAAAATGTGTTTGAAGAGGTTTTACTCAACACTCAGTGATCAAGAAAAAACTACTTTGGTATTTCTGGGCACCACATTCACAGCACCTGATTTTCAGTGTAATTTCACTCGAACCTGGAAACCCAAGCAGCAAAGAGGTGCATGAATAAACAAGCCCCGCCCCCAGGGAATGGACTCAGTCACAGTCCTTGACTTCAGTTGAAGGCAAACACACATCATTTTTATAAACACGCCAGTAATTGAACATAACTTTTGTTTCAACTCAGAAATTTTCTGATAATGTTGAAGATTTTTGTTACGTCTTTAAGTAAATTGTGAATACATTTATTTTGTCCTGAGCCAAACTCAGAGACAGACAGATGACACCCCTTCAGACCCTGCGTCCACTGGAATGGACATGACATACCGTATTCTTTATTTTAAACCAATAAAAATGCTTTTTTTTCAATTTGAACAAGTGTTGCCAGGCAAAACAAACCTCGTCCGGCAGCACTTATTTTATACCTATATGTTGATAATGGCAATATTCCTCAATCATCAGCTGTCAGGTTATAGTCCTATGAAAACCCATGACCTTGAGTTTGACGTTTCAAGGTCACTCAAGGTCAAAGCTCATGGTGCCAAATGAAAGCCCCTATGGCACTTCCTAGAAGTTGATAATGGTAAATATCTGTCAACCATCAACCGTTTTCAAGTTAAAGCCCTTTGAAAACCCATGACCTTGAGTTTGACCTTTCAAGGTCACTCAAAGTCAAAGATCATAGTGCCAAATGAAAGGCCATATGTGAGTTCCTATATGCTCATAATAGTAAACTTCTGTCTATCAGCAACAGTTTTTGAGTTCTCATGGAAAATATATTATTCTGACAGAAAGGTTGACCTTTCCAGTGGCCTTGACCTTCACCTTGATCCAATCAGCCCCAAAATTTAAGCAGGTAATCTACAGACCATTGCCCACCTACCCTGAAAATTTGAAGTGAATCGGTGCAACCGTCTAGACACTAGATAGTTAACAGACAGACACACAAACAAACAGCTCTGATTACCTCAACACACTTACTCTGTCGTGGGCGGGGTAATAAAGCTTGGTCACTGATTGGTTGCTGATTATCCAATCACAATGAAGTTATGACCTGTAACTTGCTCTCAGAAAGTTTCAGCCATCACACAAGACAAGCATGGCTCACCATGTGGACAGGAGGAGGAGCCAAGCACCTTTCTCACCTTTCAATATTAATTTATGTCTATGGTAGTGTAATATATTTGCCCTAAATATAATCTTAATCTTATCAAGTGATTGTATTTAAAGTTAACTTGAATATATTTCAAAGCTCTAAAGCACAGGATTTAAGTTTAATGTCCATCACAATGGACTTCAGGTGCTGAAAGACAACAGCAGGAGCTTGATGATTTAGTGTTCGTATACCAGGCTGTGAATTTCTGGAAGCATTTCAGAGCTAAAATGTAGTTTGACAATATATTAATCATCATCAAATTAATATTTTTTATTTTATAATGATGTACTTTTAGAGTATAAAGTCACAGACTTTTTTGAACTTCTGATAAATGGAGAACTGTCTGATCTTGACTGCTTGGATTCAGGAAATGAGGCAGATGAGGCCAGGAGTAAGGGAGTAAAGTGAGTGAAAGATGATGTTTTATTGGTTTCAGAGAGGGACAATGACAATGGAGAGGTTTCACTGTCATTGAATGCCAGAAGAATTTGAGGTAGCAGCTGAGGTTGAGGTAGAAGACAGTGTAGGGACAGAGGAGCATGAGGATCTAACAGTTACCAGGAAGGAAGAGATTAAATAGCATTGTAGGCCTTTCACTACCATCCTGGATCTCCTTCATTTCTAAATGAATGTATTGTGAGAGTGGAAAAACCAGTGGGGGTGAAACGTGGAAGGTCCAGCACATCTCCTGAGCCAGTTCACATCCATCAACCCAAACACGATCAGGATATAAGGCTCCGACCTGAAGTACAGTTCGACATGGTGGACCACATGCCGAATTATGATGACAAGAAAGAAGCTACCAGATGCAAGAGGCTCTACGGTATATGTATATATAAGTATTTTGTGACAAATGCAACATTCAGCTGTGCTTTGTACCAAACTGAAATTGTTTCAGCGCATTCCTCATATAAAATATAATACAAAATAATGTAATAATAATCTAAAATAATAATAAATAAATACAAATAATATAAAATGTTACATAAATAATATACAAAGTTGTTCTGAAGGTTTCTTGAGATTTTATGTTCATTTAGTCCTGGTGTCCATTGTAATGGAGAAGAAAAAAAAGAAATAAAAATATGTGTTGGCAAAAAATAAATAAATATTCAGACTTAATTTCTACATTGAACAAAAGTAAAAATCAGCTGTGGAAACATTTTCTTGCTCAGTAGAAAAAAAAATCAGGTCTGAAGGGGATAAAGAACGTTTAGCGACAGTGAATAAAAATATGATTATGGGCAAATTTATTTAATATGTATTATTATGCAACTATTGTGAACAAATATAAAAAATATTATCAACTTTTTTTGTTGTTTTTTTTTCCTTTTTTTGTACTTTCACCAAATACAGTCATTTTGCTTCTAGGAATCCGTTAATCAGTCAGCAGATCAATTATCTGTCCAGCTGAAATGAGCAAAAATATTTAACAATAGTTTAATAATCTTTGAGTGATTAAAAGCTTGTAATGAAAAATATGCAATAAATTGACACACAGTCGAGATATTTAACCTGCTAAAACATTTTCACTGCTTCTGCCGTGTGTTTCTCCATTTATTATGAATCATTTATGTTACAGTGTGCAGTTTTATTCACATCAGCGTACACACACTCATCTGATGAACCAGATTTCTTTGTTTCAGCTTTGGGTTTCCTCTTAGAGAAATGCACAGCTGCATAATTCAGTGTTTCAGCTTCAGATTCCTTTAAAAATATTAAGAATAAAGCAAAAACAACATAAGAATTTCAGCTCACAGTAAAAACCAGACAATCTGTGGAACTGCACGATACACACTCACTACACAGTTAATGTTCATCAACATGAAACATAAAAGCTGGGGATTGTTGTGAAATCTGATCAAACTGACTGTATAAATGACATCGAGAACATTATCAGGAAAAATATCTGAATGGAGCAACATTTCACATGTAGACTAATGAGTAAATAAAGGAGACATAGTGATATCTATATTTAAAAAACAAAATGATTAAAATATAGAGTATATAATAGAATAAAATCCAGTGCTATTTTTATTGCACACGTACCTGATTCATTCCTGGAGAATTTTCTACAGAAGCGTTTACTATTAATACAGAAACACACATTAGTGTCTTTGACAGGAATAAAAGTCACTGGAATTTTTATCTGATCACAGAATCACTTACTTTTATCCCATTTTCTTCTCCTCAGTATGAAATAAATGAGACAGAAAATCAGAAGTGCACACAAACCCAAAGCCGTTCCCAAACCGAGCACTGAGGAGTGGAGAGATCTGGTCACTTCTGAGAATGTTATTTCACTATATTATGAATTAAGGATGATTAATTAATAGTGAATTATCAGGTATCTTACCTGTTTTCTCTTGTGTGTTCGTGTTCGTGCTGTTTCCATGCAGTGTTGGTTCACAGCCCACTGAATTATCACCCAGAGCTGGTTTAGATGTTTCTGATTCAATAGTAACATGTTCACCTGGAAACATTTATCATCATTCACTGACTAAAAGTCTGTAACTCAGTGTAGTTGAAGAAGAAAACACAGTGAACATTTCACTACTTCAGGATTATTTGTCTTCCACGTTGAACATGTTAATGATAATAAGGAAAAATATCACGACATTAAACCAGGAGTTTAAGAAAGTTTAGTGGAAATCCTACCTTTAATTTTTAAATAAGTTCCATCTGCATACACATGGTCGGGATCCGTCAGTGCACAGTAGTACATGGCTTCATCAGACTGAGTGGTGTTTGAAATTTTCATCTTGATGCAGTTTGAAGATCTTTCTATTTGGAAACGTGACTTTTGAGATTCATTGTAAAATATTTCTCCAGCGGTTTTAAACACCGTGACTATAATCTGAGGTTTTTTTCTGTTTGGTTGCTTAAACCAGTCGATTATCCAAAGTTTATTTTCAGAAATACAACACTGCAGAGTCGCCGAGTCTCCGATATCCACACTGAGCTCTTTATCAGGCTGATAAACTCCTGACTCTGTGAGGGATTGTGCAGCAACCCAGCGTCTACCAGGTTGGACTGGATCTAGAAAAAATAAAACAAAAAACACATAAATTTGTGAGTGAATGCATTTCAAAAAAATCAACATAAAAGTTTCAACATACAGCTTCACAAACTGGTTGAGAGTAATAAGCTCAGTAAACTTTATTTTTTAATTTTTTTTAATCTATGAAACTAGATGTGAATAATTGACTCATATTACTTACACATGGTGCTGAAGATCAAAATTAAAATCCACAAACAAGTCATTTTTCATTTCTTCGTACTTCTACAGTGTTTGTATCTCATTTATGAACAGAATATGAATGCACTTGAAGCAGGGTTTGGATTTATATTTATACTCCAGGCGCTCTGTGCTGAACACGCCCCAGAATATGACGTGATTGGGTGTAATTAAAAAAAAAAAAAAGACATGATCAGAGACCACATGATATTCTGATCTGCCTACATCGACCCCACATTGTTCCATATTTGTGTTTTGGTGTTGCACAGTGAGGTCTTGACAAAGATGTTCTGACAGAATGGAAAATGTGGTTTACTCGTACACTCTCGTGCGCCTACACTAATGCCTTATTGTTTATTTTAGTCGCCTTCTTAATTTAACTTGTTTGAACAAAATTCCAAATCAGTAAATGTAAATGCTGTAAAACTGAATGAACTCGTGACAGATTTGACCCGATTCACACTATAGTGACCATCCTGGAACATGGGCGTGTCAGTGCTGTGTTTTACTGAGATATGAAGCACAAATGTAACCTCAAGGTCTGATCAACAACACTGACCACCTGCTTATTTATTTTTTTATTTTTTTATTCCATCCATCCATCCATTATCTGTAGCCGCTTTATCCTGTTCTACAGGGTCGCAGGCGAGCTGGAGCCTATCCCAGCTGACTACGGGCGAAAGGCGGGGTACACCCTGGACAAGTCGCCAGGTCATCACAGGGCTGACACATATGGCCCTTTTCCACTACCCTTTTTCAGCTCGCTTCAGCTCACTTCAGCCCGACTCGGCTCGCATTTCGACTATCCAAAAACAGCACGACTCAGCTCGCTTCAGCCCTGCTTAGCCCCCAAAACTCGCACCGTTTTGGAGTGGGGCTGAAGCGAGCCAAAACGAGCCGAGTGAGGCTAGGGGCGTGAGCAGACACTCCCCTGCACGCTGATTGGTGAGGAGGAGTGTCCTCACATGCCCACACACGCCCCGCGAGCAGGCTGGGATCTGTAAACACCATAAACCCGGAAGAAGGAGAATTATGAATTACGAGAATTATGAAGCCTTATGTGCCTCACCTCATCTATACGCTCTTGCCAGTATCTGTTGGCGTTGTCGGTGACAACAAGCCACAGCACCAAGACCAGCAACACTAACGACTCCATGTCCTCCATGTTTATTGTTTACTCTCCGGGTTGTGAGACTACCGCTTAAAAGCTCACTGATGTCACTGTTTGCGTTGATGTTATTTTGCCAAACGACATCACCTGACGTCCACCCACTTTTGCTAACTCCACCCAATGTGTCCACCCACTTCCAGCCAGCACGGTTCAGCGCGGTTGTAGTCGAAATGCAACTCCAACAGCCCCGCTCGGCTCGACTCAGCCCGACTCAGCACGGCACGGCTCAGCCCAACTCAGCCGCGTTGGTAGTGGAAAAGCGGCAATAGACACAGACAACCATTCACACTCACATTCACACCTACGGTCAATTTAGAGTCACCAGTTAACCTAACCTGCATGTCTTTGGACTGTGGGGGAAACCGGAGCACCCGGAGGAAACCCACGCGGACACGGGGAGAACATGCAAACTCCACAGAGAAAGGCCCTCGTCGGCCATGGGGCTCGAACCCGGACCTTCTTGCTGTGAGGTGACGGTGCTAACCACTACACCATCATGCATTTATTTATTTATCTATCTCTAGACTTGTGTGCTTTCTCCCAAATACAGAATAAAATAAACCAGACAACAGAAAACATCTGTACAAAACACAACAGGAGAGTATAACATTTATTATTGATTTTTCAAGTGATCACAGTCATGTACAGATTTGCGTTTTTTATGTAATTGATTGTTAATAATCATTTTGATGGAAGAAGAAGAAGAAGAAGAAGAAGAAGAAGAAGAATAGGACACAGTTGTATAATATTTTACAGTTTCATATACATCACTTCAGAGTACACCAACTTGTCTGAGAAACAAACTCCACTTCCCTTCTTGGGAAACTGTAAAGCTGCGTAAGTCCAGGAGTCTACATGAGAGTCCTGAGAAAGATAAATAAATAAATAAATAAATAAATAGTCCAGAGTAACAGATGGGATACAGCGTGTCAGTGGTTTGTATAATGTGAGTGAATCTTAAATCTAAACCATTATAATTAGCACTGAATGAATGTAGCAGCATATAAAGAGGATGAATGAGTCAGGAAATGTGATTGGAGGTGAGATTTCTCCAGAACTAAAGGACACATCGACATTTAACCAGAATTACAAAAGAGTATATAAATACTATATCACCTGTAATCTACAGACTCACCTCCCTCGTTCCTGCTGAACCTTCTGTTGAAGCCTTCACTATTAATATGGAACAAAAGCCGATTAGTGACAGAAGTGAACTGAAGTCATCATTATCTGATCACAGAATCACTTACTTTTATCCCATTTTCTTCTCCTCAGGATGAAATAAAAGAGACAGAAAATCAGAAGTGCACACAAACCCAAAGCCGTTCCCAAACCGAGCACTGAGGAGTGGAGAGATCTGGTCACTTCTGAGAACGTTATGAACCATGAACGCAGTTTTTTGTGAATTATAAAATTATGAGACATCTGACCTGTTTTCTCTTGTGTGTTCATGTTCGTGTTGTGATCACACAGAGCTGGTTTCGATGTTTCTGATTCAGTGGTAAAACTCTGACCTGTAAACATTTATCATGAATAACAGACTAAAAATAAACCCTGAATGCCGTGTTGTTAAAGTTACCAAACACAGTGAACATTTCACTCCTTCACACACTAACAGTAATGAAGAACGAAACGTTTCTACATTTAACCAGCACATTATTCATTTCAGTAGAAATCCTACCTTTAAATTTTAAATCAGTTCCTTCTCCAAACACAGGGTCGGGTCTCGTCAGTGCACAGTAGTACACGGCTTCATCAGACAGCGTGGGGTTTAAAATGGTCAGATTGAAGCAGGTCGTATGATTTTTAAACTGGAAACGAGGATTTTGAAATTCATTGTAAAACGTTTCTCGAGCAGCGTTAAAGAATCTGACGATTATTCGAGGCTGTTTTCTGTTTTCTTGCTTAAAAAAGATCATTTCTTCAACTTCGACTTCAAAAATATAACACTGCAGAGTCGCCGAGACTCCGATATCCATGATGAGTTTCTTATCAGGCTGATAAACATCTGGCTCTGGGGATTGTGCAGTAACCCGGCGTCTACCAGACTGGACTGGATCTAGAAAAAACACAACCATTAATTTTGTGAAAAATGCAACAAATAAATTTAACAACATTTGCCGACGACTGATCAGCTCCAGGATTTTTATTTTATTTATTTATTTATTTTTTGAGATATAGTCTGGTCCTTAAAAGTAATCCTAAAGAAACAATAAACAGAATGAGAAAAAATAAAATACTCACACATGGTGCTAAAGACCAAAACTGAAATACAGAATCCAGTCATTTTAAATTTCCTTTCGATCTCATTTATAATCAGATTATGAATGTGCATGAAGCAAGGATTTTATTTATACTATCACTCGTCTGGACTGAGCACGCCCCAAATACACCATGTGATTTTTTTTTCTAATTAAAAGGAAAAAAAAAGCAGACACAATAAGCCCCGCAGTGTTTTGACCCAACCACATCTCACCCCATTCAGCTCCAGTGGTTTCTGTGCACTCACACGTGGAATGGAAACTTCACTGAAGTTTATTTTCAGGCCCGAATCATAACCAGCTTGAAAGAAAATCTTGCGTGAGTCGTTCAATCAGCATTGTTGATAACGTCAGAAGAAAATCTAATTAATTTATATTTATTTCGTCCATGTGCTTTTATCGAGAGCAACTTCCAGATTTACAAATCAAGATGTGAAAGAAACAAGTTACAAGCTACAAATGTAATAAACAAAATCCAGTGAATCTACACAGCATTACGATTGAGCATTTTAGCCTTTCAGACCACTGAACGTCTTAAATCAGTAATATGTTCATATGATTAGAAATAAAGTTTGAGATTCTGAATTGGCTCAGTGTTATGTGATTTTTTTATCCTTTTATAGTTATGTGTAATGTTATGGGATGTCCATGAAATGAGTAAGTTCCTGTTATCACTTCGCAGCGTAAACTGGAGTTATTTCACCAGCTTTGTATCACGCAGCTTGTCATGTGACTGAGAAACTACATCACAAAAACACTGCTGTCCTGACGAGCTCTGAAAATGTTAAAGTACAGCTTTATTTAACAGGGATTTGAACATGTGAGCGCTTCGTGAGGGAAGCTAAGGACACTGTGGGTGGTAAAAAGATCAACTGGACTTGCTTGAAGATTCTTGAAGACGTTTCACCTCTCATCCGAAAGGCTTCTTCAGTTCTGTCTGACTAATAGGGAGTATCGGGTATTTATACACCTGATTAAATACCTCATACTCCCTATTAGTCAGACAGAACTGAAGATGCCTTTCGGATGACAGGTGAAACGTCTTCAAGAATCTTCAAGCAAGTCCAGTTGATCTTTTTACCACCCACAGTTTACTATGACCTGGATGACTGAGAATCTTCACAGACATGAAGCTAAGGACAGCTACAGCAGAAAGGTGGAGCAGAAGGTGAAGGAGAACATCATGAGGGAGGTCTGGGAACCCAGCAAACACACAACGTATATACAACGTAGTGGTTTGGTAGTGGTTTGCTAATGTCAGGGAAATACATTGTCATTACGTAGTAGGCACATCCTAATACAACGTTGTGCCAATACGTAATGACAACATAGTGGTACAGTAATATGTTATCTGGTGACCATCCAGTGACGTATGTCCTACTACGTAGTCAACATGTTGTGTGTATTTTCTCTTTGATGATCGATGTATTAATAATTTGCTTTCGTACATTTTGTTGTATGTCTCTATGAATAACATTAACAATGTCATCTTGGTCTATTGATGATTTGATCGTATTTTAACTTTAAAATAGCGCTGAATGAGGTCATTTCAATGAAATAAAAGTTCGTAGATTCATGATTTTGCAGTTAGGCATGTCTTATCAGTTTATCTGCATTGTAACCCTCTAATATAACTATTAGTGTTTTTTT
This sequence comes from Neoarius graeffei, assembly GCF_027579695.1. Lineage (NCBI taxonomy): Eukaryota > Metazoa > Chordata > Actinopteri > Siluriformes > Ariidae > Neoarius > Neoarius graeffei. The sequence continues at coordinate 7,885,139 of NC_083576.1, read as the reverse complement.
TTTTTTTTTAAATCCAAAATCATGTTTGGTGCACGCAAAACTTTAACTGAAGGGGAGGACTTTCTCATGATCCGTGATTGCCAACAAATTATTTCCGTGACTGGTGATTTGAGCCTGTTTCTATTCCTGTGATGTGTGATTGAGAATGTTTATGTTTGTGACCCCCAGGGGCGGATCCGGGGCAGGGGTTTAACCCCCCTTCAGCGACCAGGGGAGGGGGGGGGGTATAAAAGAGTAAACACAACAGAAAGCTTGAAGCAAACAAAATTATTCAAAATATGCTCAAATTCACTGAATGAACATGTACAGTTTCATTTCCCAGCGCGCCTTCGGGCCGCTCGCCGACGCTTTTCGTAGAAATTATCAATCCAATCCAATCCCCGCCCCTCTCCCTGACCCCCTCCACCCTGTTAACTTGGTGGGAAAAGGGCATATGCTGGCTCACCTCTATCCCATCATGCTTTGCGGGTCTGGATCGCACCAGTCTTTCAAAACCCATTGGAGCAACTTCCAGCCTCCCAGTTTGTTTTTATTGGTGCGAAGGTAAGGTGTTTGGTTATAACTGGAGAGCTTTGATCGGCAGAATCTTTCAAGGTAAGAATGTTACCCTTGCTATTCTTGTCACTATGTGAATGTAAGGTGATTAAGTCTGACGATATATTATATGCAAATGTTTTTGTTAAATGTTAATTTTAATGAATGTTAGTGTGTGAGTCTCCACCGCAGGAAAGCATGCGCGGCGCCATGTTGTTTGTGGGGGATGATGCGCGCGTGGTGGAGATCATTTTATGAAAAGATAGAAACACTACTTGAATAAATGACTTACATTTGTGATCTGTCAGTCTGAATATCTGTGTAGTGACATCCAGTACTAATAATATTACTTATGTGTGGTATTTTATCATAAAATCCAACCATTTTTTAAATGTATGTCTTTAATTCATAAATGCATAATGTTTCTTTTATGTGGCCCATGACACTAACCATTTCCTTTTTATGTGTTTTTATAGATTATCAGAGAAAGGTTCTGATGCACGTAGATGAAATTGTGCAGAATTATCTGGAGGTACTTACCACTTACAAATATTTTATGTGTACATACATCACTTAATCTGACCATATAATGGTAAACAAGGATTTCCCAATTTATCATTGATTATAATTCTATTTGCAGGCTCGCGCTGCTGTGGCTGCAACAACTAAGGAGACGACTACTGTACCAACCCACCATTCATCTGATTCAGAAACCAGAGACAGCTGTTAGCTCTTTCACTGCTAGAATTTCGATTATTGAATACTGGTTCACCATTAAATATTTTCTAGAGCCAGAACAAAAATAATGGTTGGCATGTGTGTAAATATTGCAGTCAGTCTCTGTAGGTTTTTATGCCATTTTAGTGTAATGTAATATCTGACCAGCGGCCATCATAAAAGTGAAGAATAATACCTTTAAGTTCCTTTGCATATTCATGATTACATTTGATTCAGGTAATGCATGTATGAATCTTCTATTTCATCCTGTGAAACTACAACACATGATCTGTTATGTTTGTCAATTGTACTAGTTTTATATATATTGTTCACATTTCTAATCTAACCTGGCTGATGCAGCTATTTTTTTTGTTGAAATAAATGCAACAACTATGCAAAATATTGTTGCTTCTTCCATATTTTCTGCATAATATTACTCGGGTTTTGTAAGGTAGTAGAAAGGATGTGAAAATGTAAGGTAGTGAGAACGTGACAATATGAGTGTGAAAGTATCCATAGAATAGTGGGAAGGTCCCCATAGGGTAGTGGGAAGGTGCCCATAAGGTGGTGGGTATGTAGTTTCTCTACGTAACTTCACAACATACTAAAAACATTGCTGGTAGTCCAGAATTTTACATAGTAACTACATAAAAACACTCCGTAACATACCAAACCACTACGTTGTAAGTACGTAGTTACTACATAAAATTGTTACCTGGGAAGGTGTGAAAACCATCACGGGCCACATTACAAAGACCAGAGTCGTTGAGGGGACAGTGGAGAGGGCGAACGGGTTGAATGACTTCTTTAACCGGTTCAACCAGCCCACGTTCCCCCCACCCTCCCCCTCACTGCAGCCATCTCTCCTTCTTCCCTCAACACACCTCCCCCCAGTCATTGCAGCAGCCCCCTCCTCCCCCTCCTCCCCCAGCTCAACACAGACTCCCCCATGCATTACTTCAGACCAGGTCACAGGTCAACTGACAAAGCTTCACCCCAGGAAAGCAGCAGGCCCGGACAAGTTGTGTCCCCGACTACTGTAGACCTGTGCTACTGAACTGGGTGAACCACTCCAACTCATCTTCAACCTTAGCCTGCAGCTGGGGAGAGTGCCCACCCTCTGGAAGACATCATGTATCATTCCAGGTCCCAAAAAGAATCGGCCCAGTGAGCTGAATGACTTCCGACCGGTGGCAGTCACTTCACACCTGATGAAGACGTTGGAGCAGCTCTTCCTCAGCCTCCTCAGACCCCAGGTATGACATGCCCAGGACTGTCTCCAGTTTGCGTACCGGGCAGGTGTTGGTGTGGAAGACGCCATCCTCTACCTGCTACACCGAGCACACTCGCATCTGGATAAGGGAAATGGCACAGTGAGGATCCTCTTCTTGGACTTCTCGAGTGCCTTCAACACCATCCACCCCCTTTTGCTTCAGGACAAACTGAACAGGATGTGAGTGGACCCCTGCCTGGTCACCTGGATCTCCAGCTACCTCACCAACAGGCCGAAGAACATCAAGCTGAAGGACATCACGTCTGACACTGTGATTAGCGGCACTGGAGCACCCCAGGGCATGGTGCTGGCCCCTCTTCTCTTCACTCTGTACACCGCGGACTTCTGCTACAACTCGGAGCTGTGTCACATACAGAAGTTCGCTGATGACACAGCCATCATTGGGTGCATCAGTGACGACAGAGAGGAGGAGTATAGGAGCCTGGTGAGGGACTTTGCTGTGTGGTGCAACAGGAACCATCTGCAGCTCAACACCTCAAAGACCAAGAAGCTAGTCATTGACTTTGGGAGGTCCAGTCCAAGGTCACGACCAGATCTGATTGAAGGAGTCGAGGTGAAGGCTGTGGATTCCTACAAGTACCTTGGGCTGTGGCTGGACAGCAAGCTGGACTGGACTTGCAACACCAATCACTTATACAGGAAGGAACAGAGCAGGCTATACTTCCTTAGGAGGCTGTGGTCCTTTAACATCTGCAGGAAACTCCTGTGGATGTTCTATCAGTCCGTGGTCTCCAGTGTCCTGTTTTACACCGTGGTGTGCAGGGGGGGGCAGCACATCCAAGAAGGACACATCCAGGCTGGACAAACTGATCAGGCGGGCCGGCTCTGTGGTCGGCATGAAGCTGGACTCTCTAGTGATGGTGGTGGAGAAGAGGACTATGGACAAACTATTGAACATCATGGACGATGCCAGTCACCCTCTGCACACCGTCATCAGCAACCAGAGGAGGCTGTTCAGTGACAGAATGCTCCTTCCCAACTGCAGGACGAACAGACTTAAAAACTCCTTTGTCCCTCACACCATCAGACTGTACAACTCCTCTCTGGGGGGGAGGAGGGGTAACAGGAGGACAGAGGACGGGAAGGAGCAGTAGGCTAGCCTAACAATAAGCAATACTGGACAATCTGCAATATAATGTGCAACATAAAGTGCCATATCTCTCCTGCCCCCCCTTTTCCCCTCCCCCTTCCTCTCTTCCCCATATCTTATTCTTTTTCTATTTGTATATGTAAATAATTAATTTAATTTATCTTGAAGTTTTTTCTCTATTTTCTATTCTCTGTTTATCTGTAAAGATGCTGCTGGAATCTTAATTTCCCTGAGGGAACCCGCCCAAAGGGATCAATAAAGTTTTATCTAATCTAATCTAATCTAATCTAATCTAATCTAATCTAGTCTAATCTAATCTAATCTAATCTAATCTAATCTAATCTAATCTAATGTGAAGGTCGTGTGCTGGATTGTGGTTGAGGTGAAGTGACTATAGATTACATAAAACAAAAATTATTTAAAATTATATTTAAAATTGGATTTTGTCAGACATTGTAGACAGGGATTATCTACACTCACTTCGTTAATACACTCATGTATACACTTGGTCACTTTATTAGGAACACCCAGACATCCACCTGCTGTTTTCTGCAGTTCTCTCATCAGCCGATCACTCGACAGCAGCACGATGCATCAAATCATCCAGATCCAAATCAAGAGCTTCAGTTAATGTTCACAATGTTCAAACATCAGAACAGGAAAAATTGTGATCTCACAGTGAAGTGTGACTTTCTTACACTGCAGCATGGGGGTTGGTTTGGTTCTTCTTATTGATGTTTTTGTCCTGGTTTGGTTACATCTCACTGAACATGCAGAGGAAACTTCACACAAAAACCACAGACTTCTGATGAACTAGTGTGGTTCAAAAATAGAAACGTACCTGAAAAGGAAATTTAACTCGTGACTTGAAGCAGCCAATCAGATGAAAGTCTCAAGAACAAAAACACGGCAGCTTTTCAGCAGCTCGAGCTGAGTGTGACTTCACCTCTGAAGATGACATCACTGTGGATTCTTCTCTTATCTCTGAACATCATCAGTAAGTTTTAAAGAGGTTTTAATAAAATTATTATTATTATTATTATTATTATTATTATTATTATTATTATTATTAATTTATTATTTTCTAGTTCCAGCCCAATCTGTGGATTTTTCCAAACCATCATTTCTCTCAGTGAAGTCTGGAGAACGTGTGACTCTTAACTGCTCATTTAGAGACATTGATCCGAGTGAAAGTTTGTTCTGGTACAAACAAATATTTGGAGAAATGCCTCAAAAAGTGGGAGAAAAAATAACTTATGAAGATATCAACATTTCGCCCATGTTCAATACGTCAGGAATTAAAATGGAGCAGACTGAGAACGGCGTTTCTCTGACAATCTCACATGTAAAAAAAGAAGACGAAGGATTTTACTACTGCGGGAAAGTTTACTTGGACAAAGCTACATTCATCACAGGAACTGTCTTGGCTGTAAGAGGTAATTAACTAAATTAAAACTGTTTGTACAATACACACTCAATTTCTGAGCACTGTATATTTAATTACCATCATAAATAACAAGTTAGTACATTCTGGAAAGGGTTAGGGTTTTTTAAAATTCTTTATTTTAATTACTATTTTGTGGTGTTTTTGTTTTGGTCTGTGGTCATCAAGTCAAAGTCCCTCTGATGCCAGAATCTGGTTTTCCCAGTCAGTCTCCTGTCCCAGTACTAACCAGCTCTTTAGGCGTATGGGTGCGGCGCTGAACTCTCTTTTGATAGCCCTCGGCCTCTCACCTAAAGAGCTAGGGATACAGTGTGGGGGCTGGTCGTCTCTGGTAATCATGGTGATTTAACTGTAAAAATATATATATATATATCCCTCAATTTGTAAAAAAAAAAAAATAATAAAAAAAAAAATCCTCGGCAGTGTAAATTGAAATTAATACATTCTGGAAATGGTATTTTATTATTATTATTATTATAATTATTATTATTATTATTATTATTTGGTGATTGAACTGTAAATAAATAAATAAATAAATACTACCTTGTTTAAAATAAATTTAAAAAACCCAAATAAATAGACATAAATAAATAAATTTCTGGCAGTGAGAATTGAAATTAATAGATTCTGGGATTTTTTTCTTTATTTTTAAAATTATTTATTGGTGATTGAAGTGTAAATAAATAAATCAATACTTTAAAAAAAAACAGCTTGTTTAAAAAATAAATAAATAAAACTCTCTGTCACAGTGAATTGAACCAAATGTATTGCCAGATTAAAAAACAAAATCATTTACAAGATATAATTTTATTCATATCACACTTTTAACAATTGGCAGCTTTACAGATCTCCAAATATCACGATCGATTGAGTTCTATCCCTAAAAACATAAACATTCTTCACTGTAGAGGTTTTAAGAGGTCCACACTGCACTGTAAAAATGATTTGCTGTTTTAACTTAAAAAAAAAAAGTTAGTACCCGGGCTGCCTTAAAATTTTGAGTTCAGTGAAATTCATATCGGAAGTTAAATTGTTCGCCTCATTGTGTTAATTTACGATATGAATTTCAATGAACTCAAAATTTTAAGGCAGCCCGGGTACGAACTTTAAGTTAAAACAACAGATCATTTTTTACAGTCTGGACAACATTGAAAACTTCACTGTAATTGACGACTCTGTGTGAGAACCAGAAGTAATTTGGTCCAAAACAGTGAGTTTGTGAATTATATCTCTGTTTTATGTCCAAAAAAACCCAACCATTTTGGACTAAAGACTCAAAAGTACAATGAGAAAAGAACTCATGAAGCTCATATCCACCAGGTGAAGGGTTTCATTGGTGGCCACAGATACAGTATGTGCACGATGGAGGATTTTGGTAAAGAGACATTTTGTCAGCATGTCGTTGCTTTGATTTAACGATCACAACTTTGACTAATATAAGATGGATCAGGATGAACATGACGGAGAATGAAGTTTTAAAAATGTTGGTTGGACAGACAGTGGAACAACAGGGCTGATCGCTAAAGACATCACTTTAGACAGGTGTTTGGGGAATATGAATGCACTGGGGATGTGGTTTATGGATTAATTGTGTATTTTTAGTTTTCTAAGTCTTTTAAATACATGGCTCTGGTGGTAACTTCATCATCTCTGTTTTTCTTTTTCCATTTTTATGCTGTGAAATGGCTCTTGTTAAGCACTTTGTGACATTTCTCTGTGAAAAGCACAATACAAGCAAACTTTTCTTCCTGAGTCACTTACTTTATCACATCGAGATTGTTTTTTAGTCGAACGATTCTGGTGCCATGATTCTTCTTCTACTTTTGTCCTTTCAGTTTGAGAACTTGTTTGAAAAACAGTTTCCAGGTAAATGTAGATGAAAACACCTGAGATCTCACCCCGTCTCTATCACTCTGAACAGGTGATGGAGATGTAAAAGTGTCAGTGATCCAGAGCGGCGTGTTGGACTCGGTTCCTGCAGGAGCGTCAGTGACTCTGCAGTGCTCGGTTCTCTCTGAGAGCAGAGCAGCAGAACACCAAGTGCTCTGGTTCAGAGCTGCTTCACCACAATCCCATCCTCAAATCATTTACACTCATCACAACAGCAGCCGTCAGTGTGAGAGCGGCTCTTCTACACACACCTGTGTGTACGACTTCTCCAAGAACATCCTCAGCATCAATGATACTGGAACTTACTACTGCGCTGTGGCCATGTGTGGGAAGATCATTTTTGGGAACGGGACTCGAGTACAGTTGGAGAACTCTCCAAAATGTGGTTAGTAATAAAAGTTCTGTCATCCATCCATCCATCTATCTATCTATCTATCTGTGAAATTGTTAATATGATCAGTGTTCTTTCTGTCCTGAAGTGATCTACCTCGCAGTGGTGGTGGCAGTGTGTGTGGTTGTGATCTTCGCTCAAGCTTTTATAATCTGTAAAATGAAGAACTGTCAACAAACCAGAGGTGAGCCTGAATCATACAGAAGTGCAGAGAATTTTGCTAATTAATTTTTCTCTCGACTTCAATATTACAGAATGTTTTGTGTAGATTTCTAACATTCCAACAAATATATTTTACATCCTAGAAATCATATATTATATAAACATATGATCAATGTTTTTTATATTTATAAATAAACATTGATTATCTCATTACAATGGCACTTGTTAAGGGGTGGGATATATTCGGCAGCATGAGAATCGTCAGTTCTTGAAGTCGATGTGTTGGAAGCAGGAAAAATGGGCAAGCGTAAGGATCTGAGCGACTTTGACAAATTGTGATGGATAGATGACTGGGTCTGAGCATCTCCAAAACTGCACATCTTGTGGGGCGTTCCTGGTATGCAGTGGTTAGTACCTACCAAAAGTGTTCCAAGGATCCAAAGGACAACCGGTGAACCGGCAACAGGGTCATGGGTGTCGAAGGCTCATTGATTCACATGAGGCATGAAGGTTAGCTCATGTGATCCAATTCCACAGCAGAGCAACTGGAGCACAAACTGCTGAAAAAGTTCATGCTGGCTCAAACAGACAGGTGTCAGGATGAACGTTTTCAGCAGTTTGTGCTTCAATAGTTCTCCTGTGGGATTAGACCATATGAGCTAACTTTTGTGCCCCATGTGAATCAATCTGCCTTTGACACACATGATCCTGTCGCTGGTTCACTGGTTGTCGTTTGGATCCTTGAACCACTTTTGGTGGGTAAAAATCATTGCATATGAGGAACACCCCACAAAATGTGCCGTTTTGGAGATGCTCAGACCCAGTCATCGAGCCATATAATATATCCATGGTTAGGGTTAGTCTTAGGGACATGATGTAAAGAGATGCTGTCAACCAAAAATGGCTTAAAAATAATGAAATGAAATGTTTCAACATTCAAAAAAAAACAATAATATATACAGTAATTAGTAAGCCAGAATAAATGACACAAAGTCAATATTTGGAGCAAGATGAAATTTCCTTTGCTTTAAAATAAATAAATAGTAGTCTCAGGTCAAATGAGTGCAGTTTTATGCGGAAATGAGCTGTAGGTTTTACTGAGCATTTTACAGAACCAGACACAGTTCTTCTGGATGCTTTGTCACACTCGATTCTTAATTTTGCCACAAAACCCAGAAGTCTTCATTATGTTTTTTTTTTTTAATCTGAAAAGAAAGTGCTCTCTTATGGAATATGCTGCTCAGAGACAAAAGTTTATTCATTATTTAAAAAAGTGAACTTTTGGAACTCTAAAATGTTTTTGTAATGTTTTGAATCAATAATGTAGAAGTCATAAAATAGAAATCTATAGCAAAGGTAGTATGAAAGAAACAATAGGGTGCCAAGACTTTTGTACAGTACTGTGTACAATAAATATATATATATATATATATATATATATATATATATATATATATATATATATATATATATATATATATATATATATATTTTTTTTTTTTCCTTTCTTTCAACAGTGAGATCTCAACGAGATTGTGTGGTCGAGGAAACACCCAATCAGGTAAATAATCTTAACCCTCATCCTACCGACATATTTTACATACAAATCTTACCGACTGGGTCCGTTTGGACCCCAATTACAATATGTGAATTTTTTCAATAAGTATTGATGACAAACAACATTTTTAGTTAGAACTTATTTTATTTATTAAAAACAAACAGGATTTCAATTTAAAAAATGCTCATTATTAACAGTTTATCTACTCTAACTAAGCTATAATCGGCACATACTACCCTAAAAAATAGGCACAGTTTGAGATATTTTGCCGATTTTTTGTAACTGAATTACCTGAAATTCAAATGGAGTTGTATTTGTGTCAGACAGAGTCTAAATGTGAAAAAATATAAGCATATGCAAGAATGTTATATGAAAATAAACATTTCTGAACACAGAATCTATGTTCTGTACAAGGTTTACTGACTGGAGTCGTTTGGGTTGGGTTGAGGAAGCTGGTTAGCATTAACTTGTTCTCCATTCCCTGGGTCTACGGATTCAGCGTCACTATATTCTGACTGTTCTGAAATATAATCCTCTTCTGCATCTGATAGGTCTGAAACCTCTAAATCAGACCCATCATCTACCTCTAGGATAGCTCTTAGGGCTTGAGCAGCAGTGTATCTTGCCAGTCTTCTATTGTTTGCCATTATTCACTGTAAAAAACAAAAAACAAAATCAGTATGATATATGCATCAAAAATGTTGACAAATTCACATTTCTGACTGGGGTTTGATCGGATCCCAAAGGACTATTGTTTATTATTGCTGCATAACAATTAGAAACCTGAAATAAAATGTTGTTTTGGAACAACCTGACAGAGTCTGACAAAGTCATAAAATATATATATATATATATATATATATATTTTTTTTTTAATTGTGAATAATAATTGTGTGGCATTTGAAAAATACCCTCTGGGGTCCAATCGGAGCCCAGTCGGTAGGATGAGGGTTAAATAATGTCTCCATTCTCTCAGGAACAAACTCCTCGATTTCTCGGTGTCACTGTGATGATTGAGATCTCTGTTTGTCTATTCGTTCTCACAGGGTCGTGATGCAGTGGAGCTGAATTACGCGGCTTTACATTTCAAAAAGAACAAAACGAAAAGAGTGACAAGAAAGAGAGAAAAACCTGATTGTATTTATTCTGAAGTGTCTTCTGGTACCTAGATTATATTTCTAATTTATTTTATTTAATGTATTAAAGAGTTCTGTTTTAAGGTTTAATTTTCAGAAGTGAAATTTATTCCACGTGTGGTGAGTTTTCTCTTGTGCACTGATTCGGACTGTGAGATTCGATCTGATGACTAAAACCTAATGTCTATGAAATAAAAATCCAGGTGTGTGATTCTTTCTGCGTGAAATTCCGCACAGTCAAAAATCAATCTGTACTTGGAGTTCACTTTGTGTATGATGATGTTCAGTGACAAAAAGTCTACAGACTTGTCCTTGAAGTGTATTTTATATCTACACTGGGACATTTTCAAAGAGCATGTCCTGTAGTGTTAATGCCAGAATTACACACACTGTTATAAAACTCACTACAAGTGCTTTTTTAGGTCACAAGTGAACACGTGTTTGTGACAAATTTCATTTCCTGCTCTTGTGGCTAACTGCTGTGACTGATGATGATGTGTAAAATAAAAACTCAACACCATCTTCCATCAACCACCAACACAACACACACTCCCTGGTCAAGAAAGCCCAGCTCCACCTGCACCGTCTCAGAAAGCTGAAAAAGTCAGAGCTGTAATCAGCGTTTACCCCTTTATCAGGAATTGTAATATTCTCCAGTATTGGAAAGCAAGAGGATGGAGAATAATCAGAGTTTCTATCCATCCCAACCACAGACTCTTCTGCCTACGAGCTTGTGGTAAGAGATACTGCAGCGTTTGAGCTACAGCAACAGACTCTCCAACAGCTTCTTTCCTCAGGATGGAAACGTCATAAATGTTCAGCTCTCAGGACTCAAAAGCAGATTCACCACTCGGCTTCTTTACATGATGTGTTGGAAAACCAGCACCATTTACAATGCTTATTTTATACCTTTAGACATTTTGTAAGAAAGCAACAAGAACAAAACAAATTAAAATCCTGGACTCTACAATACATGATTATGAATCACTTTCTGGAAGGTTCCATCTTGCTTGTTTGATGCTTCACTTCACTTTTCTTCATGTAAAATGTGTTTGAAGAGGTTTTACTCAACACTCAGTGATCAAGAAAAAACTACTTTGGTATTTCTGGGCACCACATTCACAGCACCTGATTTTCAGTGTAATTTCACTCGAACCCGGAAACACAAGCAGCACAGAGGTGCATGAATAAACAAGCCCCGCCCCCAGGGAATGGACTCAGTCACAGTCCTTGACTTCAGTTGAAGGCAAACACACATCATTTTTATAAACACGCCAGTAATTGAACATAACTTTTGTTTCAACTCAGAAATTTTCTGATAATGTTGAAGATTTTTGTTACGTCTTTAAGTAAATTGTGAATACATTTATTTTGTCCTGAGCCAAACTCAGAGACAGACAGATGACACCCCTTCAGACCCTGCGTCCACTGGAATGGACATGACATACCGTATTCTTTGTTTTAAACCAATAAAAATGCATTTTTTTTTTCAATTTGAACAAGTGTTGCCAGGCAAAACAAACCTCATCCAGCAGCACTTATTTTATACCTATATGTTGATAATGGCAATATTCCTCAATCATCAGCTGTCAGGTTATAGTCCTATGAAAACCCATGACCTTGAGTTTGACATTTCAATGTCACTCAAGGTCAAAGCTCATGGTGCCAAATGAAATCCCATATGGCACTTCCTAGAAGTTGATAATGGTAAATATCTGTCAACCATCGACCATTTACAAGTTAAAGCCCTTTGAAAACCCATAACCTTGAGTATGACCGTTCAAGGTCAAAGATCATAGTGCCAAATGAAAGGCCATATGTGAGTTCCTATATGCTCATAATAGTAAACATCTGTCGATCGGCAACAGTTTTTGAGTTCTCATAGAAAATATATTATTCTGACAGAAAGGTTGACCTTTCCAGTGGCCTTGACCTTCCCCTTGATCCAATCACCCCCAAAATTTAAACAGGTAAATTACGGATCATTGCCCACCTACCCTGAACATTTTAAGTCAATTGGTGCAATCGTGTGGGCGGCACGGTGGTGTAGTGGTTAGCGCTGTCGCCTCACAGCAAGAAGGTCCTGGGTTCGAGCCCCGGGGCCGGCGAGGGCCTTTCTGTGTGGAGTTTGCATGTTCTCCCCGTGTCCGCGTGGGTTTCCTCCGGGTGCTCCGGTTTCCCCCACAGTCCAAAGACATGCAGGTTAGGTTAACTGGTGACTCTAAATTGACCGTAGGTGTGAATGTGAGTGTGAATGGTTGTCTGTGTCTATGTGTCAGCCCTGTGATGACCTGGCGACTTGTCCAGGGTGTACCCCGCCTTTCGCCCGTAGTCAGCTGGGATAGGCTCCAGCTTGCCTGCGACCCTGTAGAAGGATAAAGCGGCTAGAGATAATGAGATGAGATGAGATGGTGCAACCGTCTAGACAGTAGATAGTTAACAGACAGACACACAAACAAACAGCTCTGATTACCTCACCACACTTACTCCATCGTGGGCGGGGTAATAATGCTTGGTCACTGATTGGTTGCTGATTATCCAATCACAATGAAGTTATGACCTGTAACTTGCTCTCAGAAAGTTTCAGCCATCACACAAGACAAGCGTGGCTCACCATGTGGACAGGAGGAGGAGCCAAGCACCTTTCTCACCTTTCAATATTAATTTATGTCTATGGTAGTGTAATATATTTGCACTAAATATAATCTTAATCTTATCAAGTGATTGTATTTAAAGTTAACTTGAATATATTTCAAAGCTCTAAAGCACAGGATTTAAGTTTAATGTCCATCACAATGGACTTCAGGTGCTGAAAGACAACAGCAGGAGCTTGATGATTTAGTGTTCGTATACCAGGCTGTGAATTTCTGGAAGCTTTTCAGAGCTAAAATGTAGTTTGACAATATAGTAATCATCATCAAAGTATTTTTTTTAACTTTATAATGATGTACTTTTAGAGTATAAAGTCACAGACTTTCTTGAACTTCTGATAAATGGAGAACTGTCTGATCTTGACTGCTTGGATTCAGGAAATGAGGCAGATGAGGCCAGGAGTAAGGGAGTAAAGTGAGTAAAAGATGATGTTTTATTGGTTTCAGAGAGGGACAATGACAATGGAGAGGTTTCACTGTCATTGAACGCCAGAAGAATTTGAGGTAGCAGCTGAGGTTGAGGTAGAGACAGTGTAGGGACAGAGGAGCATGAGGATCTAACAGTTACCAGGAAGGAAGAGATTAAATAGTGTTGTAGGCCTTTCACTACCATCCTGGATCTCCTTCATTTCTAAATGAATGTATTGTGAGAGTTGAAAAACCAGTGGGGGTGAAACGTGGAAGGTCCAGCACGTCTCCTGAGCCAGTTCACATCCATCAACCCAAACATGATCAGGATATAAGGCCCCGACCTGAAGTACAGTTCGACATGGTGGACCACATGCCGAATTATGATGACAAGAAAGAAGCTACCAGATGCAAGAGGATCTACGGTATATGTATATATAAGTCTTTTGTGACAAATTCAACATTCAGCTGTGCTTTTTACCAAACTGAAATTGTTTCAACGCATTCCTCATATAAAATATAATACAAAATAATGTAATAATAATATAAAATAATAATAAATAATTACAAATAATATAAAATGTTACATAAATAATATACAAAGTTGTTCTGAAGGTTTCTTGAGATTTTATGTTGATTTAGTCCTGGTGTCCATTGTAATGGACAAGAAAAAAAAGAAATAAAAATATGTGTTGGCAAAAAAAATATATATATATTCAGACTTCATTTCTACATTGAACAAAAGTAAAAATCAGCTGTGGAAACATTTTCTTGCTCAGTAGAAAAAAAATCAGGTCTGAAGGGGATAAAGAATGTTTAGCGACAGTGAATAAAAATATGATTATGCGCAAATTTATTTAATATGTATTATTCTGCAACTATTGTGAACAAATATAAAAATATTATCAACTTTTTTTTGTTTTTTTTCCTTTTGTACTTTCACCAAATACAGTCATTTTGCTTCTAGAAATCCGTTCATCATTCTGCAGATCAATTATCTGTCCAGCTGAAATGAGCAAAAATATTTAACAATAGTTTAATAATCTTTGAGTGATTATAAGCTTGTAATGAAAAATATGGAATAAATTGACACACAGTCGAGATATTTAACCTGCTAAAACATTTTCACTGCTTCTGCCGTGTGTTTCTCCATTTATTATGAATCATTTATGTTACAGCGTGCAGTTTTAGTCACATCAGCGTACACACACTCATCTGATGAACCAGATTTCTTTGTTTCAGCTTTGGGTTTCCTCTTAGAGAAATGCACAGCTGCATAATTCAGTGTTTCAGCTTCAGATTCCTTTAAAAATATTAAGAATAAAGCAAAAACAAAATAAGAATTTCAGCTCACAGTAAAAACCAGACAATCTGTGGAACTGCACGATACACACTCACTACACAGTTAATGTTCATCAACATTAAACATAAAAGCTGGGGATTGTTGTGAAATCTGATCAAACTGACTGTATAAATGACATCGAGAACATTATCAGGAAAAATATCTGAATGGAGCAACATTTCACATGTAGACTAATGAGTAAATAAAGGAGACATTGTGATATCTACATTAAATAAACAACATGATTAAAGTGTAGAGTATATAATAGAATAAAAACCAGTGCTATTTTTATTGCACACGTACCTGATTCATTCCTGGAGAATTTTCTACAGAAGCGTTTACTATTAATACAGAAACACACATTAGTGTCTTTGATAGGAATAAAAGTCACTGGAATTTTTATCTGATCACAGAAACACTTACTTTTATCCCATTTTCTTCTCCTCAGTATGAAATAAATGAGAAAGAAAATCAGAAGTGCACACAAACCCAAAGCCGTTCCCAAACCGAGCACTGAGGAGTGGAGAGATCTGGTCACTTCTGAGAATGTTATTTCACTATATTATGAATTAAGGATGATTAATTAATAGTGAATTATCAGGCATCTGACCTGTTTTCTCTTGTGTGTTCATGTTAGTGCTGTTTCCATGCAGTGTTGGTTCACAGCCCACTGAATTATCACCCAGAGCTGGTTTAGATGTTTCTGATTCAATAGTAACATGTTCACCTGGAAACATTTATCATCATTCACTGACTAAAAGTCTGTAACTCAGTGTAGTTGAAGAAGAAAACACAGTGAACATTTCACTACTTCAGGATTATTTGTCTTCCAGGCTGAACATGTTAATGATAATAAGGAAAAATATCACGACATTAAACCAGGAGTTTAAGAAAGTTTAGTGGAAATCCTACCTTTAATTTTTAAAATAAGTTCCATCTGCAAACATGGGGTTGGAGTCCGTCAGTGCACAGTAGTACATGGCTTCATCAGACTGAATGATGTTTAAAATGGTCAGATTGAAGCAGTTTGAAGATCTTTCTATTTGGAAACGTGACTTTTGGGATTCATTGTAAAATTTTTCTCCAGCACTTTTATACACCCTGACTATAATCTGAGGTTTTTTTCTGTTTGGTTGCTTAAACCAGGCGATCATCCCAACTACATTTTCAGAAATACAACACTGCAGAGTCGCCGAGTCTCCGATATCCACACTGAGCTCTTTATCAGGCTGATAAACTCCTGACTCTGTGAGGGATTGTGCAGCAACCCAGCGTCTACCAGGTTGGACTGGATCTAGAAAAGAAGAAACAAAAAACACATTAATTCACGAGTGAATGCATTTCAAAAAAATCAACATAAAAGCTTCAACATACAGGTTCGGAAACTGGTTGAGAGTAATAAGCTCAGTAAACTTTATTTATTAATTTTTAAACATATGAAACTAGATGTGAATAATTGACTCATATTACTTACACATGGTGCTGAAGATCAAAATTAAAATCCAGAAACAAGTCATTTTTCATTTCTTCGTACTTCTACAGTGTTTGTATATCATTTATGAGCAGAATATGAATGCACTTGAAGCAGGGTTTGGATTTATATTTATACTCCAGGCGCTCTGTACTGAACACGCCCCAGAATATGACGTGATTGGGTGGAATAAAAAAAAAGACATGATCAGTGAGCACATGATATTCTGATCTGCCTACATCGACCCCACATTGTTCCATATTTGTGTTTTGGTGTTGCACAGTGAGGTCTTGACAAAGATGTTCTGACAGAATGGAAAATGTGGTTTACTCGTACACTCTCGTGCGCCTACACTAATGCCTTATTGTTTATTTTAGTTGCCTTCTTAATTTAACTTGTATGAACAAAATTCCAAATCAGTAAATGTAAATGCAGTAAAAGTGAATGAACTCGTGACACATTTGACCCAATAGTGACCATCCTGGAACATGGGCGTGTCAGTGTTGTGTTCTTCTGAGATATGAAGCACAAATGTAACCTCAAGGTCTGATCAACAACACTGACCACCTGATTATTTATTTATTCATTTATTTATTTATTCCATCCATCCGTCCATTATCTGTAACCGCTTATCCTGTACAGGGTCGCAGGCAAGCTGGAGCCTATCCCAGCTGACTACGGGCGAAAGGCAGGGTACATCCTGGACAAGTCGCCAGGTCATCACAGGGCTGACACATAGACACAGACAACCATTCACACTCACATTCACACCTACGCTCAATTTAGAGTCACCAGTTAACCTAACCTGCATGTCTTTGGACTGTGGGGGAAACCGGAGCACCCAGAGGAAACCCACGCGGACACGGGGAGAACATGCAAACTCCGCACAGAAAGGCCCTCGCCGGCCACGGGGCTCGAACCCGGACCTTCTTGCAGTGAGGTGACGGTGCTAACCACTACACCACCGTGCATTTATTTATTTATTTATTTATTTATCTCCAGACTTGTGTGCTTTCTCCCAATTACAGAATAAAATAAACCAGACAACAGAAAACATCTGTACAAAACACAACAGGAGAGTATAACATTTATTATTGAAATTTTTCAAGTGATTACAGTCATGTACAGATTTGCGTTTTTTTATGTAATTGATTGTTAATAATCATTTTGATGGAATAAGAAGAAGAAGAAGGATAGGACACAGTTGTATAATATTTCACAGTTTCATATACATCACTTCAGAGTACACCAACTTGTCTGAGAAACAAACTCCACTTCCCTTCTTGGGAAACTGTAAAGCTGCGTAAGTCCAGGACTCGACATGAGAGTCCTGGGAAAGATAAATAAATAAATAAATTAATTAATTAATTAATTAATTAATTAATTAATAGTTCAGAGTAACAGATGGGATACAGCGTGTCAGTGGTTTGTATAATGTGAGTGAATCTTAAATCTAAACCATTATAATTAGCACTGAATGAATGTAGCAGCATATAAAGAGGATGAATGAGTCAGGAAATGTGATTGGAGGTGAGATTTCTCCAGAATTAAAGGACACATCGACATTTAACCAGAATTACAAAAGAGTATATAAATACTATATCACCTGTAATCTACAGACTCACCTCCCTCGTTCCTGCTGAACCTTCTGTTGAAGCCTTCACTATTAATATGGAACAAAAGCCGATTAGTGACAGAAGTGAACTGAAGTCATCATTATCTGATCACAGAATCACTTACTTTTATCCCATTTTCTTCTCCTCAGTATGAAATAAATGAGACAGAAAATCAGAAGTGCACACAAACCCAAAGCCGTTCCCAAACCGAGCACTGAGGAGTGGAGAGATCTGGTCACTTCTGAGAACGTTATGAACCATGAACGCAGTTTATTGTGAATTATAAAATTATGAGACATCTGACCTGTTTTCTCTTGTGTGTTCATGTTCGTGTTGTGATCACACAGAGCTGGTTTCGATGTTTCTGATTCAGTGGTAAAACTCTGACCTGGAAACATTTATCATAAATCACGGACTAAAAATAAACCCTGAATGCCGTGTTGTTAAAGTTACCAAACACAGTGAACATTTCACTCCTTCACACACTAACAGTAATGAAGAATGAAACGTTTCTACATTTAACCAGCACATTATTCATTTCAGTAGAAATCCTACCTTTAAATTTTAAATCAGTTCCTTCTCCAAACACAGGGTCGGGTCTCGTCAGTGCACAGTAGTACACGGCTTCATCAGACAGCGTGGTGTTTAAAATGGTCAGATTGAAGCAGTTTGTATGCTTTTTAATCTGGAAACGAGGATGTTGGAATTCATTTTAAAATGTTTCTCGAGCCGCGTTAAAGAATCTGACGATTATTCGAGGCTGTTTTCTGTTTTCTTGCTTAAAAAAGATCATTTCTTCAACTTCGACTTCAAAAATATAACACTGCAGAGTCGCCGAGCCTCCGATATCCACGATGAGTTTCTTATCAGGCTGATAAACATCTGGCTCTGAGGATTGTGCAGGAACACGGCGTCTAGCAGACTGGACTGGATCGAGAAAAAAACACAACCATTAATTTTGTGAAAAATGCAACAAATAAATTTAACATCATTTGCTGAAGACTAATCAGCTCCAGGATTTTTTTTTTTTTTTTTGAGATATAGTCTGGTCCTTAAAAGTAATCCTAAAGAACCAATAAACAGAATGAGAAAAAATAAAATACTCACACATGGTGCTAAAGACCAAAACTGAAATCCAGAATCCAGTCATTTTAAATTTCCTTTCGATCTCATTTATAATCAGATTATGAATGTGCATGAAGCAAGGATTTTATTTATACTATCACTGGTCTGGACTGAGCACGCCCCAAATACACCATGTGATTTTTTTTTTTTTAATAAAAAGGAAAAAAAAAGCAGACACAATATGCCACGCAGTGTTTTGACCCAACCACATCTCACCCCATTCAGCTCCAGTGGTTTCTGTGCACTCACACGTGGAATGGAAACTTCACTGAAGTTTATTTTCAGGCCCGAATCATAACCAGCTTTAAAGAAAATCTTGCGTGAATCGTTCAATCAGCATTGTTGATAACGTCAGAAGAAAATCTAATTAATTTATATTTATTTCGTCCATGTGCTTTTATCGAGAGCAACTTCCAGATTTACAAAACAAGATGTTAAAGAAACAAGTTACAAGCTACAAATGTAATAAACAAAATCCAGTGAATCTGCACAGCATTACGATTGAGCATTTTAGCCTTTCAGACCACTGAACGTCTTTTAAATCAGTAATATGTCCATATGATTAGAAATAAAGTATGAGATTCTGAATTGGCTCAGTGTTATGTGATTTTTTTATCCTTTTATAGTTATGTGTAATGTTATGGGATGTCCATGAAATGAATAAGTTCCTGTTATCACTTCACAGCGTAAACTGGAGTTATTTCACCAGCTTTGTATCACGCAGCTTGTCATGTGACTGAGAAACTACATCACATAAACACTGCTGTCCTGACGAGCTCTGAAAATGTTAAAGTACAGCTTTATTTAACAGGGATTTGAACATGTGAGCGCTGCGTGAGGGAAGCTAAGGACACTGTGGGTGGTAAAAAGAGCAACTGGACTTGCTTGAAGATTCTTGAAGACGTTTCACGTCTCATCCGAAAGGCTTCTTCAGTTCTGTCTGACTAATAGGGAGTATCAGGTATTTATACACCTGATTAAATACCTGATTCTCCCTATTAGTCAGACAGAACTGAAGAAGCCTTTCGGATGAGACGTGAAACGTCTTCAAGAATCTTCAAGCAAGTCCAGTTGCTCTTTTTACCACCCACAGTTTACTATGACCTGGATGACTGAGAATCTTCACAGACATGAAGCTAAGGACAGCTACAGCAGAAAGGTGGAGCAGAAGCTGAAGGAGAACATCATGAGGGAGGTCTGGGAACCCAGCAAACATACAACGTATTTACAATGTAGTGGTTTGATAGTGGTTTGGTAATGTCAGGGAAATACGTCGTCGTTACGTAGTAGGCACATCCTAATACAACGTTGTGCCAATACGTAATGACAACATAGTGGTAATATGTTATCTGGTGACCATCCAGTGACGTATGTCCTACTACGTAGTCAACATGTTGTGTGTATTTTCTATTTGATGATCGATGTATTAATAATTTGCTTTCGTACATTTTGTTGTATGTCTCTATGAATAACATTAACAATGTGATCTTGGTCTTTTGATGAATTGATTGTATTTTAACTTTAAAATAGCGCTGAATGAGGTCATTTCAATGAAATAAAAGTTCGTAGATTCATGATTTTGCAGTTAGGCATGTCTTATCAGTTTATCTGCATTGTAACACTCTAATATAACTATTAGTGGTATTTTTTTTAAATCCAAAATCATGTTTGGTGCACGCAAAACTTTAACTGAAGGGGAGGACTTTCTCATGATCCGTGATTGCCAACAAATTATTTCCGTGACTGGTGATTTGAGCCTGTTTCTATTCCTGTGATGTGTGATTGAGAATGTTTATGTTTGTGACCCCCAAGGGCGGATCCGGAGGAGGGGTTTAACCCCCCTTCAGCGACCAGGGGAAGGGGGGGGTATAAAAGAGTAAACACAACAGAAAACTTGAAGCAAACAAAATTATTCAAAATATGCTCAAATTCACTTAATGAAAATGTGCAGTTTCATTTCCCAGCGCGCCTTCGGGCCGCTCGCCGACGCTTTTCGTAGAAATTATCAATCCAATCCAATCCCTGCCCCTCTCCCTGACCCCCTCCACCCTGTTAACTTGGCGGGAAAAGGGCATATGCTGGCTGACCTCTATCCCATCATGCTTTGCGGGTCTGGATCGCATCAGTCTTTCAAAACCCATTGGAGCAACTCCCGGCCTCCCAGTTTGTTTTTATTGGTGCGAAGGTAAGGTGTTTGGTTATAATTGGAGAGCTTTGATCGGCAGACTCTTTCAAGGTAAGAATGTTACCCTTGCTATTGTTGTCACTATGTGAATGTAAGGTGATTAAGTCTGACGATATATTATATGCAAATGTTACCGTTAAATGTTTATTTTAATGAATGTTAGTGTGTGAGTCTCCACGGCAGGAAAGCGCGCGCGGCGCCATGTTGTTTGTGGGGGATGATGAGCGCGTGGTGGAGATCATTTTATGAAAAGATAGAAACACTACTTGAACAAATGACTTACATTTGTGATCTGTCAGTCTGAATATCTGTGTAGTGACATCCAGTACTAATAATATTACTTATGTGTGGTATTTTATCATAAAATCCAACCATTTTTTAAATGTATGTCTTTAATTCATGAATGCATATTTTTTTTTATGTGGCCCATGACACTAACCATTTCCTTTTTATGTGTTTTTATAGATTATCAGAGAAAGGTCGTGATGCACGTAGATGAAATTGTGCAGAATTATCTGGAGGTACTTACCTCTTGCAAATATTTTATGTGTACATACATCACTTAATATGGCCATATAATGGTAAACAAGGATTTCCCAATTTATCATTGATTATAATTCTATTTGCAGGCTCGCGCTGCTGTGGCTGCAATAACTAAGGAGACGACTACTGTACCAACCCACCATTCATCTGATTCAGAAACCAGAGACAGCTGTTAGCTCTTTCACTGCTAGAATTTTGATTATTGAATACTGGTTCACCATTAAATATTTTCTAGAGCCAGAACAAAAATAATGTTTGGCACGTGTGCAAATATTGCAGTCAGTCTCTGTAGGTTTTTATGCCATTTTAGTGTAATGTAATATCTGACCAGCGGCCATCATAAAAGTGAAGAATAATACCTTTAAGTTCCTTTGCATATTCATGATTACATTTGATTCAGGTAATGCATGTATGAATCTTCTATTTCATCCTGTGAAACTACAACACATGACCTGTTATGTTTGTCAATTGTACTAGTACACGCGGTTTTACATATATTGTTCACATTTCTAACCTAACCTGGCTGATGCAGCTATTTTTTTTTTTTTTTTTGTGGAAATAAATGCACCAACTATGCAAAATATCGTTGCTTCTTCCATATTTTCTGCATAATATTACTTGGGTTTTGTCAGGTAGTAGAAAGGATGTGAAAATGTAAGGTGGTGAGAACGTGACCATATGAGTGTGAAAGTATCCATAGTATCGTGGGAAGGTCCCCATAGGGTAGTGGGAAGGTGCCCATAAGGTTGTGGGTATGTAGTTTCTCTACGTAACTTCACGACATAGTAAAAACGTTGCTGGTAGTCCAGAATTTTATGTAGTAACTAGGTAAAAACACTACGTAACATCTACCAAACCACTACATTGTAAGTACGTAGTTACTACGTAAAATTGTTACCTGGGAAGGTGTAAAAACCATCACAGGCCACAATACAAAGACCAGAGTCATGGAGGGGGCAGTGGAGAGGGTGAACGGGTTGAATGACTTCTTCAACCAGTTCAACCAGCCCACATCCCCTCCAGTGGCGGCTGCTGGTTTTTAAAACAGGGGAAGCCCATTTTACGCATTCATCGTAAAACCTGTAGGCCAGATATCAAAGCATAGAAAGGTGTGCCCCATTAGCACAGTGAACTAGGCAACCCTACCTAGTGGCAGAAAGTATTTTTGCTTGTACATTTCATGTTATAGTCTGGCTTGCCAGGCTAGTGCCTCATATCCTTAATCAAAAATATCAAACATCCAAAAATCACTGGCTATTCAACGAAGAGCCTTGAACATCATACCCTGATATGCAACACAGAGTCTTTAACACAACACCCAGCTGTACAACACATCCTTGAACATCTTCTGCAACACAGTCTGGAAATTCATAACTAGGTAGGCTATGCAACACACAGAACCTTGAATATTATACCCAGGTATAACCTATAACACAGAGCCCACCATTCTCTTAACATTACTGAACAATATACACACTTCAGATTCATGAACATGAACACTATTTATACACAAATTCTGCCCTCCGCTCCTTTTCCAGAAAATGGTCTGTGACCCTGTCATACCAGCTGGTTGTGCTTTCCAGAGACTTCACCAATTTCTGTTAGCAGCTAGCACTGCAGATCCCAATAAGGCTCAAGCTAGCCTACAACCAGATTGAACTACAAATGAAATAAACGAGTGAATTCACGAATGATCAAACTGCTAGAATGGATGAAAGTTAACGGAGCACAATGAGTAATATTTACATTTATTTACAGAGTAATGTACAGAGACATCAATGAGAAGAAACGTTTATATGAAAAAAAATTCGGACAGCACTTTGGCACACGACTACACTTTCTCGACATCCGCTAGGGACTGACTGATCTCATGCTTCTGTGTTCCTCGCCGAAGTACCGCCCTCCTCATGTCTTTCAAACACCACCTCCAATAATCCTTTATCAGCCCGGCTTCTTGTCCCTCCCACTGTCTCGTTTAGTCCCAGAGAAGCCCGGCTTCCCTGGAAGTGACGATTTTGTTGATTTTAACCAATAACAACTAGCCGAAATTGGCTGTTCAGAGCCGTCTCGTAGACTTCAACAGATACCCAGCTGCCAGTCAGTGTTGCCAGATACTGCTGACGTTTTCCATCCCAAAATATGTTCAAAACCCCCCAAAATGCACTTAAAACCGCCCAATCTGGCAACACTGCTGCCAGTCCATAGAGCCCATTGAAATAAGAAAGGTTACAGCCTGACAGCAAACGTGATTCTCGTAGCGAACTGCAAGTTCATCAGACATCACTCAAATAAGTTACAGGATAGTTATGAACATAAATACAATCTTGGGCATATATTATGTTATGCAAGTTATTGTTTTAATGAGAATTCAGCATCGTAGATGCCGCAGTTTGGGGAGAGAATTTTAGGGGAAGCGCGGCTTCTCTTGTTGTCTCTGAGAAATCACCCATGGTCCCCTCCCACCCCACCCCCCTCACTGCAGCCATCTCTCCTTCTTCCCTCAACACACCTCCCCCCAGTCATCGCAGCAGCCCCCTCCTCCCCCTCCTCCCCCACCTCAACACAGACTCCTCCATGCATTACTGCAGACCAGGTCAGAGGTCAACTGAGGAAGCTTCACCCCAGGAAAGCAGCAGGCCCGGACAAGGTGTGTCCCCGACTACTGAAGACCTGCGCTCCTGAATTGGGTGAACCACTCCAACGCATCTTCAACCTTAGTCTGCAGCTGGGGAGAGTGCCCACCCTCTGGAAGACATCATGTATCATTCCAGTTCCCAAAAAGAATCGACCCAGTGAGCTGAATGACTTCCGACCAGTGGCACTCACTTCACATCTGATGAAGACGTTGGAGCAGCTCTTCCTCAGCCTCCTCAAACCCCAGGTACGACATGCCCAGGACTGTCTCCAGTTTGTGTACCGGGCAGGTGTTGGTGTGGAAGACGCCATCCTCTACCTGCTACACCGAGCCCACTCGCATCTGGATAAGGGAAATGGCACAGTGAGGATCCTCTTCTTGGACTTCTCGAGTGCCTTCAACACCATCCAGCCCCTTTTGCTTCAGGACAAACTGAACAGGATGCGAGTGGACCCCTGCCTGGTCACCTGGATCTCCAGCTACCTCACTGACAGGCCACAGTAAGTCAGGCTGAAGGACATCACGTCTGACACTGTGATTAGCAGCACTGGAGCACCCCAGGGCATGGTGCTGGCCCCTCTTCTGTTCACTCTGTACACCGTGGACTTCTGCTACAACTCGGAGCTGTGTCACATTCAGAAGTTCACTGATGACACAGCCATCGTTGGGTGCATCAGTGATGACAGAGAGGAGGAGTATAG
The DNA here is from genome assembly GCF_027579695.1 of Neoarius graeffei. NCBI lineage: Eukaryota > Metazoa > Chordata > Actinopteri > Siluriformes > Ariidae > Neoarius > Neoarius graeffei. Next base: position 7,860,246 of record NC_083576.1, on the reverse strand, counting down.
GAGCCTGGTGAGGGACTTTGCTGTGTGGTGCAACAGGAACCATCTGCAGCTCAACACCTCAAAGACCAAGAAGCTGGTCATTGACTTTGGGAGGTCCAGACCAAGGTCCCGACCAGTTCTGATCAAAGGAGTCGAGGTGGAGGCTGTGGATTCCTACCAGTACCTCGGGCTGTGGCTGGACAGCAAGCTGGACTGGACTTGCAACACCAATCACTTATACAGGAAGGGACAGAGCAGGCTATACTTCCTTAGGAGGCTGCCGTCCTTTAATATCTGCAGGAAACTCCTGTGGATGTTCTATCAGTGTGTGGTCTCCAGTGTCTGTTTTACACCGTGGTTTGCTGGGGGGGCAGCACATCCAAGAAGGACACATCCATGCTGGACAAACTGATCAGGCAGGCCAGCTCTGTGGTTGGCATGAAGCTGGACTCTCTGGTGACGGTGGCAGAGAAGAGGACTATGGACAAACTATTGAACATCATGGACGATGCCAGTCACCCTCTGCACACCGTCATCAGCAACCAGAGGAGTCTGTTCAGTGACAGAATGCTCCTTCCCAAGTGCAGGACGAATAGACTCAAAAACTCCTTTGTCCCTCACACCATCAGACTGTACAACTCCTCTGTGGGGGGGAGGAGGGGTAACAGGAGGACAGAGGATGGGAAGGAGCAGTAGCCTAGCCTGACAATAAGCAATACTGGACAATCTGCAATATAATGTGCAACATAAAGTGCAATATCTCTCCTGCTGCCCTGCCCCCCTTTTTTCCCCTCCTCTCTTCCTCTCTTCCCCATATCTTATTCTTTTTCTATTTGTATATGTAAATACTTCCACCATAAGGTCCATTCCTTGTCATGGTGTGATGGCTTGCGTGTCTCCGTGACCCCTAGAGCTATGCCAGCTGGAGTGTAAGCTCCTGGTAGGGCCTCCCATGCTGGATTGGTCCAAGGGTAGAGGCCAGACTAAATGTGGACCAACTGTCCCGGAGTTCAACGGGTTTGCGTAGGGCAACACCCCTGCCTAGAAAAAACTCACATTACAGAAGCATCAACAACAGTTCAAAATCAACAAGACCTGGGAGAGGAAGGGCCTCTACATAGGAGGAGTATAATGCAGTACCGTGAAAGCCGGAAGGAAGCTGTAAGGCTGACCCCCTTCTGACTCCTAGGAAAACAACAAGGATTGCAACGTGGAACATCAGGACAATGTATGAAATGGGAAGAACAGTCCAGGTTGCACAGGAGATGAGGAACTACAACATCTGTCTGTTGGGGTTGAGTGAGACGAGGTGGCTACAGTCAGGACAGCTGAGACTGTCATCGGGAGAAACACTGCTGTACTCGGGACACGCAGAAGCTGACGCCCCCCACTCTGAGGGAGTGGCGTTGATGATGAGTCTGGAAGCTCGGAGGGCACTCATCAGTTGGGAACCAGTCAGCTCACGCATCATCACAGGAACTTTTGCCACCAAGAAGAAGCGGATCAGAATGTATGTCATCCAGTGCTATGCTCCTACAAATGAAGCTGAAGAGGAGGTAAAGGACGACTTTTATTACCAGCTTCAAGCAGTGCTGGACAGAAGGGGAGCTAAAGACATCACAATCCTCATGGGTGACTTTAATGCCAAGATTGGAGCAGATAACACAGGATATGAGGACGTCATGGGCATTCATGGACTTGGACAGATGAATGAAAATGGCGAGTGCTTTGCAGACCTGTGTTCCTTGAATGAGTTGGTGATTGGAGGAAGCATCTTTCCACACAAGCGAATTCACCTGGCCACATGGAGGTCTCCAGATCACATCATGGAAAACCAGATCGACCACATGTGTATCAGTAGGAAAGTCAGGAGATCCTGCCAGGATGTACGGGTGATGCGAGGCCCCAATGTGTCATCTGATCACCACCTTCTCCTGATGACAGCCAGGCTCAGACTCAAGAAGTTTCACACAACTACCAACACGCGCACCAAGTACAACGTGGGACTTCTTAGAACCAAGGAGGTGCAGACGGCATTCCAGATCAGCCTTCGGAACCAGTTCCAGCCATTGCAGGAACTTGTTGAGGAGGGAGAGGTGGACATAGAGAGCCAGTGGGAGCACACGAAGAAAGCTTGGCATGACACTTGTGAAGAAGTGCTGGGAAAGAAGAAAGTGCAGCACAAGGAGTGGATTTCTGAAGCCACCTTGAAGAAGATAGAAGCGAGGAAAGCAAAGAAAGCAGTGCTCAACATGAGCAAGACAAGAGCAGCAAAGGCAAAAGCACAAGAAGAGTACACGGCAGCAGAAAAGGAAGTCAAAAGCAGTGTGAAGAAGGACAAGAAGGACTATATTGACGACCTGACCAAGCAAGGGGAAGAAGCAGCTGGACAAGGAAACATGAAAGACCTGTACATGGTGACAAGGAAACTTGCAGACAAATTCCAGCAGATGGACAAGCCAGTGAAGGACAAGAGTGGGAACCTCCTCACAGCAACAGAGGAACAGCTGAGGAGATGGGTGGAGCACTTCAATGAACTGCTTAATAGACCAGCACCAGAAGCACCACCAGACATCCCACCCACAGAGGCAGAGCTACCAATCAACTGTGAGAAACCTTCCAAGGCAGAGATCAAGAAGGCCATCAAGTCGCTCAAGAATGGGAAGGCAGCAGGACTGGATGAGATTCCACCAGAAGCCATCAAAGCGGACCTGGACACAGCGGTCAACATGCTGTATGACCTCTTTGGCAAGATCTGGGAAGAGGAGAAGATCCCGAATGACTGGAAGGAGGGAATTCTCATCAAGTTGCCGAAGAAAGGGGACCTGACTGAATGCAGCAACTATAGGGGAATCATGCTCCTATCTGTCCCTGGCAAGGTCCTGAACAGAGTGCTGTTGGAGAGGATGAAGGATGTAGTGGATACCAAGCTCCAGGATGAACAGGCAGGATTTCGCAGCAACAGATCCTGTACGGACCAGATCGCCAGCCTGCGCATCATCGTGGAGCAGTCCCTGGAGTGGAATTCCCCCCTCTACATCAACTTCATAGACTATGAGAAGGCATTCGACAGCGTGGACAGAGAGACGCTGTGGAAACTACTGCAGCATTATGGAGTCCCCAGGAAGCTGATCTCACTCATCCATTGCACGTACCAAGGCATGACCTGCAGAGTGGCACTTGCAGGTCAACTGTCAGCAAGTTTTGAGGTTCGAATCGGAGTACGACAGTGGTGCCTACTTTCTCCATTCCTTTCCTCCTGGTCATTGACTGGATCATGAGGACCACAACAACAGGCAGGAACAATGGAATACAGTGGACACTCTGGTCACAGCTAGATGACCTGGACTTTGCTGACGACCTGTCGCTCCTGTCGCACAACCACAGACAGATGCAGGACAAGACCATGTGCCTAGCGGAAACATCAGCAGGGACAGGGCTCAAGATCAACAGCAGGAAAACCGAGTTGATGAAGATCAACACGACGGCCAATACACCAGTCACTGTTGATGGGGAGACAGTCAAGGAGACAGAGTCGTTTGTCTACCTGGGGAGCGTGGTGGACAGGTAGGGAGGCACAGACCGTGACGTGACTGCCAGGATTGGAAAGGCAAGAGCAGCCTTCATTATGTTGAAGAACATCTGGGCATCAAAGGTGATCAGCAAGGGCACAAAGATGGGCATCTTCAACTCCAACGTCAAGTCAGTACTACTCTATGGCTCTGAGATGTGGAGGATGACCAAGGCGACACAACAGAAGATCCAGACCTTCATCAACACATGTCTGAGGCGCATCTTCAACATCAGGTGGCCAGAGAAAATCACGAACGAGGAGCTGTGGCAGAGAGCGGGTCAGAAGGCAGTTTCCAGCCAGATGCTGAGGAGGAAGTGGGGCTGGATTGGACACACCCTCAGGAAGCCAGCATCCAGCATCACACGCCAAGCCTTAACCTGGAACCCGCAAGGGAAGAGGAAGAGGGGCTGGCCCAGGAACAGCTGGAGGTGCGACACTGACGCAGAACTGCAGAGGATGGGAACCAACTGGACAGGTGCGGGAAGGACAGCCCAGAGTTGAGTCAGATGGCGAAACGTCGTTGATGGCCTATGCTCCCCAGAGGGCAATGGGTTTAAGTAATATGTAAATACATAATTTAATTTAACTTATCTCAAAGTTTTTTCTCTATTTTCTTTTCTCTGTTTATCCTGTAATGATGCTGCTGGAATGTTTATTTCTCTGAGGGAACCTGCCCAAAGGGATCAATAAAGTTTTATCTAATCTAATCTAATCTAATCTAATCTAATCTAATCTAATCTAATCTAATTTAATCTAATCTAATCTAATCTAATCTAATCTAATCTAATCTAATCTAAATGTGAAGGCCGTGTGCTGGATTGTGGTTGAGACGAAGTAACTATAGATTACATAATACAAAAATTATTTACAATTATATTTAAAATTTGATTTTGTCAGACATTGTAGACAGGGATTATCTATCACTCACTTCGTTAATACACTCATGTATACACTTGGTCACTTTATTAGGAACACCCAGACATCCACCTGCTGTTTTCTGCAGTTCTCTACTCAGCTGATCACTCGACAGCAGCACGATGCATCAAATCATCCAGATCCAAATCAAGAGCTTCAGTTAATGTTCACAATGTTCAAACATCAGAACAGGAAAAATTGTGATCTCACAGTGAAGTGTGACTTTCTTACACTGCAGCATGGGGGTTGGTTTGGTTCTTCTTATTGATGTTTTTGTCCTGGTTTAGTTCCATCTCACTGGACATGCAGAGGAAACTTCATACAAAAACCACAGACTTCTGATGAACTAGTGTGGTTCAAAAATAGAAACGTACCTGAAAAGGAAATTTAACTCATGACTTGAAGCAGCCAATCAGATGAAAGTCTCAAGAACAAAAACACGGCAGCTTTTCAGCAGCTCGAGCTGAGTGTGACTTCACCTCTGAAGATGACATCACTGTGGATTCTTCTCTTATCTCTGAACATCATCAGTAAGTTTTAAAGAGGTTTTAATACAATTATTATTATTATTATTATTATTATTATTATTATTATTATTATTATTATTAATTTGTTTGCTTATTTGTTGATTTATTTATTATTTTCTAGCTCCAGCCCAATCTGTGGATTTTTCCAAACCATCATTTCTCTCAGTGAAGTCTGGAGAACGTGTGACTCTTAACTGCTCATTTAGAGACATTGATCCGAGTGAAAGTTTGTTCTGGTACAAAGAAATATTTGGAGAAATGCCTCAAAAAGTGGGAGAAAAAATAACTTATCAAGAAATCAACATTTCGCCCATGTTCAATACGTCAGGATTTAAAATGGAGCAGACTGAGAACGGCGTTTCTCTGACAATCTCACATGTAATGAAAGAAGATGGAGGATTTTACTACTGTGGGAAAGTTTACTTGGACAAAGTTACGTTCATCACAGGAACTGTCTTGGCTGTAAGAGGTAATTAACTAAATTTAAACTGTTTGTACAATACACACTCAATTTCTGAACACTGTATATTTAATTACTATCATAAATAACAAGTTAATACATTCTGGAAAGGGTTAGGGTTTTTTTAAATTCTTTAATTTAATTCCTATTTTGTGGTGTTTTTGTTTTGGTCTGTGGTCATCAAGTCAAAGCCAAAGTCCCTCTGATGCCAGAATCTGGTTTTCCCAGTCAGTCTCCTGTCCCAGTACTAACCAGCTCTTTCAGGCATATGGGTGCGGCGCCGACCTCTGTTTCGATAGCCCTCGGCCTCTCACCTATACAGCTAGGGTTACAGTGGGGGGTGGGGGGTCATCTCTGGTAATCATGGTGATTTAACTGTAAAAAAAAAATGAACTCAAAATTTTAAGGCAGCCCGGGGACGAACTTTAAGTTAAAACAACAGATCATTTTTTACAGTCTGGACAACATTGAAAACTTCACTGTAATTGACGACTCTGTGTGAGAACCAGAAGTAATTTGGTCCAAAACAGTGAGTTTGTGAATTATATCTCTGTTTTATGTCCAAAAAAACCCAACCATTTTGGACTAAAGACTCAAAAGTACAATGAGAAAAGAACTCATGAAGCTCATATCCACCAGGTGAAGGGTTTCATTGGTGGCCACAGATACAGTATGTGCACGATGGAGGATTTTGGTAAAGAGCCGTTTTTTCAGCATTTTATTGCTTTGATTTAATGATCCCAACTGTGACTAATATTAGATGGATCAGGATGAACATGACAGAGAATGAAGTTTTAAAAATGTTGGTGGGACAGACAGTGGAACAACAGGGCTGATCGCTAAAGACATCACTTTAGACAGGTGTTTGGGGAATATGAATGCACTGGGGATGTGGTTTATGGATTAATTGTGTATTTTTAGTTTTGTAAGTCTTTTAAATACATGGCTCTGGTGGTAACTTCATCATCTCTGTTTTTCTTTTTCCATTTTTATGCTGTGAAATGGCTCTTGTTAAGCACTTTGTGACATTTCTCTGTGAAAAGCGCAATACAAGCAAACTTTTCTTCCTGACTCACTTACTTTATCACATCGAGATTGTTTTTTTAGTCGAGCGATTCTGGTGCCATTATTATTCTTCTACTTTTGTCCTTTCAGTTTGAGAAGTTGTTTGAAAAACAGTTTCCAGGTAAATGTAGATGAAAACACCTGAGATCTCACCCCGTCTCTATCACTCTGAACAGGTGATGGAGATGTAAAAGTGTCAGTGATCCAGAGCGGCGTGTTGGACTCGGTTCCTGCAGGAGCGTCAGTGACTCTGCAGTGCTCGGTTCTCTCTGAGAGCAGAGCAGCAGAACACCAAGTGCTCTGGTTCAGAGCTGCTTCACCACAATCCCATCCTCAAATCATTTACACTCATCACAACAGCAGCCGTCAGTGTGAGAGCGGCTCTTCTACACACACCTGTGTGTACGACTTCTCCAAGAACATCCTCAGCATCAATGATACTGGAACTTACTACTGCGCTGTGGCCGTGTGTGGGAAGATCATTTTTGGGAACGGGACTCGAGTACAGTTGGAGAACTCTCCAAAATTTGGTTGGTAATAAAAGTTCTGGCATCCATCCATCCATCAATCTATCTATCTGTGAAATTGTTAATATGATCGATGTTCTTTCGGTCCTGAAGTGATCTACCTCGCAGTGGTGGTGGCAGTGTGTGTGGTTGTGATCTTCGCTCAAACTTTTGTAATCTGTAAAATGAGGAACTGTGAACAAATCAGAGGTGAGCCTGAATCATACCTAAGTGCATAGAATTTTGCAAATTAATTTTTCTGTCGACTTCCGTATTACCAAATGTTTTGTGTAGATTTCTAACATTCCCACAAATATCTCTTACGTTCAAGAAATCATATATGATATAAACATATAATCAATGTTTTATATATATAAATAAACATTGATTATCTCATTACAATGGCACCTGTTAAGGGGTGGGATATATTCGGCAGCATGAGAATAGTCAGTTCTTGAAGTCGATGTGTTGGAAGCAGGAAAAATGGGCAAGCGTAAGGATCTGAGCGACTTTGACAAATTGTGATGGATAGATGACTGGGTCTGAGCATCTCCAAAACTGCACATCTTCTGGGGTGTTCCTGGTATGCAGTGGCTAGTACCTACCAAAAGTGGTCCAAGGATCCAAAGGACAACCGGTGAACGGGCAACATGGTCATGGGTGTCGAAGGCTCATTGATTCACATGAGGCATGAAGGTTAGCTCATGCAGTCCAATTCCACAGCAGAGCAACTGGAGCACAAACTGCTGAAAAAGTTAATGCTGGCTCAAACAGAAAGGTGTCAGTATGAACTTTTTCAGCAGTTTGTGCTCCAGTAGTTCTCCTGTGGGATTAGACCACATGAGCTAACTTTTGTGCCCCATGTGAATCAATGTGCCTTTGACACCCATGATCCTGTCGCTGGTTCACTGGTTGTCCTTTGGATCCTTGGACCACTTTTGGTGGGTAAAAATCATTGCATATGAGGAACACCCCATAAAATGTGCCGTTTTGGAGATTCTCAGACCCAGTCATCTAGCCATATACAGGAATATATCCATGGTTAGGGTTAGTCTTAGGTGCATGTAAAGAAATGTTTTTGACCAAAAATGGCTTAAAATAATGAAATTAAATGTTTCAACATAAAAAAATAAATTATCAACAGTAATTTGTAGCCAATATAAATGAAAGTCAATATTTGGTGCAAGATGAAATTTCCATCACTAATTAATAAAAACCTAATGAGTGACTTTTTTATTTTTTATTTTATTTTTTTTTTTATATTTGGTTCCTCTGTAGAAGTTTCTCCAGGAGCAAGACAGGTACATGTGCAGGTAAGTAAAGACTTTTTGCTTTGGGTTGTATTTAGTTGACAGGAATTACATTTTGATTGATGGAGTATTTCTCCACTCAGAAAAAAAAAAAAAATCTCCTCAGTGCTCGTCCTATCGTAACCCGATATACATGTACATTATATAATCAATTACATCATCGCCTTCCAAGTAGCACAAACATCAGTGAAGATGAACGATCACAAATCAGAGCTTTTCACAAATCAGATGTTTTAGTTGCTCCGAGTCGACTATAAGCCATGTACGACGAGATTGAGTGGAATAACTGTTTTATTCACTCCACATTCACTGGATTTTGGGAAACAGAGCATTTTTATTTTTATTTGTAACAAATTTGATCAATTTGATTAAAAAAACAACCTTTACACATAACGTCCGACAAAATCATTTCCGGTTAGTCGGACTTCTTAAAAACCTATCGCTGGCTGCACGAATTGACTTTAGTGTTGTTTTTGTGTAGAAAGTGCCGTCTTGCTGTCGTGCCGAGGTATAGAACAGCTTCATACATTTATTTAATTCTTCCTTGGACATTTCAGTTGTTTAATTTTCAAACTTCTTTGAGCTTTTGAACCAGTCTAAAAAAAAATCAACAAGTTTTATTGTGTAAAGATGACGAATGTAAACAAACCAGTGAAATGACAGGAGCAATTTTTGAAAAATGTGATAATAATTCTTAAAGATATATTTTTACCATGAAATATTTTCATTCCATATATTTTTTTACATTTTTTTGGGGATTTGTTTTTGAGCAGAGTTTTTATTTCATCCTCGGTTGGTTCAGCAACACACTCCTCCATTTTGTTTTTCTCTACTCATGCTATATGAGCTGATATCCTAGTAGTAGAGTAGCCAAGTTAATTAAATCTTTCTTTTTTTCTCAGGAATCTGTTGGAGACAGTTTGACTTATGAAGCTTCACAGATGTTGAAGAGGAAAGTTAAACCTGGAGGACGGGATGATTTGGTGTACTCTCATGTGATGTATGTAAAACTGTAATATTTATCATAAAAGACCCAGAACACTTTATTGTTGTTGTTGTTGTTGTATAAATGAATATTTGTAAAATAAATGTCACACATCTGAGTGTATATTGTATCTCTCAATGTTCTCATTGCTCTGTGTTCTACACGACATCCATCTCCAACACTTGTTTATAAAAATAAATGTCGTACTTTTACTCTGAGCTTCATGAATGATTTTGATCACTGAATAGAAAATCCAGATCATCCAGATTGTTCAACATTAGATCTCGACTCTGAGTGAAGTGACACACTGGAGACTTCAGCGTCACCCAGACAGCAGTGTCAGAGACAGTTGAGCGATTGAATGTTCAGCACTCAGGTTCACTTTCATGTGCATTATTACATCCTGTTCATTGTGGTTACAGCATTTTGCACAAGTATCTGTTGGCACGTCACTGCGCTTAAACAGGAAGACTAACAATAGCTCACAACTGACCTCAACTGTCATCCAACAGCAGCTTTGACCAACGGTGAAGTGTGTTCAGCTCTTCCAACTCTTTCATACTGACTTTCACACACTGGGTTTCTTTCAATAAGTTGTAAATTATTAATTTAAAATTTCTTTGTGGTTCAATTTTTAGCCTCAGAGTTAAAGATCATTTCTAAAGTGGTTTCTTTGAGTGATCAGGCTGATAAAATACATTAAACAGTGATAATGATGTCATTTACTTTTCCGCTCAATTTAATCTATGAATTCATTTTCTCATTTCACTTTTCCATAAAGTTAAAACAGTTCTTGTCTGTGTCTTGGTGATATTTTCCAACTGCTACATTTTTTCTAAACTGTTCATCTCCTGCTGTAGATGATCTTCATCACTACTTCAGTTCACCTCACTGCTCAACTCACTTTCACTGCCTTTGTCTCTTTTATTGCTCTGGTCTTCATCTCTTCCTCAAAATCTTCATCACTGCTCTCACTCTCACAACATGACGGACCTGATGGAAAGGTTTCTCCCAACATCCTTCATCCTCAGCACTTACTTTTGTGGTTTTTTTTGTAGTTTTCTGTGTCGAACCAGAAGAGTGTTAAAAACAGATGGGGGACATTTCAATTTGATTTTTACACTGAAATTTTAACGACATCGTTATTCATATTACATCACACAGTACATGATTATTAAACTGGAGACTAATTCTACAGAAAATAATTGTTTTAAATGTCCTGAATCAATTCAACAGTTAACAGGCTCAGGAGATGTTACACTTCCATACACTTTGCCACAGATATGGAACCAATTTCACAATCAGTCATCGTTCCTGAATAATCCATCACATATTGTATCCACCTTGTCCCAGGCTACAGCTCTCACACAGCTTTTCATCAGTCGGCCTACGCTGCAAGGCTGATAAAGAATACCTGGATCACAAAACAGTGGTGTCGTGATTAGCGCTGTCACAGCTAGAAGGTTCTGGGTTTGAGCCCGGTGGCTGATGAGGGCCTTTCTGTGTGGAGTTTGCATGTTTTCCCCGTGTCTGTGTGGGTTTCCACCGGGTGCTCCGGTTTCCTCCACAGTCCAAAGACATGCAGGTTAGGTTAACTGGCTCCTCTAAATTGCCTGTAGGTGTGAATGTGTGAGTGTGCAAAAAGGAACGGGCCACACAACCAAACACAGTTTACCTCAAGCCTGGATCAGGGTCGGCAGTGACGACAGTGGAACATAAAATACACTCAAAAAAATAACTTGCAAATAACTTGCTCAGTAAACATAATAAAATTATGGAAAGTATTTCCACCCAAGTAAAATGCGTTAACTTAGCCAGAAACAATTTTGTTGAGTGACCTAAATGTCAACCGTGACATGTTAGACTTAGGTTCATGTAACAAACACCCATGTTGGTTTTTTTGAGTGTACATTAAATATTTTAATATAATATAAACAGATAATGCACTCTTCTGGCTGAATAAATGTTGCTTAATATTCAGGATGGGATTGATTAATAAATAAATAAATAAATTCCAGACTGATGAGGGTAATTAATGACGATTTTAAGGTTTTTTTTTCCCCCAGAGTTTGAGATCAGAGAGAAGTGCAGTGTGTCGCTGTCCATGGTGTTGAAACTCCTGTAACAAAACCAATGAAGTTCGCTGACCAGAGCAACATAAACAACACAACAGTCAACAACAAATATAAATTCTGATGAATAATTGAGGAGCACATATTAATGTACAGACAAATGTGTCAAACAAAAACAATTGAATAAATAAATAGTCCAGCACTGTATTGCAATCAGAAGGCAGAGTCTTTTATAAACATAATTTCTGAGTGGTGTTTGTCCTCTCCTGAGAAAAGGTGGGATTTGAAGGCAGCATGGCGTATCTCCTTCTCAGACAAGACAATCCCATAATGCACTTCACCAGACCAGAGATCTGAAATTTGGATTCAGTTCAATTACATTTAAACTCACAGCTTTCTCCAGCAGCGACCAAACAACTGTTTCCACAAATCTACACCAATTTCAACCACTAGATGGCAGTGTCCAGCTCTGATAGTCAAATCTATGTGTAAAAAATAGTTGTAATACAATTGAAATCTTCCTTTTCTTCTTCTTCTTCTCTTCTTCTTCTTCTTCTTCTTCTTCTTCTTCTTATTATTATTATTATTATTATTATTATTATTCAGTGTCTTGTTTATTTGATTTACTGTTCAGCCTTCAGTCCCTTTAATAACTGATCTGTTTCAGGTCACAGAGCAGGACATGACTTTACTGTTTTCTTCTGGGATTTATTAGATTTTATTTATCAAAAATTAAAGAGAATACTCAAGACTTTCTAGATTTTATTTAATATTAAATGAAGGAGTCTTCAGTGTCAGTGCATTGTAACAGTCAGAAGTAATGACATTTTATAATGAAATTAATCATACAATCTCTTTTCTGCTGCTGAGTACTGTGCCGCAACCTGGAGCAGAAGCCCACACACCAAGATGGTGGATGCGGCCATTAACAATGCCCTGAGGATCATAACTGGCTGCTTGAAACCCACCCCCGTGTCCTACCTGCCAGTCCTAGCAGGAATTGCGCCAGCCAGCCTACGGCAAGAGGCTGCCACCCTCGCCCTGGCAAGGAAAGCCCAGGAATATGATTGGCACCTCCTCCATAACACCACAACCATGGCAACACCTCCAAGCAGACTCAAGTCCCACCACCCATACAACTTGGTGGCCCAAGAGATGCTCACTTCTTTCCGGAGGACCTGTCAACTAAAGCCTGGCTGGCGGTGGCATGGAAGCAGGAATGGGAGTCAGCAGGTCAGACATGTATACACCACTACATCCAGGATCCTGGAGATGGCGCTGAAGGAGAAGACCTACCTCGCCGCCAGTGGACTCTCCTGAATTGCCTACACAGCAAATTCCTCAGTGTTGAATTATCACTTTCAGAGTTAATTTGGGTCCAGTTGGACCTATATAAACACTCTGGGTGTTAATTCAACACTGGGGATTTTGCTGTGTACGCACCTGGGTTGGCTTCTTCAAAGCCTCTATGAAGAAGTGGGGCCTCACAGACAGTGCAGCATGTGAGTGCGGGGAGCCTGAGCAGACTGCCAACCACATCATCACCACTTGTCCCCTGCATAGACTACCTTCAGAGGAGGGCCTCTTCCGAGGGGGACCTGAGACGAGGGCATGGCTACACGACACAAAGCTGGACATATGATGACGATACACGAAAGAGAGAGAGAGAGAGAGAGAGCGAGAGAGAGAAAGAGAGAGAGAGAACAATCTAGCATCTAGACAGTTGCACCAATTGACTTCAAATTTTCAGGGTAGGTGGGCAAAGGGCCATAGGTTATCTGATTAAACTTTGGGTGTAATCAGGTCAAGGTGAAGGTCAAGGTCACCAGGAAGGTCAACCTTTTGGTCAAAATAACATATTTTCCATTATAACTCAAAAATGGTTGCTGATAGACATATGTTTACTATTATGAGTGTATAGGAACTCCCATATGACCTTTCATTTGGTACCATGATCTTTGACCTTGAGTGACCCTGAAAGGTCAAACTCAAGGTGATGGATTTTCAGAGGGCTGTAACTTTAAAGCGGTTGATGGTAGACAGATATTTACCATTATCAACATATTGGAAGTGCCATATGGGCTGGCATTTGGCACCATGATCTTTGACCTTGAAAGGTCAAACTCAAGGTCATGCATTTTCAAAGGGCTGTAACTTTACACTGATGTAATGAAAGTATTTTGATGGTCAGAATGTATCTTTTTTATTTTTCAAGAATTATCACATTTTTCACAAATTGCTCCTGTCATTTCACCAGTTTGTTTACATTCAAAGGAGAAATGATTTTGTCACACCTTTTGTATAAAGATTTTATTCCTCGAATTTGCAAAAAAATTAAACAAAAATGCTCTGTTTATCAAAATCCAGTGAATGTGGATAGAATAAAACAGGTATTCTACTCAATTGCATCATACATGGATTATAGCTAACTCAGTCCTATGTGTCTCGTTGACTATCAGCTCATGTATGACTCGATTTCATGGAATAACCATTAAATATAACGTAGTCAGAGGGTCCCTGTGCTTTGGAAGACATCATGCCTCATCCCTCTACCGAAGAAGCCGCCTCCCAGTGACCTCAAAGACTACAGCCTCGTGTCATTGATGTCACACATTATGAAGACCCTTGAGAGACTCATCCTGGAGCAGATCTGGCCTATGGTCCAACCACTTCTTCCCCCCCTTCAGTTCGCCTACCAACCCCATCTTGGAGTAGAGAATGCAATCATATACTTCCACAACAAAGTCTACGGCCACCTGGACAAGCCAGCCAGCACTGTGAGGATCATGTTTTTTGATTTCTCCAGTGCTTTTGATACCATCCGAATGGCTCTGCTGGGTGAGAAAATGACAGCGATGCAGGTGGATGCCCCACTGGTGTCCTGGATTGTAGATTATTTGACTGGCATACCACAGTACACGTGCTTGCAGTGCTGTGTGTTGGACAGAGTGATCAGGAATACCGGGGCTCCGCAAGGGACTGTCCTTTCTCCTTTCCTTTTCACTCTCTACACCACTGATTTCAACTACTGCACGGAGACCTGCCACCTCCAGAAATTTTCTGATGACTCTGCAGTGGTTGGATGTATTACCTATGGTGATGAGAGCGAGTACAGGATGGTGGTGGACAACTTTGTCACGTGGAGCAGGAAGAACCACCTACAGCTCAACATGATGAAGACGAAAGAACTGGTGGTCGAACTGAAGAGAATCAGGGCTCCGGTGAACCCTGTTAACATCCAAGGGGTCAGTATGGACGTGGTGGAGGAATATAAGTACCTGGGGGTGTACTTGGATAATAAACTGGACTGGTCCAAAAATGTGGACACTGTATACAAAAAGGGCCAGAGCTGTCTCTATTTTCTGAGATGGCTGAGGTCCTTCAACATCTGCTGAACGATGCTGCGGATGTTCTATGAGTCTGTGGTGGCCAGTGCCATCCTGTACGCTGTCGTCTGCTGGGGCCGCAGCTTGAAGGTGAAGGACACTAACAGACTCAATAAGTTCATCAGGAAGGCCGGCCATGTTGTAGGCAAGGAACTGGACTCTCTGACAGTGGTGTTGGAGAAGAGGACACTGTCCAAAATAAAAACAATCCTAAACTGTCCTTCCCACCCTCTACATATGGAGCTGATCAGCCACAGGAGCACGTTCAGTGAACCGGCTGATTCTTCCATGCTGCACAACTGAGAGACACAGGAAATCATTCCTACCTGCTGCAGTCAAGCTGTACAATGCCATTGTATAACTGGTACATTGTCTTACCATGTATACTGTATCCTTAACTCAGGTGCAATATATATAGAGAGGAATCATTGTATATAAAGTCACTTCATTTTACTTTTACTTAAGTTATTGAACTCATTTAAATGTATTTTATTTTTATTTATTCTTTTTGAAAGACTATTTTATCTTCTATTTTTAGACATGTTTACTTCTTCTTTGATTCAGGAGCTTGGTTGCAAATTTGAATTTCCCTCCAGGGATTAATAAAGTAATTCTAATTCTAATTCTAGTGAGAGGGTCATTGAGTTCAACTGCCCTGTTTATGGAGGATTTTTTCACTTTATTTCTAATTATATGTCCAGTCTAATCCAAAAGTCTCAGATCACAAGTGAAAATGCTCCAGTTTCGCATTTTTTTCAAAATTAAACCAACAATTTTCATTATAAGTTCAAAGACAGGGCGGCACGGTGGTGTAGTGGTTAGTGCTGTCACCTCACAGCAAGAAGGTCCAGGTTCAAGCCCTGTGGCCGGCGAGGGCCTTTTTGTGTGGAGTTTGCATGTTCTCCCTGTGTCTGCATGGGTTTCCTCCTGGTGCTCTGGTTTCCCCCAAAGACATGCAGGTTAGGTTAACTGGTGACTCTAAATTGAGCGTAGGTGTGAATGTGAGTGTGAATGGTTGTCTGTGTCTATGTGTCAGCCCTGTGATGACCTGGCGACTTGTCCAGGGTGTACCCCGCCTTTCGCCCGTAGTCAGCTGGGATAGGCTCCAGCTTGCCTGCGACCCTGTAGAAGGATAAAGCGGCTAGAGATAATGAGATGAGATGATATATATATATATATATATAAAGTTAATTAAATCTTTCTTTTTTCTCAGGAATCTGTTGGTGACAGTTTGACTTATGAAGCTTCACAGATGTTGAAGAGGAAAGTTAAACCTGGAGGACGGGATGATTTGCTGTACTCTCATGTGATGTATATGAAACTGTTATATTTATCAGAAAAGACCCAGAACACTTTATTGTTGTTGTTTTTGTATAAATGATACTAATAAATGTCACACATCTGAGTGTATATTGTATCTCTCAATGTTCTCATTGCTCTGTGTTCTACACGACATCCATCTCCAACACTTGTTTATAAAAATGATTGTCATACTTTTACTCTGAGCTTCATGAATGATTTTGATCACTGAATAGAAAATCCAGATCATCCAGATTGTTCAACATTAGATCTCGACTCTGAGTGAAGTGACACACTGGAGACTTCAGCGTCACCCAGACAGCAGTGTCAGAGACAGTTGAGCGATTGAATGTTCAGCACTCAGGTTCACTTTCATGTGCATTATTGCATCCTGTTCATTGTGGTTACAGCATTTTGCACAAGTATCTGTTGGCACGTCACTGCGCTTAAACAGGAAGACTAACAATAGCTCACAACTGACCTCAACTGTAATCCAACAGCAGCTTTGACCAACGGTGAAGTGTGTTCAGCTCTTCCAGCTCTTTAATACTGACTTTCACACACTGGGTTTCTTTCAATGAGTTGTAAATTATTAATTTAAAATTTATTTGCGGTTCGATTTTTAGCCTCAGAGTTAAAGATCATTTCTAAAGTGGTTTCTTTGAGTGATCAGGCTGATAAAATACATTGAAAAGCGATAATGATGTCATTTACTTTTGCGCTCAATTTAATATATTAATTCATTTTCTTATTTAATCTTTCTATAAAGTTAAAACAGTTCTTGTCTGTGTCTTGGTGATATTTTTCAACTGTTACTTTTTATTTTTTATAAACTGTTCATCTCCTGCTGTAGATGATCTTCATCACTACTTCAGTTCACCTCACTGCTCAACTCACTTTCACTGCCTTTGTCTCTTTTATTGCTCTGGTCTTCATCTCTTCCTCAAAATCTTCATCACTGCTCTCACTCTCACTACATGACGGACCTGATGGAAAGGTTTCTCCCAACACCCTTCATCCTCAGCACTTACTTTTGTGGTTTTTGTGTAGTTTGTGTGTCGACCCAAAAGGGTGTTAAAAACAGATGGGGGACATTTCAATTTGAATTTCTACACTGTAATTCTAACTACATCATTTTCCATATTACATCACAGAGTACATGATTAATAAACTGGAGACTAATTCTACAGAAAATAATTATTTTAAATTTCCTGAATCAATTCAACAGTGGGCGGCACGGTGGTGTAGTGGTTAGTGCTGTCGCCCCACAGCAAGAAGGTCCTGGGTTCGAGCCCCCGGGCCGGCGAGGGCCTTTCTGTGTGGAGTTTGCATGTTCTCCCCGTGTCCGCGTGAGTTTCCTCCGGGTGCTCCGGTTTCCCCCACAGTCCAAAGACATGCAGGTTAGGTTAACTGGTGACTCTAAATTGAGCGTAGGTGTGAATGTGAGTGTGAATGGTTGTCTGTGTCTATGTGTCAGCCCTGTGATGACCTGGCGACTTGTCCAGGGTGTACCCCGCCTTTCGCCCGTAGTCAGCTGGGATAGGCTCCAGCTTGCCTGCGACCCTGTAGACGGATAAAGCGGCTAGAGATAATGAGATGAGATGAATTCAACAGTTAACAGGCCCAGGAGATGTTACACTTCCATACACTTTGCCACAGATATGGAACCAATTTCACAATCCTTCATGGTTCCTGAATAATCCATCACATATTGTATCCTCCTTGTCCCAGGCTACAGCTCTCACACAGCTTTTCATCAGTCAGCCTACGCTGCAAGGCTGATAAAGAATATCTGGATCACAAAACGGTGGTGTAGTGGTTAGCACTGTCGCTTCACACCAAGAAGGTTCTGGGTTCAAAACCAATGGCTGATGAGGGCCTTTCTGTGTGGAGTTTGCATGTTCTCCCCATGTCTGTGTAGGTTTCCACCGGGTGCTCCGGTTTCCTCCACAGTCCAAAGACATGCAGGTTAGGTTAACTGGTGACTCTAAATTGTTCGTAGGTGTGAATGTGTGAGTGTGCAAAAAGGAATGAGCCACACAACCAAACACAGTTTACCTCAAGCCTGGATCGAGGTCGGCAGTGACAACAATGGAACACAAAATACATTAAATATAAACAGATAATGCACACTTCTGGCTGAATAAATGTTGCTTAATATTCAGGATGGGATTGATTAATAAATAAATAAATAAATAAATTCCTGACTGATGAGGGTAATTAATGATGATATTAAGATTTTTTTTCCCCCCGGAGATTGAGATCAGAGAGAAGTGCAGTGTGTCGCTGTCCATGGTGTTGAAACTCCTGTAACAAAACCAATGAAGTTCGCTGACCAGAGCAACATAAACAACACAACAATCAACAACAAATACAAATTCTGATGAATAATTGAGGAGCACATATTAATGTACAGACAAATGTGTCAAACAAAAACAAATGAATAAATAAATAGTCCAGCACTGTATTCCAATCAGAAGGCCGAGTCTTATATGAACATCATTTCTGAGTGGTGTTTGTCCTCTCCTGAGAAAAGGTGGGATTTGAAGGCAGCATGGCGTGTCTCCTTCTCAGACAAGACAATCCCATAATGCACTTCACCAGACCAGAGATCTGAAATTTGGATTCAGTTCAATTACATTTAAACTCACAGCTTTCTCCAGCAGCGACCAAACAACTGTTGACACAAATTATTTAAATCTACACCAATTTTAACCACTAGGTGGCAGTGTCCAGCTCTGAAAGTCAAATCTAGGTGTAAAAAAAAAGTTGTAATACAATTGACTTATTATTATTATTATTATTATTATTATTATTATTATTATTATTATTCAGTGTCTTGTTTATTTGATTTACTGTTCAGCCTTCAGTCCCTTTAATAACTGATCTGTTTCAGGTCACAGAGCAGGACATGACTTTGCTGTTTACTTCTGGGATTTATTAGATTTTATTTATCAAAAATTAAAGAGAATACTCAAGACTTTCTAGATTTTACAGTATTTAATATTAAAGGAAGGAGTCTCCAGTGTCAGTGCATTGTAACAGTCAGAAGTAATGACATTTTATTATGAAATTAATCAATATAAATTCAGATATAATGTGATACAGATTTTCCAGCATGCATTAATAATAAAATCTTATTCCTTATATATCATTAATAATAAACTACACAGACAAAATGAGTTGCTCAGCAATTGCAGTGTTTAATGTACAATATAGAACATTACAGTGTCAATAGTTTGTGCACCCTGATGAATCATCATGATGGTCAAATTTTGAGGTGATGTTTGTTCTTCATGCAGAAACAGAACACCACACTGACACGCCCATGTTCCAGGATTGTCACTCTCAGGTGAACTGAGGGTCAAATCCGTGCCTGTCATTACCTCAACCGCGATGGAGTAAGCGGGGCGAAGTATTGTAATCAATGTGGTTTGTGTGTGTGTGTCTGACTTTTAACAATCTAGCGTCTAGACAGTTGCACCAATTGACTTCAAATTTTCAGGGTAGGTGGGCAAAGGGTCGTAGATTATCTGATTAAACTTTGGGTGTAATCAGGTCAAGGTGAAGGTCAAGGTCACCAGAAAGGTCAACCTTTTGGTCAAAATAACATATTTTCCATTATAACTCAAAAATGGTTGCTGATAGACATATGTTTACTATTATGAGTGTATAGGAACTCCCATATGACCTTTCATTTGGTACCATGATCTTTGACCTTGAGTGACCCTGAATGGTCAAACTCAAGGTGATGGATTTTCAGAGGGCTGTAACTTGAAAACGGTTGATGGTAGACAGATATTTACCATTATCAACATATTGGAAGTGCCATATGGGCTTTCATTTGGCACCATGATATTTGACCTTTAAAGGTCAAACTCAAGGTCATGCCTTTTCAAAGGGCTGTAACTTTACACTGATGGAATGAAAGTATTTTGATGTTCAGAATGTATCTTTTTTTATTTTTCAAGAATTATCACATTTTTCACATATTGCTCCTGTCATTTCACCGGTTTGTTTACATTCAAAGCAGAAATGATTTTGTCACACCTTTTGTATAAAGATTTTATTCCTCGAATTTTCAAAAAAAAAAAACAAAAATGCTCTGTTTATCAAAATCCAGTGAATGTGGATAGAATAAAACAGTTATTCCACTCAATTGCATCATACATGGATTATAGCTAACTCAGTCCTATGTGTCTCATTGACTATCAGCTCATGTATGACTCGATTTAATGGAATAACCATTAAATATAACGTAGTCAGAGGGTCCCTGTGCTGTGGAAGACATCATGCCTCATCCCTGTACCGAAGAAGCCGCCTCCCAGTGACCTCAAAGACTACAGCCTCGTGTCATTGACGTCACACATTATGAAGACCCTTGAGAGACTCATCCTGGAGCAGATCTGGCCTATGGTCCAACCACTTCTTCCCCCCCTTCAGTTCGCCTACCAACCCCATCTTGGAGTAGAGAATGCAATCATATACTTCCACAACAAAGTCTACGGCCACCTGGACAAGCCAGCCAGCACTGTGAGGATCATGTTTTTTGATTTCTCCAGTGCTTTTGATACCATCCGGATGTCTCTGCTGGGTGAGAAGTTGACAGCAATGCAGGTGGATGCCCCACTGGTGTCCTGGATTGTAGATTATTTGACTGGCATACCACAGTACACGTGCTTGCAGTGCTGTGTGTTGGACAGAGTGATCAGGAATACCGGGGCTCCGCAAGGGACTGTGCTTTCTCCTTTCCTTTTCACTCTCTACACCACTGATTTCAACTACTGCACGGAGCCCTGCCACCTCCAGAAATTTTCTGATGACTCTGCAGTGGTTGGATGTATTACCTGTGGTGATGAGAGCGAGTACAGGATGGTGGTGGATAACTTTGTCACGTGGAGCAGGAAGAACCACCTACAGCTCAATGTGATGAAGATGAAAGAACTGGTGGTCGATCTGAAGAGAATCAGGGCTCTGGTGAACCCTGTTAACATCCAAGGGGTCAGTATGGACGTAGTGGAGGGATATAAGTACCTGGGGGTGTACTTGGATAATAAACTGGACTGGTCCAAAAACGTGGACACTATATACAAAAAGGGCCAGAACTGTCTCTATTTTCTGAGATGGCTGAGGTCCTTCAACATCTGCTGAATGATGCTGCAGATGTTCTATGAGTCTGTGGTGGCCAGTGCCATCCTGTACGCTGTCGTCTGCTGGGGCCGCAGCTTGAAGGTGAAGGACACTAACAGACTCAATAAGTTCATCAGGAAGGCCGGCCATGTTGTAGGCAAGGAACTGGACTCTCTGACAGTGACGTTGGAGAAGAGGACACTGTCCAAAATAAAAACAATCCTAAACTGTCCTTCCCACCCTCTACATGAGGAGCTGATCAGCCACAGGAGTACGTTCAGTGAACCGGCTGATTCTTCCACGCTGCACAACTGAGAGACACAGGAAATCATTCCTACCTGCTGCAGTCAAGCTGTACAATGCCACTGTATAACTGGTGCACTGTCTTACCATGTATACTGTATCCTTAACTCAGGTGCAATATATATAGAGAGGAATCATTGTATATAAAATCACTTCATTTTGCTTTTACTTAAGTTATTGAACTTATGAAATTTATTTTATTTTTATTTATTCTTTTTGAAAGACTATTTTATCTTCTATTTTTAGACATGTTTACTTCTTTGATTCAGGAGCTTGGTTGCAATTTTGAATTTCCCTCCAGGGATTAATAAAGTAATTCTAATTCTAATTCTAGTGAGAGGGTCATTGAGTTCAACTGCCCTGTTTATGGAGGATTTTTTCACTTTATTTCTAATTATATGTCCAGCGTAGTCCAAAAGTCTCAGATCACAAGTGAAAATGCTCCAATTTCGCATTATTTTTTAAATTAAACCAACATTTTTCATTATAAGTTCAAATACAGGGCGGCACAGTGGTGTAGTGGTTAGCGCTGTCGCCTCACAGCAAGAAGGTCCGGGTTCAAGCCCCATGACTGGTGAGGGCCTTTCTGTGCGGAGTTTGCATGTTCTCCCCGTGTCCGCGTGGGTTTCCTCCGGGTGCTCCGGTTTCCCCCACAGTCCAAAGACATGAAGGTTAGGTTAACTGGTGACTCTAAATTGAGCGTAGGTGTGAATGTGAGTGTGAATGGTTGTCTGTGTCTATGTGTCAGCCCTGTGATGACCTGGCGACTTGTCCAGGGTGTACCCCGCCTTTCGCCCGTAGTCAGCTGGGATAGGCTCCAGCTTGCCTGCGACCCTGTAGAACAGGATAAAGCAGATAGAGATAATGAGATGAGAAATATATAGTTTTAATCTGAAACATTTTGTTTATGCCCAATTTTAAATCATAATAAAATAAATCCAGATCTCACACTCCTGGACCCCTCAAAAATGTTTCTGTTTTCAGAAATAGGTCGTGCAGAGACCACTGGGATATAAACCATTTAAACAATGCTGATCCAACGGCTCACACAAGAGTTTCTTTCAAGCTGATTATGAGTCGGGCCTTAAAATAAACTTCAGTGAAGTTTCCATTCCACGTGTGAGTGCACAGAAACCACTGGAACTGAATGGGGTGAGATGTGGTTTGGTCAAAACACTGCGTGGCTTATTGTCTCTGCTCCACCCCCCCCGTTTTTTTATTAGAACAAATCACATGGTGTATTTGGGGCGTGCTCAGTCCAGACCAGTGATAGTATAAATAAAATCCTTGCTTCAAGCACATTCATAATCTGATTATAAATGAGATCGACAGGAAATGTAAAATGACTGGATTCTGGATTTCAGTTTTGGTCTTGAGCACCATGTGTGAGTATTTTTTTTTCTTCTCATTCTGTTTATTGGTTCTTTAGGATGATTTTAAAATACCAAACTATATCTCAAAAAAAAAATTCCTGGAGCTGATTAGTCTTCTCCAAATGATGTTAATTTCATTTGCTGCATTTTTCATGAAATTAATGTTTTTTTTGTTGTATTTTTTTCCTAGATCCAGTCCAGTCTGCTAGACACCGGGTTACTGCACAATCCTCAGAGCCAGATGTTTATCAGCCTGATAAGAAACTCATCGTGGATATCGGAGCCTCGGTGACTCTGCAGTGTTTTATTTTTGAAGTCGAAGTTGAAGAAATGATCTTTTTTAAGCAACAAAACAGAAAAAAGCCTCGAATAATCGTCAGATTCTTTAACGCGGCTCAAGCAACATTTTACAATGAATTCCAAAATCCTCGTTTCCAGATTAAAAAACATACAAACTGCTTCAATCTGACCATTTTAAACACCACGCTGTCTGATGAAGCCGTGTACTACTGTGCACTGACGAGACCCGACCCTGTGTTTGCAGAAGGAACTGATTTAAAATTTAAAGGTAGGATTTCTACTGAAAAGAATAATTTGCTGGTTAAATGTAGAAACGTTTCGTTCTTCATTACTGTTAGTGTGTGAAGGAGTGAAATGTTCACTGTGTTTGGTAACTTTAACAACACGGCATTCAGGGTTTATTTTTAGTCCGTGATTCATGATAAATGTTTACAGGTCAGAGTTTTACCACTGAATCAGAAACATCGAAACCAGCTCTGTGTGATCACAACACGAACATGAACACACAAGAGAAAACAGGTCAGATGTCTCATAATTTTATAATTCACAATAAACTGCGTTCATGGTTCATAACATCCTCAGAAGTGACCAGATCTCTCCACTCCTCAGTGCTCGGTTTGGGAACGGCTTTGGGTTTGTGTGCACTTCTGATTTTCTGTCTCATTTATTTCATACTGAGGAGAAGAAAATGGGATAAAAGTAAGTGTTTCTATCATTAAATTATAGTAATAATTACTTGATAACCACTAATTAATAATAATGAGTGATTTTATTTATTTTTTTTTTTTTAATATTTGGTTCCTCTGTAGAAGTTTCTCCAGGAACAAGACAGGTACATGTGCAGATAAGTAAATACTTTTTGCTTTGGGTTGTATTTAGTTGACAGGAATTACATTTTGATTGATGGAGTATTTCTCCACTCAGAAAAAAAAAAAAAATCTCTCAGTGCTCGTCCTGTTGTAACCCGATATAAATGTACATTATATAATCAATTACACCATCGCCTTCCAAGTAGCACAAACATCAGTGAAGATGAACGATCACAAATCAGAGCTTTTCACAAATCAGATGTTTTAGTTGCTCCGAGTCGACTATAAGCCATGTACGACGAGATTGAGTGGAATAACTGTTTTATTCACTCCACATTCACTGGATTTTGAGAAACAGAGCATTTTTATTTTTATTTGTTACAAATTTGATAAATTTGATTAAAAAACACAACCTTTACACATAACGTCCGACAAAATCATTTCCGGTTAGTCTGACTTCTTAAAAACCTATCGCTGGCTGCACGTATTGACTTTAGTGTTGTTTTTGTGTAGAAAGTGCCGTCTTGCTGTCGTGCCGAGGTATAGAACAGCTTCATACATTTATTTAATTCTTCCTTGGACATTTCAGTTGTTTAATTTTCAAACTTCTTTGAGCTTTTGAACCAGTCTAAAAAAAATCAACAAGTTTTATTGTGTAAAGATGACAAATGTAAACAAACCAGTGAAATGACAGGAGCAATTTTTGAAAAATGTGATAATAATTCTTAAAAAAAGATACATTTTTACCATGAAATACTTTCATTCCATATATTTTTTTTAATTTTTGGGGGGGATTTGTTTTCGAGTAGAGTTTTTATTTCATCCTCGGTTGGTTCAGCAACACGCTCCTCCATTTTGTTTTTCTCTACTCACAGTATATGAGCTGATATCCTAGTAGTAGCCAAGTTAATTAAATCTTTCTTTTTTTTCTCAGGAATCTGTTGGTGACAGTTTGACTTATGAAGCTTCACAGATGCTGAAAAGGAAAGTTAAACCTGGAGGACGGGATGATTTCGTGTACTCTCATGTGATCTATGTAAAACTGTAATATTTATCATAAAAGACCCAGAACTCTTAATTGTTGTTGTTGTTGTTGTTGTTGTTGTTGTATAAATGAATATTTGTAAAATAAATGTCACACATCTGAGTGTATATTGTATCTCTCAATGCTCTCATTGCTCTGTGTTCTACACGACATCCATCTCCAACACTTGTTTATAAAAATAAATGTCATACTTTTACTCTGAGCTTCATGAATGATTTTGATCACTGAATAGAAAATCCAGATCATCCAGATTGTTCAACATTAGATCTCGACTCTGAGTGAAGTGACACACTGGAGACTTCAGCGTCACCCAGACAGCAGTGTCAGAGACAGTTGAGCGATTGAATGTTCAGCACTCAGGTTCACTTTCATGTGCATTATTACATCCTGTTCATTGTGGTTACAGCATTTTGCACAAGTATCTGTTGGCACGTCACTGCGCTTAAACAGGAAGACTAACAATAGCTCACAACTGACCTCAACTGTAATCTAACAGCAGCTTTGACCAACGGTGAAGTGTGTTCAGCTCTTCCAGCTCTTTAATACTGACTTTCACTCACTGGCTTTCTTTCAATAAGTTGTAAATTATTAATTTAAAATTTATTTGTGGTTCAATTTTTAGCCTCAGAGTTAAAGATCATTTCTAAAATGGTTTCTTTGAGTGATCAGGCTGATAAAATACATTAAACAGTGATAATGATGTCATTTACTTTTCCGCTCAATTTAATCTATGAATTCATTTTCTCATTTCACTTTTCTATAAAGTTAAAACAGTTCTTGTCTTGTCTGTGTCTTGGTGATATTTTCCAACTGCTACATTTTTTCTAAACTGTTCATCTCCTGCTGCAGATGATCTTCATTACTACTTCAGTTCACCTCACTGCTCAACTCACTTTCACTGCCTTTGTCTCTTTTATTGCTCTGGTCTTCATCTCTTCCTCAAAATCTTCATCACTGCTCTCACTCTCACTACATGACGGACCTGATGGAAAGGTTTCTCCCAACACCCTTCATCCTCAGCACTTACTTTAGTGTTTTTTTTTTTAGTTTTCTGTGTCGAACCAGAAGTGTTAAAAACAGATGGGGGACATTTCAATTTGATTTCGACACTGAAATTTTAACGACATCGTTATTCATATTACATCACACAGTACATGATTATTAAACTGGAGACTAATTCTACAGAAAATATATGTCCTGAATCAATTCAACAGTTAACAGGCCCAGGAGATGTTACACTTCCATACACTTTGCCACAGATATGGAACCAATTTCACAATCCGTCATTGTTCCTGAATAATCTGTCACATATTGTATCCACCTTGTCCCAGGCTACAGCTCTCACACAGCTTTTCATCAGTCGGCCTACACTGCAAGGCTGATAAAGAATATCTGGATCACAAAACAGTGGTATAGTGATTAGCACTGTCACAGCTAGAAGGTTCTGGGTTTGAGCCCGGTGGCTGATGAGGGCCTTTCTGTGTGGAGTTTGCATGTTTTCCCCGTGTCTGTGTGGGTTTCCACCGGGTGCTCCGGTATCCGCCACAGTCCAAAGACAAGCAGGTCAGGTTAACTAGCTCCTCTAAATTGTTTGTATGTGTGAGTATGCAAAAAGGAACGGGCCACACAACCAAACACAGTTTACCTCAAGCCTGGATCGGGGTCGGCAGTGACGACAGTGGAACACAAAATACACTCAAAAAAATAACTTGCAAATAACTTGCTCAGTGAACATAATAAAATTATGGAAAGTATTTCCACCCAAGTAAAATGCGTTAACTTAGCCAGAAACAATTTTGTTGAGTGACCTAAATGTCAACCGTGACATGTTAGACTTAGGTTCATGTAACAAACACCCATGTTGGTTTTTTTGAGTGTACATTAAATATTTTAATATAATATAAACAGATAATGCACTCTTCTGGCTGAATAAATGTTGCTTAATATTCAGGATGGGATTGATTAATAAATAAATAAATAAATTCCAGACTGATGAGGGTAATTAATGACGATTTTAAGATTTTTTTTCCCCCAGAGTTTGAGATCAGAGAGAAGTGCAGTGTGTCGCTGTCCATGGTGTTGAAACTCCTGTAACAAAACCAATGAAGTTCGCTGACCAGAGCAACATAAACAACACAACAGTCAACAACAAATACAAATTCTGATGAATAATTGAGGAGCACATATTAATGTACAGACAAATGTGTCAAACAAAAACAAATGAATAAATAAATAGTCCAGCACTGTATTGCAATCAGAAGGCAGAGTCTTTTATAAACATAATTTCTGAGTGGTGTTTGTCCTCTCCTGAGAAAAGGTGGATTTGAAGGCAGCATGACGTGTCTCCTTCTCAGACAAGACAATCCCATAATGCACTTCACCAGACCAGAGATCTGAAATTTGGATTCAGTTCAATTACATTTAAACTCACAGCTTTCTCCAGCAGCGACCAAACAACTGTTTCCACAAATCTACACCAATTTCAACCACTAGGTGGCAGTGTCCAGCTCTGATAGTCAAATCTACAGGCATGTGAGAAAATTAGGACACCCCATTAAATAATCAGCTTTTTATTTAGAAATGGTACACATACCAATATCCAGGCATGTTTTTATGTATTTTTCAAAAAGAAAGTGATTTGATTGCAATTTAACAACAAAAATGAACATTGTTTGACAAATCCAAAAAAAGAAAAAAAATAAAGTATGTATTTCAATGGAGGAAAAAGTTAGGACACCCTACCCCCTAGTAGCTAGTGTTGCCCCCTTTGGCTGATATAACTTCAACGAGACGCATTTTGTAGCCTTTTACCAGTCTCTGACATCGATCAGGAGAAAGTTTGGCCCACTCCTCAATGCAGAATTCTTTTAGCTGTGAGATGTTTGAGGGGTGTCTTGCATGTACAGCCCGTTTCAAGTCACCCCACAGCATTTCGATGGGATTAAGATCAGGGCTTTGACTTGGCCATTCCAGGACTCTCCACTTCTTCTTTTTTAGCCAGTCCTTGGTGGATTTGCTGGTATGCTTTGGGTCATTGTCTTGTTGCAGTATCCAGTTACGCTTCAGCTTTAATTTTTTGACAGATGGTTTCACATTTTCTTCAAGCACCCTCTGATACACAGTAGAATTCATGGTGGATTCTATGATGGTGAGTTGGCCAGGTCCTGCTGCAGCAAAGCATCCCCAAACCATGACACTGCCCCCTCCATGCTTTACAGTTGGTATGAGGTTCTTTTCTTGGAAGGCTGTATTTGGTTTACGCCAAACATGTCTTCTGTTCTGGTGTCCAAATAATTCAATTTTAGACTCATCTGTCCAAAGAACCTTATTCCAGAAGTCGTGGTCTTTGTCTATGTTCTCTCTGGCAAACTTCAGTCTGGCCTTGATGTTTTTTTTAGAGAGCAAAGGTTTCTTCCTTGCACACCTCCCATGCAAGTCACACTTGTGCAGTCTCTTTCTGATGGTAGAGTCGTGCACTTTCACATTGACAGTTGCCAGAACCTGCTGTAATTCCCTTGATGACACTTTAGGATTTTTCAGGACCTCTTTGACCATCTTGCGTTCTGCTCTTGGGGTAAACTTGCTCGGACGGCCAGATCTTGGCATGGTGGCAGTTGTTTTAAATGTCCTCCACTTGTAAATAATTTTGCGAATGGTGGAATGGCTAATGTTAAATGCTTTTGAAATCTTTTTGAATCCTTTACCAGAGTCGTAAGCGGCCACAATCTTCTTTCTGAGGGCATCAGGAAGCTCTTTAGACCTCACCATGGCGCTCACCTCAACATCCCAACTGTCAGGGCCACACCAAACTAAATTTGAGGTTTAAATAGGGCAAGGCTCCATTCAAATGCTGGGTAACGATGTACTAATCATGTGCACCTGACGTGATGCACCTGTTTGGGATTTTCAACATTTTAAGAGGGATAATATAGGGGGGTGTCCTAATTTATTCCTCACCAGAAATTGCATTATTTTTTAATTAAATTTTACAGAAAGTTTTAAAAAGGCTTTTCTTATTTTTTTATTGTTTAGTTATATTACTTGGATCCCTCATTTTAATTAAAATTTACATTAAATACCCATATGTCCAAATATATTTTAAAATACACAGGATTTCATGAGGTGTCCTAATTTTTTCACATGCCTGTATGTGTAAAAAATAGTTGTAATACAATTGAATTCTTCCTTTTCTTCTTCTCTTCTTCTTCTTCTTCTTATTATTATTATTATTATTATTATTATTATTATTATTATTATTATTATTCAGTGTCTTGTTTATTTGATTTACTGTTCAGCCTTCAGTCCCTTTAATAACTGATCTGTTTCAGGTCACAGAGCAGGACATGACTTTACTGTTTACTTCTGGGATTTATTATATTTTATTTATCAAAAATTAAAGAGAATACTCAAGACTTTCTAGATTTTATTTAATATTAAATGAAGGAGTCTTCAGTGTCAGTGCATTGTAACAGTCAGAAGTAATGACATTTTATAATGAAATTAATCATATAATCTCTTTTCTGCTGCCGAGTACTGTGCCGCAACCTGGAGCAGAAGCCCACACACCAAGATGGTGGATGCGGCCATTAACAATGCCCTGAGGATCATAACTGGCTGCTTGAAACCCACCCCTGTGTCCTACCTGCCAGTCCTAGCAGGAATTGCGCCAGCCAGCCTACGGCAAGAGGCTGCCACCCTTGCCCTGGCAAGGAAAACCCAGGAATATGATTGGCACCTCCTCCATAACACCACAACCATGGCAACACCTCCAAGCAGACTCAAGTCCCACCACCCATACAATTTGGTGGCCCAAGAGATGCTCACTTCTTCCCGGAGGACCTGTCAACTAAAGCCTGGCTGGCGGTGGCATGGAAGCTGGAATGGGAGTCAGCAGGTCAGACATGTATACACCACTACATCCAGGATCTTGGAGATGGCGCTGAAGGAGAAGACCTACCTCGCCGCCAGTGGACTCTCCTGAATTGCCTACACAGCAAATTACTCAGTGTTGAATTATCACTTTCAGAGTTAATTTGGGTCCAGTTGGACCTATATAAACACTCTGGGTGTTAATTCAACACTGGGGATTTTGCTGTGTACGCACCTGGGTTGGCTTCTTCAAAGCCTCTATGAAGAAGTGGGGCCTCACAGACAGTGCAGTGTGTGAGTGCGGGGAGCCTGAGCAGACTGCCAACCACATCATCACCACTTGTCCCCTGCATAGACTACCTTCAGAGGAGGGCCTCTTCCGAGGGGGACCTGAGACGAGGGCATGGCTACACGACACAAAGCTGGACATATGATGATGATACACGAAAGAGAGAGAGAGAGAGAGAGAGAGAGAGAGAGAGAGAGAGAGAGAGAGAGAGAGAGAGAGAACAATCTAGCATCTAGACAGTTGCACCAATTGACTTCAAATTTTCAGGGTAGGTGGGCAAAGGGCCATAGGTTATCTGATTAAACTTTGGGTGTAATCAGGTCAAGGTGAAGGTCAAGGTCACCAGAAAGGTCAACCTTTTGGTCAAAATAACATATTTTCCATTATAACTCAAAAATGGTTGCTGATAGACAGATGTTTACTATTATGAGTGTATAGGAACTCCCATATGACCTTTCATTTGGTACCATGATCTTTGACCTTGAGTGACCCTGAAAGGTCAAAATCAAGGTGATGGATTTTCAGAGGGCTGTAACTTGAAAACGGTTGATGGTAGACAGATATTTACCATTATCAACATATTGGAAGTGCCATATGGGCTGGCATTTGGCACCATGATCTTTGACCTTGAAAGGTCAAACTCAAGGTCATGCATTTTCAAAGGGCTGTAACTTTACACTGATGGAATGAAAGTATTTTGATGTTAAGAATGTATCTTTTTTATTTTTCAAGAATTATCACATTTTTCACAAATTGCTCCTGTCATTTCACCAGTTTGTTTACATTCAAAGCAGAAATGATTTTGTCACACCTTTTGTATAAAGATTTTATTCCTCGAATTTGCAAAAAAAATTAAACAAAAATGCTCTGTTTATCAAAATCCAGTGAATGTGGATTTATTCCACTCAATTGCATCATACATGGATTATAGCTAACTCAGTCCTATGTGTCTCGTTGACTATCAGCTCATGTATGACTCGATTTCATGGAATAACCATTAAATATAACTTAGTCAGAGGGTCCCTGTGCTGTGGAAGACATCATGCCTCATCCCTGTACCGAAGAAGCCACCTCCCAGTGACCTCAAAGACTACAGCCTCGTGTCATTGATGTCACACATTATGGAGACCCTTGAGAGACTCATCCTGGAGCAGATCTGGCCTATGGTCCAACCACTTCTTCCCCCCCTTCAGTTCGCCTACCAACCCCATCTTGGAGTAGAGAATGCAATCATATACTTCCACAACAAAGTCTACGGCCACCTGGACAAGCCAGCCAGCACTGTGAGGATCATGTTTTTTGATTTCTCCAGTGCTTTTGATACCATCCGGATGGCTCTGCTGGGTGAGAAAATGACAGAGATGCAGGTGGATGCCCCACTGGTGTCCTGGATTGTAGATTATTTGACTGGCATTATATATGCCAGTCAAATAAGTGTTTTTTGTGTAGTTTGTGTGTCGACCCAAAAGGGTGTTAAAAACAGATGGGGGACATTTCAATTTGAATTTCTACACTGAAATTCTAACTACATCATTTTCCATATTACATCACAGAGTACATGATTAATAAACTGGAGACTAATTCTACAGAAAATAATTATTTTAAATTTCCTGGATCAATTCAACAGTTAACAGGCCCAGGAGATGTTACACTTCCATACACTTTGCCACAGATATGGAACCAATTTCACAATCAGTCATCATTTCTGAATAATCCATCACATATTGTATCCACCTTGTCCCAGGCTACAGCTCTCACACAGCTTTTCATCAGTCGGCCTACGCTGCAAGGCTAATAAAGAATATCTGGATCACAAAACAGTGGTGTCGTGATTAGCGCTGTCACCTCACAGCAAGAAGGTTCTGGGTTTGAGCCCAGTGGCTGATGAGGGCCTTTCTGTGTGGAGTTTGCATGTTCTCCCCATGTCTGTGTGGGTTTCCACCGGGTGCTCCGGTTTCCTCCACAGTCCAAAGACATGCAGGTTAGGTTAACTGGTGACTCTAAATTGTTTGTAGGTGTGAATGTGTGAGTGTGCAAAAAGGAATGAGCCACACAACCAAACACAGTTTACCTCAAGCCTGGATCGGGGTCGGCAGTGACAACAATGGAACACAAAATACATTAAATATAAACAGATAATGCACACTTCTGGCTGAATAAATGTTGCTTAATATTCAGGATGGGATTGATTAATAAATAAATAAATAAATAAATTCCAGACTGATGAGGGTAATTAATGACGATATTAAGATTTTTTTTCCTCCAGAGTTTGAGATCAGTGAGAAGTGCAGTGTGTCGCTGTCCATGGTGTTAAAACTCCTGTAACAAAACCAATGAAGTTCGCTGACCAGAGCAACATAAACAACACAACAATCAACAACAAATACAAATTCTGATGAATAATTGAGGAGCACATATTAATGTACAGACAAATGTGTCAAACAAAAACAAATGAATAAATAAATAGTCCAGCACTGTATTCCAATCAGAAGGCCGAGTCTTATATGAACATCATTTCTGAGTGGTGTGTGTCCTCTCCTGAGAAAAGGTGGGATTTGAAGGCAGCATGCCATGTCTCCTTCTCAGACAAGACAATCCCATAATGCACTTCACCAGACCAGAGATCTGAAATTTGGATTCAGTTCAATTACATTTAAACTCACAGCTTTCTCCAGCAGCGACCAGACAACTGTTGACACAAATTATTTAAATCTACACCAATTTTAACCACTAGGTGGCAGTGTCCAGCTCTGATAGTCAAATCTAGTTGTAAAAAAAAAGTTGTAATACAATTGACCTCTTATTATTATTATTATTATTATTATTATTATTATTATTATTATTACTATTATTATTATTATTCAGTGTCTTGTTTATTTGATTTACTGTTCAGTCTTCAGTCCCTTTAATAACTGATCTGTTTCAGGTCACAGAGCAGGACATGACTTTGCTGTTTACTTCTGGGATTTATTAGATTTTATTTATCAAAAATTAAAGAGAATACTCAAGACTTTTGAGATTTTACAGTATTTAATATTAAAGGAAGGAGTCTCCAGTGTCAGTGCATTGTAACAGTCAGAAGTAATGACATTTTATAATGAAATTGATCAATATAACTTCAGATATAATGTGATACAGATTTTCCAGCATGCATTAATAATAAAATCTTATTCCTTATATCATTAATAATAAACTACACAGACAAAATGAGTTGCTCAGCAATTGCAGTGTTTAATGTACAATACAGAACATTACAGTGTCAATAGTTTGTGCACCCTGATGAATCATCATGATGGTCAAATTTTGAGGTGATGTTTGTTCTTCATGCAGAAACAGAACACCACACTGACACGCCCATGTTCCAGGATGGTCACTCTCAGGTGTACTGAGGGTCAAATCCATCCCTGTTATTACCTCAACTGCGATGGAGTAAGCGGGGCGAAGTATTGTAATCAATGCGGTTTGTGTGTGTGTCTGACTTTTAACAATCTAGCGTCTAGACAGTTGCACCAATTGACTTCAAATTTTCAGGGTAGGTGGGCAATGGTCCGTAGATTGCCTGATTAAATTTTTGGGGGAATCGGGTCAAGGTGAAGGTCAAGCTCAACAGAAAGGTCAACCTTTTGGTCAAAATAACATATTTTCCATCATAAATAAAAACGGTTGCCGATAGACATATGTTTACTATTATGAGTGTATAGGAACTCCCATATGACCTTTCATTTGGCACCATGATCTTTGACCTTGAGTGACCCTGAAAGGTCAAACTCAAGGTGATGGATTTTCAGAGGGCTGTAACTTTAAAACGGTTGATGGTAGACAGATATTTACCATTATCAACATATTGGAAGTGCCATATGGGCTTTCATTTGGCACCATGATAGTTGACCCTTAAAGGTCAAACTCAAGGTCATGCCTTTTCAAAGGGCTGTAACTTTACACTGATGGAATTAAAGTATTTTGATGTTCAGAATGTATCTTTTTTATTTTTCAAGAATTATCACATTTTTCACAAATTGCTCCTGTCATTTCACCGGTTTGTTTACATTCAAAGCAGAAATGATTTTGTCACACCTTTTGTATAAAGATTTTATTCCTCGAATTTTCAAAAAAAATATGCTCTGTTTATCAAAATCCAGTGAATGTGGATAGAATAAAACAGTTATTCCACTCAATTGCATCATACATGGATTATAGCTAACTCAGTCCTATGTGTCTCATTGACTATCAGCTCATGTATGACTCGATTTCATGGAATAACCATTAAATATAACTTAGTCAGAGGGTCCCTGTGCTGTGGAAGACATCATGCCTTGTCCCTGTACCGAAGAAGCTGCCTCCCAGTTACCTCAAAGACTACAGGCTCATGGCATTGACGTCACACATTATGAAGACCCTTGAGAGACTCATCCTGGAGCAGATCCGGCCTATGGTCCAACCACTTCTTGCCCCCCTTCAGTGTCCCTACCAACCCCATCTTGGAGTAGAGAATGCAATCATATACTTGCTCAACAAAGTCTACGGCCACCTGGACAAGCCAGCCAGCACTGTGAGGATCATGTTTTTTGATTTCTCCAGTGCTTTTGACACCATCCAGATGGCTCTGCTGGGTGAGAAGTTGACAGCAATGCAGGTGGATGCCCCACTGGTGTCCTGGATTGTAGATTATTTGACTGGCGTACCTCAGTACACGTGCTTGCAGTGCTGTGTGTTGGACAGAGTGATCAGGAATACCGGGGCTCCGCAAGGGACTGTCCTTTCTCCTTTCCTTTTCATTCTCTACACCACTGATTTCAACTACTGCACGGAGACCTGCCACCTCCAGAAATTTTCTGATGACTCTGCAGTGGTTGGATGTATTACCTGTGGTGATGAGAGCGAGTACAGGATGGTGGTGGACAACTTTGTCACGTGGAGCAGGAAGAACCACCTACAGCTCAACGTGATGAAGACAAAAGAACTGGTGGTCGATCTGAAGAGAATCAGGGCTCCGGTGAACCCTGTTAACATCCAAGGGGTCAGTATGGACGTGGTGGAGGAATATAAGTACCTGGGGGGGTACTTGGATAATAAACTGGACTGGTCCAAAAACGTGGACACTGTATACAAAAAGCGCCAGAACTGTCTCTATTTTCTGAGTTGGCTGAGGTCCTTCAACATCTGCTGAACGATGCTGCAGATGTTCTATGAGTCTGTGGTGGCCAGTGCCATCCTGTACGCTGTCGCCTGCTGGGGCCGCAGCTTGAAGGTGAAGGACACTAACAGACTCAATAAGTTAATCAGGAAGGCCGGCCATGTTGTAGGCAAGGAACTGGACTCTCTGACAGTGACGTTGGAGAAGAGGACACTGTCCAAAATAAAAACAATCCTAAACTGTCCTTCCCACCCTCTACATGAGGAGCTGACCAGCCACAGGAGCACGTTCAGTGAACCGGCTGATTCTTCCACGCTGCACAACTGAGAGACACAGGAAATCATTCCTACCTGCTGCAGTCAAGCTGTACAATGCCACTGTATAACTGTGGTACACTGTCTTACCATGTATACTGCATCCTTAACTCAGGTGCAATACAGTATATATATAGAGGAATCATTGTATATAAAATCACTTCATTTTGCTTTTACTTAAGTTATTGAACTTATGAAATTTATTTTATTTTTATTTATTCTTTTTGAAAGACTATTTTATCTTCTATTTTTAGACATGTTTACTTCTTTGATTCAGGAGCTTGGTTGCAATTTTGAATTTCCCTCCAGGGATTAATAAAGTAATTCTAATTCTAATTCTAGTGAGAGGGTCATTGAGTTCAACTGCCCTGTTTATGGAGGATTTTTTCACTTTATTTCTAATTATATGTCCAGCGTAGTCCAAAAGTCTCAGATCACAAGTGAAAATGCTCCAATTTCGCATTATTTTTTAAATTAAACCAACATTTTTCATTATAAGTTCAAATACAGGGCGGCACAGTGGTGTAGTGGTTAGCGCTGTCGCCTCACAGCAAGAAGGTCCGGGTTCGAGCCCCGTGGCCGGCGAGGGCCTTTCTGTGTGGAGTTTGCATGTTCTCCCCGTGTCCGTGTGGGTTTCCTCCGGGTGCTCCGGTTTCCCCCACAGTCCAAAGACATGCAGGTTAGGTTAACTGGTGACTCTAAATTGACCGTAGGTGTGAATGTGAGTGTGAATGGTTGTCTGTGTCTATGTGTCAGCCCTGTGATGACCTGGTGACTTGTCCAGGGTGTACCCCGCCTTTCGCCCGTAGTCAGCTGGGATAGGCTCCAGATTGCCTGCGACCCTGTAGAATAGGATAAAGCGGATAGAGATAATGAGATGAGAAATATATAGTTTTAATCTGAAACATTTTGTTTATGCCCAATTTTAAATCATAATAAAATAAATCCAGATCTCATACCCCTGGACCCCTCAAAAATGTTTCCGTTTTCAGTAATAGGTCGTGCAGAGACCACTGGGATATAAACCATTTAAACAATGCTGATCCAACGACTCACACAAGATTTTCTTTCAAGCTGATTATGATTCGGGCCTTAAAATAAACTTCAGTGAAGTTTCCATTCCACGTGTGAGTGCACAGAAACCACTGGAGCTGAATGGGGTGAGATGTGGTTGGGTCAAAACACTGCGTGGCTTATTGTCTCTGCTCCACCCCCCCCCCCCCCCCCTTTTTTTATTAGAACAAATCACATGGTGTATTTGGGGCGTGCTCAGTCCAGACCAGTGATAGTATAAATAAAATCCTTGCTTCATGCACATTCATAATCTGATTATAAATGAGATCGAAAGGAAATTTAAAATGACTGGATTCTGGATTTCAGTTTTGGTCTTTAGCACCATGTGTGAGTATTTTTTTTTTTCTTCTCATTCTGTTTATTGGTTCTTTAGGATGATTTTAAAATACCAAACTATATCTCAAAAAAAAAAAAAACTCCTGGAGCTGATTAGTCTTCTCCAAATGATGTTAATTTCATTTGCTGCATTTTTCATGAAATTAATGGTTTTTTTGTTGTATTTTTTTCCTAGATCCAGTCCAGTCTGGTAGACACCGGGTTACTGCACAATCCTCAGAGCCAGATGTTTATCAGCCTGATAAGAAACTCATCGTGGATATCGGAGCCTCGGTGACTCTGCAGTGTTATATTTTTGAAGTCGAAGTTGAAGAAATGATCTTTTTTAAGCAACAAAACAGAAAACAGCCTCGAATAATCGTCAGATTCTTTAACGCTGCTCGAGAAACGTTTTACAATGAATTCCAAAATCCTCGTTTCCAGATTAAAAAACACACAAACTGCTTCAATCTGACCATTTTAAACACCGCGCTGTCTGATGAAGCCGTGTACTACTGTGCACTGACGAGACCCGACCCTGTGTTTGGAGAAGGAACTGATTTAAAATTTAAAGGTAGGATTTCTACTGAAATGAATAATGTGCTGGTTAAATGTAGAAACGTTTCATTCTTCATTACTGTTAGTGTGTGAAGGAGTGAAATGTTCACTGTGTTTGGTAACTTTAACAACACGGCATTCAGGGTTTATTTTTAGTCCGTGATTCATGATAAATGTTTACAGGTCAGAGTTTTACCACTGAATCAGAAACATCGAAACCAGCTCTGTGTGATCACAACACGAACATGAACACACAAGAGAAAACAGGTCAGATGCCTGATAATTCACTATTAATTAATCATCCTTAATTCATAATATAGTGAAATAACATTCTCAGAAGTGACCAGATCTCTCCACTCCTCAGTGCTCGGTTTGGGAACGGCTTTGGGTTTGTGTGCACTTCTGATTTTCTGTCTCATTTATTTCATACTGAGGAGAAGAAAATGGGATAAAAGTAAGTGTTTCTATCATTAAATTATAGTAATAATTACTTAATAATCACTAATTAATAATAATCTAATGAGTGTCTTTTATTTTATTTTTTTATATTTGGTTCCTCTGTAGAAGTTTCTCCAGGAACAAGACAGGTACATGTGCAGGTAAGTAAAGACTTTGTGCTTTGGGTTGTATTTAGTTGACAGGTTATTACATTTTGATTGATGGAGTATTTCTCCACTCAGAAAAATCTGCTCAGTGCTCATCCTGTTGTAACCCGATATACATGTACAATATATAATCAGTTACACCATCGCCTTCCAAGTAGCACAAACATCAATGAAGATGAACGATCACAAATCAGAGCTTTTCACAAATCAGATGTTTTAGTTGCTCCGAGTCGGCTATAAGCCATGTACGACGAGATTGAGTGGAATAACTGTTTTATTCACTCCACATTCACTGGATTTTAAGAAACAGAACATTTTTATTTTTTACAAATTTGATAAATTTGATAAAAAAAAAACACCCTTTACACATAACATCCGACAAAATCATTTCCGCTTTGTCTGACTTCCTAAAAACCTATCGCTGGCTGCATGAATTGACTTTAGTGTTGTTTTTGTGTAGAAAGTGCCGTCTTGCTGTCGTGTCAAGGTATAGAACAGCTTCATACATTTATTTAATTCTTCCTTGGACATTTCAGTTGTTTAATTTTAAAACTTCTTTGAGCTTTTGAACCAGTCTAAAAAAAATCAAAAAGTTTTATTGTGTAAAGATCTCATCTCATCTCATTATCTCAAGCCGCTTTATCCTTCTACAGGGTCGCAGGCAAGCTGGAGCCTATCCCAGCTGACTACGGGCGAAAGGCAGGGTACACCCTGGACAAGTCGCCAAGTCATCACAGGGCTGACACATAGACACAGACAACCATCCACACTCACATTCACACCTACGGTCAATTTAGAGTCACCAGTTAACCTAACCTGCATGTCTTTGGACTGTGGGGGAAACCGGAGCACCCGGAGGAAACCCACGCGGACACGGGGAGAACATGCAAACTCCACACAGAAAGGCCCTCGCCGGCCCCGGGGCTCGAACCCGGACCTTCTTGCTGTGAGGCGACAGCGCTAACCACTACACCACTGTGCTGCCTTAGTAGTAAAGTAGCCAAGTTAATTAAATCTTTCTTTTTTTCTCAGGAATCTGTGGGTGACAGTTTGACTTATGAAGCTTCACAGATGCTGAAGAGGAAAGTTAAACCTGGAGGACGGGATGATTTGGTGTACTCTCATGTGATGTATGTGGAACTGTAATATTTAGCATATAAGACCCAGAACACATTATTGTTGTTGTTGTTGTATAAATGAATATTTGTAAAATAAATGTCACACATCTGAGTGTATATTGTATCTCTCTGTGTTCTCATTGCTCTGTGTTCTACACGACATCCATCTCCAACACTTGTTTATAAAAATAAATGTTGTACTTTTACTCTGAGCTTCATGAATGATTTTGATCGCTGAATAGAAAATCCAGATCATCCAGATTGTTCAACATTAGATCTCGACTCTGAGTGAAGTGACACACTGGAGACTTCAGCGTCACCCAGACAGCAGTGTCAGAGACAGTTGAGCGATTGAATGTTCAGCACTCAGGTTCACTTTCATGTGCATCATTGCATCCTGTTCATTGTGGTTACAGCATTTTGCACAAGTATCTGTTGGCACGTCACTGCGCTTAAACAGGAAGACTAAGAATAGCTCACAACTGACCTCAACTGTCATCCAACAGCAGCTTTGACCAACGGTGAAGTGTGTTCAGCTCTTCCAGCTCTTTAATACTGACTTTCACACACTGGCTTTCTTTCAATAAGTTGTAAATTATTAATTTAAAATTTATTTGGGTTCGATTTTTAGCTTCAGAGTTAAAGATCATTTCTAAAGTGGTTTCTTTGAGTGATCAGGCTGATAAAATACATTAAACAATGATAATGATGTCATTTACTTTTCATTTCCTTTTACGCTCAATTTAATCTATGAATTCATTTTCTCATTTCACTTGTCTATAAAGTTAAAACAGTTCTTGTCTGTGTCTTGGTGATCTTTTCCAACTGCTACATTTTTTTCTAAACTGTTCATCTCCTGCTGTAGATGATCTTCATCACTACTTCAGTTCACCTCACTGCTCAACTCACTTTCACTGCCTTTGTCTCTTTTATTGCTCTGGTCTTCATCTCTTCCTCAAAATCTTCATCACTGCTCTCACTCTCACTACATGATGGACCTGATGGAAAGGTTTCTCCCAACACCCTTCATCCTCAGCACTTACTTTGTGTGTGTGTGTGTGTGTGTGTGTGTGTGTGTGTGTGTGTGTGTGTGTGTGTGTGTGTGTGTGTGTGTGTAGTTTTGTATGTAGAACCAGAAGATGGTGAAAAACAGATGGGAGACATTTCAATTTGAATTTCTACACTGAAATTTTAACTACATCTTTTTTCATATTACATCACACAGTATACGATTATTAAACTGGAGACTAAGGCCCAATCCCAATTCTAATTTCTACCCCTACCCCTCCCCCTTCCCCTTCCCCTTGGCCCTTCCCCTTGAAACTGAGCTACAAGGGATAGGGCTTGAAATTCAACCCTTACGTATTGGGATAGCCCTTCAACGATCACATACGTCATCGCGTACCTCCGTCAGTGTTTACGTTAGCAAAACGCGACCAAATGCATCATTGGCTGCGACCAGCCGCTACAGTCAGAGCCAGAGGCAGAACCAGAAATCTCTGCTGGCAGGGTGTGATTTGTTAACTAACACCACTGAATGGGATATCTTTGGCGCTTCGTGCACCACATCCGATAGAATGAGGTGTCAGAACACTCATGTAAACAATAAAAGCGAGAATAACAGAACAAAACGTACGCAGTCAAGCAACTGAAAACAATACTCACTCCCAAAGCTTTTTAGCAGCAGCTTGGATTTCAGAAATCGCTGCTCATTCTCAGCTTGAAAGCGAATCAAGCGGCATATTTCCTCTGGATAACAACTTAAAACACGTAAATAATGGAGAAAACACATTTATGACAATCTTTCGCCGCGGGAACCGCCATCTTTCTGAAATCCGCATGAAATCTCGCTGAAATCCGCATGACATTGTGGGAAATCACTCAAACCCCTTCGTTCGGAGTCAGCTCCAGGAAAATCTCCGTTTGGAGGGGTACAGAAGCCCTACTCCTTCCCCTACCCCTCCACGTTAACTGGGATTGGGATACCCCTACCCCTTCACGTGAACGCGCAAAATGGAGGGGAAGGGCCAAGGGGTTGGTCCAAGGGGTGAAATGGGATTCGGCCTAATTCTACAGAAAAAAATGTTTTAAGTGCCTTGAATCAATTCAACAGTTAACTGGCCGAGGAGATGTTACACTTCCATACACTTTGCCACAGATATGGAACCAATTTCACAATCCGTCATCGTTCCTGAATTATCCATCACATATTGTATCCATCTTGTCCCAGGCTACAGCTCTCACAAAGTTCTTCATCAGTCGGCCTACGCTGCAAGGCTGATAAAGAATATCTGGATCCCAAAACAGTTGTGTCGTGATTAGCACTGTCGGCTCACAGCAAGAAGGTCTTGGGTTTGAGCCCGGTGGCTGATGAGGGCCTTTCTGTGTGGAGTTTGCATGTTTTCCCCGTGTCTGAGTGGGTTTCCACCGGGTGCTCCAGTTTCCTCCACAGTCCAAAGACATGCAGGTTCGGTTAACTAGCTCCTCTAAATTG
This sequence comes from Neoarius graeffei, assembly GCF_027579695.1. NCBI lineage: Eukaryota > Metazoa > Chordata > Actinopteri > Siluriformes > Ariidae > Neoarius > Neoarius graeffei. Next base: position 7,818,438 of record NC_083576.1, on the reverse strand, counting down.
TTCGTAGGTGTGAATGTTTGAGTGTGCAAAAAGGAACGAGCCACGCAGCCAAACACAGTTTACATCAAGCCTGGATCGGGGTCGGAAGTGATGACAATGGAACACAAAATACATTAAATATTTTAATATAATATAAACAAATAATGCACTCTGCTGGCTTGATAAATGTTGCTTAATATTCAGGATGGGATTGATTAATAAATAAATAAATAAATTCCAGATTGATGAGGGTAATTAATGACGATTTTAAGATTTTTCCCCCCAGAGTTTGAGATCAGTGAGAAGTGCAGTGTGTCGCTGTCCATGGTGTTGAAACTCCTGTAACAAAACCAATGAAGTTCGCTGACCAGAGCAACATAAACAACACAACAATCAACAACAAATACAAATTCTGATGAATAATTGAGGAGCACATATTAATGTACAGACAAATGTGTCAAACAAAAACAAACGAATAAATAAATAGTCCAGCACTGTATTCCAATCAGAAGGCCGAGTCTTATATAAACATCATTTCTGAGTGGTGTTTGTCCTCTCCTGAGAAAAGGTGGGATTTGAAGGCAGCATGGCGTGTCTCCTTCTCAGACAAGACAATCCCATAATGCACTTCACCAGACCAGAGATCTGAAATTTGGATTCAGTTCAATTACATTTAAACTCACAGCTTTCTCCAGCAGCGACCAGACAACTGTTGACACAAATGATTTAAATCTACACCAGTTTTAACCACTGGGGGGGGAGTGGCCAGCTCTGATAGTCAAATCAATGAGTAAAAAAAAGTTGTAATACAATTAACTTATTATTATTATTATTATTATTATTATTATTATTATTATTATTATTATTCAGTGTCTTGTTTATTTGATTTACTGTTCAGCCTTCAGTCCCTTTTATAACTGATCTGTTTCAGGTCACAGAGCAGGACATGGCTTTACTGTTTACTTCTGGGATTTATGAGATTTTATTTATCAAAAATTACAGATAAGAGTCAAGACTTTCTAGATTTTACTTAATATTAAAGGAAGGCGTCTCCAGTGTCAGTGCATTGTAACAGTCAGAAGTAATGACATTTTATAATGAAATTAATCAATATAAATTCAGATATAACATGATACAGATTTTCCAGCATGCATTCATAATAAAATCTTATTCCTTATATATCATTAATAATAAACTACACAGACAAAATGAGTTGCTCAGCAATTGCAGTGTTTAATGTACAATACGGAACATTACAGTGTCAATAGTTTGTGCACCCTGATGGATCATCATGATGGTCAAATTTTGAGGTGATGTTTGTTCTTCATGCAGAAACAGAACACCACACTGACACGCCCATGTTCCAGGATGGTCACTCTCAGGTGAACTGAGGGTCAAATCCATCCCTGTTATTACCTCAACCGCGATGGAGTAAGCGGGGCGAAGTATTGTAATCAGTGCGGTTTGTATTTGTGTCTGACTGTTAACAATCTAACGTCTAGACAGTTGCACCAATTGACTTCAAATTTTCAGGGTAGGTGGGCAATGGGCTGTAGATTATCTGATTAAACTTTGGGTGTAATCAGCTCAAGGTGAAGGTCAAGGTCACCGGAAAGGTCAACCTTTTGGTCAAAATAACATATTTTCCATTATAACTCAAAAACAGTTGCCAATAGACAGATGTTTACTGTTATGAGCATATAGGAACTCCCATATGACCTTTCATTTGGCACCATGAGCTTTGACCTTGAGTGACCTTGAAAGGTCAAACTCAAAGTCACGGATTTTCAGAGGGCTATAACTTGAAAACGTTTGATAGTAGACAGGTATTTACCGGTTCAACTTATAAGAAGTGCCATATAGGCTTTCAGTTGGCATCATGACCTTTGCCCTCAAGTGACCTTGACAGCTCAAACTCAAGGTCATGGGTTTTCAAAGGGTTGTAACTTCACACCGATTGACTTCAAATTTTCAGGCTAAGTGAGCAATGGTCCATAGATTATCTGATTAAATTTTGGTGGTGATTGCCTCAAGATCAAGGTCACTGGAAAGGTCAAAGACTTTTTTTGTGATAACTTTCTTCAGATTCATCATTTTGACTTCAAACCAAAACACAAATGTACATATTTCAATTCTGCTTCCAAACATCTGCTGCATGATGGGGTAGCTTGGACAGTCTCCATAGCAGTTGGCGTTAAATGTCAGGGGGGTCAATGTCATTGGTCAAAATAACATATTTCCATTATAACTCAAAACCGTTGCTGATAGACAGATGTTTACTGTCATGAGCATATAAGAACTCCCATATGGCCTATCATTTGGCACCATGATCTTTGACTTTGAGTGACCTTGAAAGACTCTGAAATGTCTAACTCAAGGTCATGGGTTTTCATAGGACTATAACCTGACAGCTGATGACTGAGAAATATTACCATTATCAACATATAGTGATAAAATGAGTGCTGCTAGATGAGGTTTGTTTTGCCTGGAAACACTTGTTGGACATTTTGTTCACACAAATTAAATTAATGCAGCAGTTTTAATGAACAATGTGACAAGTGAACTTTATTTTCCATTCTGTCAGAACATCTTTGTCATGATATGTCCGTGTAGCACTGAAACACACACAGTATCTGGAACAGTGTGGTGGAGATGTAGGTCAGAATACAGTATACTTGCTGATCATGTGATATTCTTAACCGTGCTCAGTACATAGTGGCTGTAGTGTATTTATAAACTCAAACGCTGCTTCAAGTGCATTCATATTCTGTTGATAAATGAGACACAAACAGTGTAGAATTTGTAAGGAATGAAAAATGACTTGTTTCTGGATTTTAATGTTGATCTTCAGCACCATGTGTAAGTAAGATGAGCCAGTAATTCCTCTGGTATGTGGAAGGAACTGCAATAGTATACTTTCGAGTGATCTTTAAAAACTGTGTGTGTAGATTAATTTCTGAAAAACCTGAAATTCTCTACCTAATTAATGTTTGTTTTTTCTAGATCCAGTCCAACCTGGTAGGTGCTGGGTTACTGCACAATCCCTCACAGATTCAGGAGTTTATCAGCCTGATAAAGAGCTCAGTGTGGATATCGGAGGCTCAGCGACGCTGCAGTGTTGTATTTTTGGAAAGGATTTTGGGATGATCACCTGGTTTAAGCAACTGAACAGAAAGAAACCTCAAGTGATCATCAAGTTCTTTAAACCTTCTGAAGAAATGTTTTATCATGGAATGCAAAAATCATGTTTTCAAATCGAAAGATCTTCAAGCTGCTTCAATCTGACCATTTTAAACATAACTGCCTCTGATGAAGCCATGTACTACTGTGTCATCACATTCCCATATACAGTATTTGGAGTTGGGACTTATTTAAAAATTAAAGGTAGGATTTCCACTAAACTTTAACATGTTCAACCTGGAAGACAAATAATCCTGAAGTAGTGAAATGTTCACTGTGTTTTCTTCTTCAACTACACTGAGTTACAGACTTTTAGTCAGTGAATGATGATAAATGTTTCCAGGTGAACATGTTACTATTGAATCAGAAACATCTAAACCAGCTCTGGGTGATAATTCAGTGGGCTGTGAACCAACACTGCATGGAAACAGCACTAACATGAACACACAAGAGAAAACAGGTAAGATGCCTGATAATTCACTATTAATTAATCATCCTTAATTCATAATATAGTGAAATAACATTCTCAGAAGTGACCAGATCTCTCCACTCCTCAGTGCTCGGTTTGGGAACGGCTTTGGGTTTGTGTGCACTTCTGATTTTCTGTCTCATTTATTTCATACTGAGGAGAAGAAAATGGGATAAAAGTAAGTGATTTTGTCATCAGATAATAATTTCATGTCCATCAAAATGATTCATAGTTTTATTTCTGTATCAATAGTGAGCACATCTGTAGAAAGTTCTCCAGGAATGAGGCAGGTGCAGTACACATGCAATAAACTATAGTACTGATTTTTCTACTTACAGTATATACGTGAAATTGTCACTACATTCGTATGCTGCTCATTAAAATATTCTAGATATAATTTAAAAATGAAATTTGATGAGATTTACAGAAGGTTTTATTTGCATGCTGCTCTTGTTCTGTGTATTTAGTGTGTATTGTGCAGTAAAACTTTTTTTTTTATGATCATTACTTTGAGCTGAATTTCTTTGCTTTATTGTGTGTGTGTGTTTTTTTTGAGGAATCTGAAGCTGAAACACCAAATTATGCAGCTTTGCAATTTTCCAAGAGGAACACCGAAGCTGAACACAATAAAACTGACTCGGTAGGTTGAGTGTGTGTACTCCGACATGAAGAAAAACTTTTTGAATGATGTGATTGTTAGGTTTATATAAGTATTATTCTTGACCAAGAAAGCAGTAATTTATTAAAATGGTGACAAAATTAAGGATTAACTTAAGGTTCAGTTAAAAATGTCTCGGCTGGACATTGTTTGGGAACATTTTGTTTATTTTTTGATATGAATGTGTATTCATTCAGAGAGGTGTCTGAAAGATTCACCAAGGTCTGTTTTGGTGTCAGATCGACCCACACACACTCTGAAATGGTAGAATTAAGGTTCATGTTTATGTTAATTCATGTTTAGTTGAAACTTAGGTTTATAGCTTCTTAAAAGCTTGAAATATACTATGGTAGTGATTTGGATCCCGTAATTAATGAATGCATTCCGTGATTAATGTTAGTTTTATAGTTTTAGATTAGTTTCATAATGACATTATAATTATAGTTAAGATCTTATGATTCTAAGGGTTTTTAGTTTAAAAGCATTAACCTAATTTAGTTATGAGTTTAATCCTGTTAGTTGTTTAATTGTTCTCTCTCTTTCAGACATATTCTCATTGTTCTTATGTTTAAGTTGTTCTTATTTTTTATGTTTATTTTCTTATAACATTCTTTGTTTTAGCATTATTAAAGACATATTGTTATTTGTTATTTTGCTTATGTTGATGAAATCAAGATGTAATTTACTGACTTAACACACATTCATGTGTTAAGAAATTATGTTAATTATTAGATCCTTTCTGTGCAAACTAGTGTCTTTGACCTTCTCTGAATAGACTCCGTAGACTAGACATTCTGTGTTTAGACATTCCATGCTCTATGTAATGAATATTAACCATAATATTGACCATAAGCTGAAACTCTGATATCTATCTGTACCTTACTATGATCAGAAATATGTTATTATATTATGATTGATTCAAGATCATTACACACTTCTACATAGACCCACACCCATTACACACACACACAAATGAAGACAAAACATAAACACAGAGATACTATAAGATGTTTCCAAGAATGTTTCCATTTTGACGAAGTGACTGTGCGAATAAACTGGCATGTGAAACCTTTCTGGTTCCCCTGTCTGTTTCTATCGACCTGTTTCATTCATCCTCGGATCCGAGGGGGGCCCACGAAGGAATCGGGGTCTCTGACTGGGTTGAACCCCAACAATTTGGTGTCAGAAGTGGGATACTGCCAACCAGGTGAGTAAATTATTTTAATTTTTAATTTATAATTTGATTGGTTAGACTTCCGCCTGGTTGGTAGTAATTTAAAAAAAAAGAAAAGAGACCCAGTTGTTTATAATTCTGGTTATGTTCTTGGTAAACCTCATGTAGAGGCACGGGACGTTTCTATTTTGGGGAACCTCATAGACTCTTGTTTACGGGACGTTACGGGGCTTGGAAGAGCCATGGGAAGATTGGTAAACCTCGTAATTTGTTTACGGGAAGGTGACCCTCGTGAAGTGAAGGAGCTGTCACGGGAAGAGCGCGCTTTTAATCTTTGATTCCTTCGTGCAGCCACCATGGGGGGAAATACATGTATTATTGTATTAAGGTACCCGGACCCCGAGAAAAAACCCATGGGATTGGATGTGGTTTAGCATTCTACACAGATTCTAGACAATTTGGCCGGCTTAGTTTTGATTTATCCTCATCCAGGTATTTGCAATCTCTGGGAGCTGTGTAATGCATCTTTAATTGTTTTAGCATTTATATAAGGCATTACTGGATATGCACAAAATAATGAAACAACAAATTAGTACTCTGGACATGAACAGTCAGAACTGTGTTCCTGGTGTGCATAAATGTCAAACCTTTGGTCAATCAAACCTGCATCCTTATTTCCTTTATAAAATCCTTATAAGATGCAAATTAAAACGATTTACCTAAAATTTGAATGATAATTAACAATGATATATCCCAGGTACTTTTTATTCAATATTAATAATAATAAACTTTAAGAATGAATACAAAGCTTCAGTGTTTGACAAAAAAAAAACACAAAGTGTAAATGTTATGTGCTCTTTTATCATCGTGGGAATTGATTATAGCTCTAAATAAATATTGAAGTGTTTTTTGTTAAAAAGAATCCGTATAACCTCATTTGTACGCCCGTATACTATGTGTATTGAATCAAATCCGTATAAAATACGGACATTCTGTATATTGTGCATTTTAATCTCAACGAAAGCTTCACTGAATCGATTCTTTAGAACAAAATCGTATGCGTGTGAATCAATTTACTTGATTCACGCTTGATTCTTCAGAAACTACGGAAACCTTATTTGTATTCCTGTTTTCAAATTGTAAACAATAATTACACTTTCATGCTGCATGAAATTAAAGTATGAACTTTCCTCAAACCATTACGTATGCATGAACTCAAACAAATGCAGTGCGTCTGTATCGATTCGCTCGATCGAGTCATTTATGTTTCGTCCCGAAGAAGATCCGAATCGTCTGTGAATCTCATCACTGTTAGAAATCCAAGAGAAGAGATCCTCTTCCCTTAACATCATCAGAGGAAAAATCTGCTTCTTAATCAGTTAGTTTCAGCGTTTGGTGAGTAGATCATCTGTATTTTATTTTATATTCATTGTGTGTTGATAGTCCGAAACTTGTAACTGGAAAGTTATCAGGAAAGTCACGAGTGGTCTGCGAGGTGATCTCTGAACAGGTCCGCGAACACTCTACAAGACTATTAATGCGTTTTAATAATTAATAGTGCAGCTATTGATGCAGTTTCATGTCTAGATCTTATAAATGATGAATACGAAGTTTTCAAAATTATGAGAACTCCAGTTCCCATGATGCTTGTGAACTGGGCATGCGCACTGGATAAAAGAAAAAGCAGCTCTTTAGGGCAAAACTCTCGTCTCATCAGATTTGGGCAGTAATTCTATGCGTTCAGACCTTAAATAATGAAATAACTGTACAAGCAAATACAAAAAAAAAAAAAAAAAAAAAAAATTAAAACATTCACTTAAATTAAACAGACATGGTAAAAACAGAAGAAATATATTTAAGGCTTAGAGTTTGATTAATTTAGCCAAATCAAATATCACTTTCAGATTTGAAGATATTTATCAGGAATCACTTTTAAAATATTGAGTATTATACCACTTCCTGTTTAAAGGCATAATAAAAGGCATCAAATATATTCACCTTACGTGTGAATGGAAATGCCGAAAAGTTTAATGTTTAACCTAATGTTTAATGTTGATCTAAACATTTTAAAACTGATCGTGTAGTGGTATTTTTATTAATCATATGTAATTCTAACCTTTAAATATCCTATATACTCCTGTTTCTGACGCGTTTTAGCGAAATGTGGACTTGTCTTGTCTGGGAAGCATGAAATTAGTTCAACAGCGAGCTAACCCGCTTTTTACTTCATTTTTTGACATTTTTTGAAAAATTGTCGTCCTATTATAAATGATATTTTGAATAATTGTTCCGTCTCTATAGTCACTCTGTCTCTTTCTCAGTCAGCATTGAGATAAGACTCCCAGACTGTTACAGATAGCTATAATATAAATAACTCATGCAAGCAGGCAAGGACAGCCACAGAAATCTGCAATGGGCAGAGAAAATCATTATTTTTGGCACTTTCTCACAATAATAAATTTAATCTCTTTATATTATTAGGTAAATTCCATATACATAAAGTCGAAATGTCCAAGACAACCAATTCTCATTCTCATTAATACTGTTAATTGAATTAAAAATGTATTTTCAGTCTCTGTCACATATCGAATCCAACAAAGAGTGCTTATCAGCTATTCAATTTTATTCAAATTACATTCAGTGAAATTGTTTGTCATTTCAATTTGCCCTGTTTTTTATCTCCTTATCTTTCTTTAAACTTATTGCTACTTATGAGGCTAAGCTTAAACATGTTCCTCCTAATTTCGAACTATTGATATGAAATGCTCTGATTAATTGTTTGCTGAAGTTTTAAACCTCCATACTTTTGCCTTTAAAAACCACAGAGGATATGGAATGAATAGGCTTTTAATGTATTTCGTTAACCATAATTTTTTTCAGCAAGAAACAGAGTTAACAGAGTTAAGTTGTTTATGTTAAGCAGTACCTCTCTCTCTCTGGATCCGTGTCATCCTACAGTCTCTTCTCGAGCAAGGCGTAGCGAGACACTTTACACAAGATTTACGTAAGATTAATGAATTGATTGTTTCTTCTGTAATGTCACAGGTTCCTGCTCATCATTGCTGTTTTTCCATTAATGAAAATTAATGATCTCTGTTCTGCCTTTTTCCACGCACATGAGGAGATAGCGTTTAGACTCAAGGTTTCATTTGACTCTCCTGCTGTTTTTTTTTTCAGCTGTAATTCATAACGCACTCTGTGACCTTCTCCCTCCCTCAGGACTCTGTGGTCTGTGTGTTCTGGTATCTGCTGAGTCACCAGAAATCTGCCCAGACACTGACACTTGCGCCTGCTCCAACATCTGGTGCATAAGGGCTTTAAGGTTTCCAGAACCAAGCTGCAATATTGTATGGACACTTAAGTATTTGAAGTTTTGAACTTTCTCAAGGCTGTCATTCTAGACACAAAACGCCCTGCTGGGTCAGAAAATGGATCCCTGACTGCTCTTTATATGACAAGCTTCTCCGTTCCGCTATCTCTCATCACGATCCACTGTAACATCCTTTGACCTGGACTGATGCTATGGTGGTCGCTTATCACTCCCTCAAAAGCACCCTTTGTTCCACCCCTGGGTTACCTGCTCACTTCAAGCCCTTCCACCTCTATGCCTGTGAACACCAAGGCACAGCCTCTGGGGAGCATGAGGGGGGGAAATGCATCATTGTGCGTTTTTATCCAAAACATTAGACATTGTTGCTCAAGGCTTACTTGCGTGTCTGGGGGCTGTCTCCGCATGTGCTTTGATGGTTTTAGATGCGGAAAAATTGGTTTTGTCTCACCCATTGATCTTGCACTCGTCACATCAAGTTAAACAGGTGTTGCAAAATTTACAGACCCATTAAATTAATTTATCAGTAATTTAATAGATAATTAAATTAACATATGACTATTTATTCTCTGTTTTACTAACAATCTCGAAGTTCGTGTCACATCCTTTTTTGATCATGTAGGTCGCGCTCTCGCACGCCTCCTTAATTCTCGGGATGATACTTGGGATGACATTGATATTGTCTGTCTAAAAATCGTACATACTACTAGTATCAGGTCTGATCTCTTCCCTCCAGCCCTCTAGGGATCTTTGTTGGTGGTTTTTGTTCTAAACCCTCAGACGGTTCTTGTTTTATAATTTATACCTCTGTGGTTATTCTGTGTGTTCAATCAATATCAGCCTGATATTCTGCATGAGACATACGCTCTTTCTTTCTCATTTGATTTTTGTCATCTTGATTGTGGACGAATTCTCTGAATGGGTAGAAGTTTTTCCCTGTTCTCGAGAGAACGCGAAGGTAGTTACTTGTTTTGATACCTAGTTATAATAATAATAATGATACATTTTATTTATAAGTGCCTTTCAAGGTACCTAAGAACACTGGACAGTAAAAAAGAAAAACAAACAATAAAAGCAGATCAATAAAATCTCATCTCATCTCATCTCATTATCTCTAGCCGCTTTATCCTTCTACAGGGTCGCAGGCAAGCTGGAGCCTATCCCAGCTGACTACGGGCGAAAGGCGGGGTACACCCTGGACAAGTCGCCAGGTCATCACAGGGCTGACACATAGACACAGACAACCATTCACACTCACATTCACACCTACGGTCAATTTAGAGTCACCAGTTAACCTAACCTGCATGTCTTTGGACTGTGGGGGAAACCGGAGCACCCGGAGGAAACCCACGCGGACACGGGGAGAACATGCAAACTCCGCACAGAAAGGCCCTCGCCGGCCCCGGGGCTCGAACCCAGGACCTTCTTGCTGTGAGGCGACAGCGCTAACCACTACACCACCGTGCCACCAGATCAATAAAAAATAACAACAATAAAATAATAAGAAATCAATAATAATTATTATTATAGTTATGGGGTTTCAAATGCCATAGACTCAGACAAGGGTACCCCTTTTACCTCAAAAGTCAGACAAAACCTTTGTAAGTATCTCTAAACTAAACTGGTGTTTTCACATTCCTAAATCTTCTGGTATCGTAGAACGTACCAATTGAACATTGAAAGACAAATTAATTAAGGTCATGCAGGACACAGGTTTGGTTCTGTAATCCATAATTCATTCTGGCTGAAATTCGTGTGACACCAAGAAATTATTCTCCCCTGGAAGAAGGGAACTCTGGCTCCGGGTACCTCTGATTTGAAAATGCATATGGATGAGTATTCTGCAGCCCTTATAGATAAGTTGTATAAAATTTGTATCAAGGTCAATAATACAATATTATCTCCACCACACACCCCTTTCACGTGGGAGACAGGTGCTGGTGTGACTTTTTAAAGTAATGATTTGGACAATTGGGAAAACAATATAATGGGCCTGCAGACATAGTCGCCATTACTTTTGCTGCTGTTTTAACTGATCTTTTTCCACAGTGGATCCATGCCACTCGATTGAAGAAGGCTCCATAACAAAGTTGTGTTACAATAACAAGTTTGCTGCTATTAACGCTTTTTGTGTCCCTATCTAGTCTCCCTCTGGCCATTTTCTCTCTCTCTCTCTATTTCTGAGCTCTACACAGATTCGACTGAGAATCCTCAAGACGTTGTGAACAAAGAGGGGAAGAGATCTTGCGCCCCATTTGGAACCAATCATCCTCACTACAACCATGACAGTCCTCATCACGGGTTTCGTGACTTCATTGTTGCTCGGGGCAGGGCTACCCGCCCGAGCCTTCGTGACTGCTTCATCTTCGCTCGGGGCAGGGTTACCTGCCCAAGCCTTCTGGACCACTTCATTGCTCGGAGCAGGGTTACCCGCTCGAGCTGGACTTCATTGCTCGGAGCAGGGTTACCCGCTCGAGCTGGACTTCGAGACAACATCTTCTGGACTAACTTCGCTAACTGGACTGCACCAGCGCACACCACACGAATGTGTTATGTCTTTCATCTGATGCCATTTTCTACTATTATTACACATCTCCATGCTCTGAAACTCTGTATTCTTACAGGACTCTGTTCTCACTATAGGTCAATATGCCTTCTAATTTCATTTTTCCCTCACTGTTTTAGAACAAATTACTCTGAAGGAAGTAGCGTGTATCTGGGAATTAAGAGGTTTTGAGTTTCTCTAAGCTCCGGTGAGGTGGGACGAGGGCTGATCAGGCATGCCTGCCCTCTGAGCACCAATATACGTCAAGAAGGGCAAAGATTAACTCAAGATTAATTCTCGATGTAATCACATATATGATCATGAGGTGATAATGATCAAATATGATCCTAGGATTTGATAATAGTGATACTATTATCAAAGGGGGGGGGATTGTTAGGTTTATATAAGTATTATTCTTGACCAAGAAGGCAGTAATTTATTAAAATGGTGACAAAATTAAGGATTAACTTAAGGTTCAGTTAAAAATGACCTTCTGTCTTGGCTGGACATTGTTTGGGAACATTTTGTTTATTTTTTGATATGAATGTGTATTCATTCAGAGAGGTGTCTGAAAGATTCACCAAGGTCTGTTTTGGTGTCAGATCGACCCACACACACTCTGAAATGGTAGAATTAAGGTTCATGTTTATGTTAATTCATGTTTAGTTGAAACTTAGGTTTATAGCTTCTTAAAAGCTTGAAATATACTATGGTAGTGATTTGGATCCCGTAATTAATGAATGCATTCCATGATTAATGTTAGTTTTATAGTTTTAGATTAGTTTCATAATGACATTATAATTATAGTTAAGATCTTATGATTCTAAGGGTTTTTAGTTTAAAAGCATTAACCTAATTTAGTTATGAGTTTAATCCTGTTAGTTGTTTAATTGTTCTCTCTCTTTCAGACATATTCTCATTGTTCTTATGTTTAAGTTGTTCTTATTTTTATGTTTATTTTCTTATAACATTCTTTGTTTTAGCATTATTAAAGACATATTGTTATTTGTTATTTTGCTTATGTTGATGAAATCAAGATGTAATTTACTGACTTAACACACATTCATGTGTTAAGAAATTATGTTAATTATTAGATCCTTTCTGTGCAAACTAGTGTCTTTGACCTTCTCTGAATAGACTCTGTAGACTAGACATTCTGTGTTTAGACATTCCATGCTATTCCATGAATATTAACCATAATATTGATCATAAGCCGAGACTCTGAGATCTATCTGTACCTTACTATCATCAGAAATGTTATTATATTATGATTGATTCAAGATCATTACACGCTTCTACATAGACGCACACCCATTACACACACACACACATGAAGACAAAACATAAACACAGAGGTACTATAAGATGTTTCCAAGAATGTTTCCATTTTGACGAAGTGACTGTGCGAATAAACTGGCATGTGAACTCTCTGGTGTTCCCCTGTCTGTTTTTCTCGACCTGTTTCATTCGTCCTCAGATCCGAGGGGGGCCCACGAAGGAATCGGGGTCTCTTGCTGGGTTGAACCCCAACAGGGACCTTCACAAAGTAAAAACGAAATTCAATACGTTATGGACCTGCACACAAAACTCCACACACTCACCCACCTAACCCAGGAGAATTTGCGGCAGGCCCAAGAACGGCAAACCTGCCTGTACAACAAGGGTACGCGCCTTAGAGAGTACGCACTGGGAGATAAAGTACTCGTACTGTTGCCCACATCGAGCTCCAAATTGATCGCCAAGTCGCAAGGACCCTTTGAGGTCACACGGCGAGTCGGGGACGTCGACTATGAGGTGAGGCATATGGACAGGGGTGGGGCGCTACAGATTTACCACCTCAATCTGCTCAAACTCTGGAATGAGGAGGTCCCCGTAGCGTTGGTGTCGGTGGTTCCGGAGAAGGCGGAGTTGGGGCCGGAGGTTCAAAAGGGCGCATTGGCATCACATACCTCTCCGGTCCCCTGTGGAGACCACCTCTCCCCGACCCAACTCGCGGAGGTTGCCCAGTTGCAGACCGAGTTTTCGGACATGTTCTCGCCCCTGCCCGGCCACACCAACCTCATAGAGCACCACATTGAGACGCCCCCGGGGGTGGTAGTGCGTAGCCGCCCTTACAGGCTACCCGAACACAAGAAAAAAATGGTTCGGGAAGAACTCGAGGCCATGCTCGAAATGGGCATCGTCGATGAGTCCCACAGTGACTGGAGCAGCCTGGTGGTCTTGGTACCCAAGGCCGACGGGTCGGTCCGGTTCTGTGTGGACTATAGAAAAGTCAACACGGTGTCTAAATTCGATGCGTACCCAATGCCTCGTATTGATGAGTTGCTCGATCGACTAGGCACTGCTCGCTTTTATTCGACACTGGATTTAATGAAGGGATATTGGCAGATCCCCTTGACTCCACTATCCCGAGAAAAAACGGCCTTTTCCACACCCTTCGGCTTACACCAATTCGTCACACTTCCTTTTGGGCTGTTTGGGGCGCCCGCTACATTTCAGCGGCTGATGGACAGGGTCCTCCGCCCCCATGCCACCTATGCGGCCGCCTACCTCAACGACATTATTGTCTATAGTAATGACTGGCTGAGGCACCTCGAACATCTGAGGGCCGTCCTTAGGTCGCTGAGGTGAGCGGGTCTCACAGCCAACCCGAAGAAGTGTGCGATTGGGCGGGTGGAAGTACGGTATCTGGGCTTCCACTTGGGCAACAGGCAGGTGCGTCCCAAAATTAACAAGACCACAGCAATTGCGGCCTGCCTGAGGCCAAAGACCAAAAAGGGGGTGAGACAGTTCCTGGGGCTGGCTGGCTATTATCGTAGGTTTATACCTAATTATTCGGATGTCACCAGCCCGCTGACTGATCTCACTAAAAAGGGGGCACCCGATTCGGTCCAGTGGACGGAGCAATGTCAGCGGGCTTTTTCTGTGGTAAAGGCCGCACTGTGTGGGGGGCCACTTTTACACTCCCCTGACTTTTCTCTCCCCTTTATGTTACAGACGGATGCGTTGGACAGAGGGCTGGGGGCTGTTTTGTCCCAGAAGGTGGAGGGGGAGGACCGCCCAGTCTTGTACATCAGTAGAAAGCTGTCGGTGCATGAGGGGCACTACAGCACCATTGAAAAAGAGTGCTTGGCAATCAAGTGGGCGGTCCTCGCCCTCCGTTACTACCTGCTGGGACGCCCTTTCACCCTCTGTTTGGACCACGCGCCCCTCCAGTGGCTCCACCGCATGAAGGATGCCAATGTGTGGATCACCCGTTGGTATCTGGAACTCCAACTCTTTAATTTCAAGGTGATCCACAGGCCGGGGGCGCAGATGATCGTGGTGGACTTCCTCTCCCGTCAAGGGCGGTGGGGGTATGTGGCAGCGGGGGTATGGTCAAATGCCGGTCTGTGACAGGAGGGCAGAGTCAGGGAAGGTAAGTGGCAGAATCACTACACCTGATGTCAATTAACCTGTGTTTGTGTGTCTTCCCAGTGACCGCGCCCTACTTAAGGAGGGAGAGCGAGAGCAGAGGGAGCTCTTCCCCGAACCAGATGCCGGTTGTGTGTGTGTGTGTGTCTGTGGTTATACGTTAGATGTTCACTGAAAAGTGTGTTAATCAAACCCCGCTTTACCAACCTGAACTCTGTCCTGCCGTCTTCTGTGCTTCGCCCTTTGTGAGAACCGCTACACACACCTATTAGTCTTTTTGTTAAAACTGTATGGAAGTAATTATTATCTGCCCACAAAGCACTTACTTTTATCCCATTTTCTTCTCCTCAGTATGAAATAAATGAGACAGAAAATCAGAAGTGCACACAAACCCAAAGCCGTTCCCAAACCGAGCACTGAGGAGTGGAGAGATCTGGTCACTTCTGAGAATGTTATTTCACTATATTATGAATTAAGGATGATTAATTAATAGTGAATTATCAGGCATCTGACCTGTTTTCCCTTGTGTGTTCGTGTTAGTGCTGTTTCCATGCAGTGTTGGTTCACGGCCCACTGAATTATCACCCAGAGCTGGTTTAGATGTTTCTGATTCACTAGTAACATGTTCACCTGGAAACATTTATCATCATTCACTGACTAAAAGTCTGTAACTCAGTGTAGTTGAAGAAGAAAACACAGTGAACATTTCACTACTTCAGTATTATTTGTCTTCCAGGTTGAACATGTTAATGATAATAAGAAAAAAATATCACAACATTAAACCAGGAGTTTAAGAGAGTTTAGTGGAAATCCTACCTTTAATTTTTAAATAAGTTCCATCTTCAAACACAAGGCTGGGTGTCGTCAGTGCACAGTAGTACATGGCTTCATCAGACTGAATGATGTTTAAAATGATCAGATTGAAGATTTTTCAATTTGGAAATGTGACTTTTGGAATCCATTGTAAAACTTCTCTCCAGTAGTTTTATATACTCAGACTATAACTTGAGGCTGTTTTCTGTTTGGTTGCTTAAACCAGTTGATTATCCTCACTACATTTTTAGAAATACAACACTGCAGAGTTGCCCATGACAGAGTAAGCAGGGTGAGGTATTGTAATCATTGCGGTTTGTTTGTGTGTCTGTCTTTTAACAATCTAGCGTCTAGACGGTTGCACCGATTGACTTCAGATTTTCAGGATAGGTGGGCAATCGGCTGTAGGTTACCTGATTAAATTTTGGGGGTAATTGGGTCAAGGTGAAGGTCAAGGTCACCGGAAATGTCAACCTTTCAGTCAAAATAACATATTTTCCATTATAACTCAAAAATGATTGCTGATAGACAGATGTTTACTATTATGAGCATAAAGGAACTCCCATATGGCCTCTCATTTGGCACATTGATATTTGACCTTAAGTGACCTTGAAAGGTCAAACTCAAGGTCACGAATTTTCAAAGGGCTATAACTTGCAAAAGGTTGATTGTAGACAGATATTTACCATTATCAACTTATAGGAAGTGCCATATGACCTTTCATTTGGCACCATGATCTTTGACCTTGGGTGACCTTGAAAGGTCAAACTCAAGGTCATGGGTTTTCACAGGACTATAACCTGACAGCTGATGATTGAGAAATATTACCATTATCAACATATAGGTATAACATAATGCTCCTGGGCGAGGTTTTTTTTGCCTGGAAACACTTGTTTATCTAGAGTCTGTGTATGACTAGATTTCACTCTCAGAGCTGAATGCTTCCATCTAGTGGTTAAAACTTTATCCAGTTGGAGGTGTTCTGGTGTCTGTTGTAAATGAAGGTTGAAGTTAAAATGACTCTCTGACATTAGAAGAATAATTGTCATGAATCGGGACACTGAAGGTTTTGATAATGCCTGAGCTTTAAACACTTTTCCATATCAAGCTCATCATTCACTCGACCATCTCCATCACTGATGTTTATTTTCATTTGCTTGACATGTGTGAGATGATCAACATAAACACAGATAATGTTTGTATTACAGGCTGCAAAATTAAGTTTTTCTTAATGTCTTACTTTTCTTTTCCATGGCGTATTTTTATATCATGTGATAAAGACAATTAACTTGCTTTGAGTTTCAACACCATGGACAGCGACAAAATCCTGACCAGGTGCAAAAAGAGACATGACCGAAGACGAAAGGCTGTGTCCCAAACTGCAGAGTAAACAGTGTACTCAGTAGTGTGGTGAAAAAGTCACTCACTCCCTCTGTGATAGCAGGCATTATGGATTTCTATTTAGTGTGTAGGTCTGTGGTTTAGCTGGAAGCCGAAGAAACAAACATGAGCTATAAACATAAGCAAGAAACTAAAAACTAATATACAAACAAACAAAAAACAAACAAACTAATAAATATTATCTATCTCTCTATCTATCTCTCTATCTATCTCTCTATCTCTCTATCTATCTATCTATCTATCTATCTATCTATCTATGGATATATTATCATGCTGGATTTACAGAATAATTCACAAAAGAAAACACAAGCTTGTGTGATTACACAAGACATGGTAGAATTTTTAATGAGAATATTTGTTGACATTGTGGATGTAACCAAATATAAATTTTGAAGAGGGAGAGAAGTAGAATGTTAACAGCACAAAAAGCCTAAAACGTGACAATGCCCTTATCTGCAGCTGTGCATCCTTTCTTCCCTCTCTTCCAAAAAACACACATCATCATGTTGAAATGACATGTTCCCACTGAACATCACACACAAATCTCTCTCTCTCTCTCTCTCTCTATAACAGAGATATACTGTTGACCCTACAGTGTGTATATATATATATATATATATATATATATATATATATATATATATATATATATATTTTTTTTTTTTTTTTTTTTTCTCTCCATGTCACTGTTGAGGAAATCAATGAATTGTTTTGATAAATTTGGGGACTTTTTGTTTGTGAATGTGTCTCTATAATAAAAAGAAAATCACATGCTGGCTTGAAGACATGAAGTTTATCTTTGAGTGGTGAATATATTTAGATATATACTTGATGTACTTTGAATATTTAGTGAACTACATGATTGAGTAAATTTTAAACGGTCACACTTCAGGACCCTACAGGGGGCAGTGCTGGGACTTAAACTCACACCCTTCCAATCCTTGACTTGCAAGTAACATCAAAGCAAAATAGAAACCCGGATGTCGGCCATGTTGGTGGAGATACAAATGCGGGGTCAAGCGACATTCCATACAAAACATAATCATGCATGCGCAACTCTTTTTGTTTTTCCACTGCTTTAAGTGTTCTTTTAGCTCTGCCATATCTTTATGCTGTATATGGTTGTGGTCACAACAGTACTCATGACCGTGGCATGTTCCGATTTTTTAGAATTCCGTCCATGATTTGGAAAGAGCGCGAGGAAACTCTGAGGCTTAGTATAGAGAGGAGACGAGCACGGCTGAACAACATCGTCAGGGCTGATCTAACAGAGGCTCAAACCAAAACGTTTCATGTTTGCAGGAATCATTTTATCTCAGGTGATATTCAAAAGCTTTTTTGATAATATCATGGAAGAATTTTATTTTGTGTTGCTAGAATTTTGCTATAAAATGAGTATTCTCTTGTCATGGTTCACTCGGTCGTTGTTATAATTTTAACATGTGTATTACCACTTCGCTTCTAGGAGCGCCAGCAAAATTATACGATAGAAACAATCCACACTGGGCACCCACTCAGAAAACAGGCTGTGTTTCGTCCAAGGTCGGACTTGATTCTTCATCAGCCAAACCAGATAGAATGCGATATCTGGGTACTCGATGGTCGGTAGAAGCATCTTATCTTCAGAAAAGTCTGACTTTTTAAATAATATGGGTTAAAACCACACATATCTATCTTCTCTTTGTATCGAATCTTTGCTTGAGTGTTCAAATCGTGGTAAAACTGAGAAAATTCAGCATTGTTTACAGACATGCTTTCAGCGGCTGCCATCCTAGTTGCTTTGTATGTCCACCATCATGGTGGATGCTCATAATGTAGAACATTTTGATCACATGATTGCAAGCCATCTATACAAATAATTGATGCTCCAAACATACACAAGTTTTTACCACAAGGTGGCAAGAATTTCTCTACCAACCCAGATCTGAAATCTGAAGTCTGAAATCAGTCTTTACTCAAAATGTTATTTTGAAAAAGACAAAAAAGTTACAAATACCTCAACTATATGGTGGACTTGGGTTGCCAGGTACAAAACAGTATACCCAATAAATACAAATAAATAAATAAATAAATAAATATCTAGGTATCATCACTGGCAGCTGGTGGGGGAGGCAGTGAGAAATATATATCTTGAAGATATAACTTAAAAGTTTATATATAACTTTTGCAATTTGAATCTGAACTGTGTTTCGCCTTAATAACAAACACAGCACACAGAAAAACTGTAAAACTGTTTTTTTTCAAATAAACAAACAAACAAACACTAAATTTACAGTTTTGTCATTTGTATTATTTTGGGTCTGAACATTGGAGGTCTGTGGCCCCCAGTGTCCACCAGAGGGTGCTGCACCAAGGTCCAAGACCATAATTGTTTTCCAAAGGATTCCTCTTCTTCTTCTTCTTCTTCTTCATGACTTGGCAATTTTTCATGCGGCTTCCATGGGCAAAAACTGATGAAATTTGGTACACACATCAGTCCTGGCCACTGCTACTGAGGGATAGAGGCTTGGCTCCAGGTGTGTCCAGGGAACCCCATAGCAGCCCCACATGTCATTGAGACTTCTGGACATAGTTTCACCTATCTGTGTCAAATTTGGTAGGTGTGTGAGGAGCCCCAAGATGAGCAAAATTGTAATGTATGTTGTATTAGCCATACTCAACAGGAAGTGAGTTATTTTTTGGTTTTGTGCATTTTAACATGTTACATTTTGACGTTCTCCTTGTAGGCTGTTTGTTGGATTCATACCAGATTTTGGTATAGCGGAGGTGCTCGTGCCCTTCATCGCCGCTTGTGGCTATATTGTGTACTTTGTACTTTGATGAGGCAATGTTTACTCAGTTGATCAACTTCCAATTTCCCTTTCAAACATATTTTCATGGAAAAATAATGATAGAGTAAATAATCCACTTTGTTCACACTCATTACACCTGTGACTGAGTCTGGAACACACCCACTGGTGACGTATGACATAAACATCATCAAAATGGACTGGAATGTGTATATCAGACAATAGGAGCTCAAAACTACACTGTAAAAAAAAAGTTATGCCAACTTAAAAATTCAAGGCAACTTACTGCACAGGATTTTTGAGTTTATGTGACAACTATGATTTTTAAGTTTTGAAGAAAGTTGTGCCAACTAATACTTTTGGTCTTAGATAACTTAGCCTTTATATTCACATAAAGTTTTTTTTTTTTTCAGTTTTACATGATAAGAATTCAACTTTAAGGCCACTAATCTTTCATCCAAGTAAAAACTTCAAAATTTGAGTTCAATTTTTTTTTAATCCCACAATAAAACAAATAACAATCCAGTTCAAATAGCATGTTTATTTTAACATGATGGTAGCAAAACTGCTATAAAACTGTAGTGGCAGTGCTTTTTTGTTAACATTTGTTAAGAGCTTTTTTGTTAAGATTAGTTGCCTTAAAGTTGAATTCTTATCATGTAAAACTGAAAAAAATAAGTTTGTGTGAATATGAAGGCTAAGTTATCTGAGACCAAAAGTATAAGTTGGCACAACTTTCTTCAAAACTTAAAAATCTTAGTTGTCACATAAACTCAAAAATCCAGTGCAGTAAGTTGCCTTGAATTTTTAAGTTAGCGTAACTTTTTTTTTTTACAGTGTAGATGGGCGTGTCACACTGTGTAATCATGTGACATAACTGTTGCTTATTGGCTGCATGAACTTACAGCACTGGGCATGTTCCAGTTCACCCAAAGCCTCGCTTCATATCTGTAAGGTTCACTAGGTGTGGGTGGAGCAGAGAGGACGGCAGGACAGAGACTGAGTTCTCCAAACTCTTTTATTTTCACTTTTCAGTGGAAATATCTTTCTCTCTCAGCCACACACGCACACACATTCCAGTCATCTGGTTGTGGAGAGAGCTCCCTCTGCTCTCGCTCTCTCTCCTTAAATAGGGCGCGGTCACTGGGGAGACACACAAACACAGGTTAATTGCCATCAGGTGTAGTGATTCTGCCACTTACTTTCCCTGACTCCGCCCTCCTGTCACAGACCGGCGCTTGACCATGCCCCCGCTGCCACGTACCCCCACCGCCCGACTCAGGCCGGGCGGCCGTCCGGCCTGCAGCCGACTCCCCCCCTTGACGGGAGAGGAAGTCCACCACAACCATCTGCGCCCCCGGCCTGTGGACCACCTTAAAATTGAAGGGTTGGAGTGCCAGATACCAACGGGTGATCCGCGCGTTGGCATCCTTCATGCGGTGGAGCCACTGGAGGGGCGCATGGTCCGAACAGAGGGTGAAAGGGCGCCCCAGCAGGTAGTAGCGGAGGGCGAGGACCACCCACTTGATCGCCAGACACTCTTTCTCGATAGTGCTGTAGCGCCCCTCATGCACTGACAGCTTCCTGCTAATGTACAGGACGGGGCGATCCTCCCCCTCCACCTCCTGGGACAAAACCGCCCCCAGCCCTCTGTCCGACGCATCGGTCTGCAACATAAAAGGGAGAGAAAAGTCAGGGGAGTGTAATAGTGGCCCCCCACACAGTGCAGCCTTTACCTCAGAGAAAGCCCGCTGGCATTGCTCCGTCCACTGGACCGGATCTGGTGCCCCCTTTTTAGTGAGATCAGTCAGCGGGCTGGTGACGTCCGAATAATTAGGTATAAACCTACGATAGTAGCCAGCCAGCCCCAGGAACTGTCTCACGCCCATTTAGGGTCTTGGGCCTCGGGCAGGCCACAATTGCTGCTGTCTTGTTAATTTGGGGATGCACCTGCCCGAGGCCCAAGTGGAAGCCCAGATACCGTACTTCCACCTGCCCAATCGCACACTTCTTTGGGTTGGCTGTGAGACCCGCTCGCCTCAGCGACCTAAGGACGGCCCTCAGGTGTTGTAAGTGCTGCTGCCAGTCATTACTATAAATGATGATATCGTCAAGGTATACGGCCGCATAGGTGGCGTGGGGGCGGAGGACCCTGTCCATCAGCCGCTGAAACGTAGCAGGCGCCCCAAACAGCCCAAATGGAAGTGTGATGAATTGGTGCAAGCCGAATGGTGTGGAAAAGGTCGTTTTTTCCCGGGATAATGGAGTCAAGGGGATCTGCCAATAACCCTTTGTTAAATCCAGCGTCGAGTAAAAACGAGCCGTGCCTAGCCGATTGAGCAACTCATCAATATGAGGCATTGGGTACGCATCGAATTTAGACACCGCATTGACTTTTCTATAGTCCACACAGAACCGGACCGACCCGTCGGCCTTGGGTACCAAGACCACCAGGCTGCTCCAGTCACTGTGGGACTCCTCGACGATGCCCATTTCGAGCATGGCCTTGAGTTCTTCCAGAACTACTTTTTTCTTGTGCTCGGGTAACCTGTAAGGGCGGCTACGCACTACCACCCCCGGGGGCATCTCAATGTGGTGCTCTATGAGGTTGGTGCGGCCGGGCAGGGGCGAGAACACGTCCGAAAACTCGGTCTGCAACTGGGCAACCTCCGCGAGTTGGGTCGGGGAGAGGTGGTCTCCACAGGGACCGGAGAGGTACGTGATGCCAATGTTCCCTTTTGCACCTCCAGCTCCGCCTTCTCCAGAACCACCGACACCAATGCCAAGGGGACCTCCTTGTTCCAGAGTTTGAGTAGGTTGAGGTGGTAAATCTGTAGCGCCCCACCCCTATCCGTTCGCCTCACCTCATAGTCAAAGTCCCCGACTCGGCGTGTGACCTCAAAGGGCCCTTGCCACTTGGCGACTAATTTGGAGCTTGATGTGGGCAACAGTACGAGTACTTTCTCTCCCGGTGCGAACTCCCTAAGGCGCGTACACTTGTCGTACAGGCGGGCTTGCTGTTCTTGGGCCTGCCGCAAATTCCCCTGAGTTAGGTGCGTGAGCGTGTGGAGTTTTGCGCGCAGGTCAATAACGTATTGGATCTCGTTTTTACTTGGTGAAGGTCCCTCCTCCCAATTTTCCCGCAGCACATCTAGGATGCCGCGCGGCTTACGCCCGTATAACAATTCGAACGGGGAGAACCCTGTGGAGGCTTGGGGGACCTCTCGCACTGCAAAGAGCAAGGGTTCGAGCCATCTATCCGAATTACGTGCGTCCTCACTTATGAATTTTTTAATTATGTTCTTGAGGGTGCGGTTGAACCGTTCAACTAAACCGTCCATTTGTGGGCGATACACGCTGGTGCGGATCGGCTTAATACCCAGTAACCCATACAGTTCGTTCAGTGTACGTGACATAAACGAGGTGTCTTGGTCAGTCAGAATCTCTTTCGGGATTCCAACTCGGGAGATAACGCGGAAGAGTGCCTCCACAATACTGCGTGCTGAGATATTGCGAAGAGGCACTGCTTCCAGGTATCGCGTTGCATAGTCCACTAGAACTAATATAAAGCGGTACCCTCGTGTTGACCGATCTAATGGCCCGATGAGATCCATCCCAATTCTTTCGAACGGGGTCTCGATTAACGGCAGAGGGCGCAAAGGCACTTTTGGAATGGCCGCTGGATTTACTAACTGGCATTCGCGGCACGCCGTACACCACCTACAGACATCGCCGTGAATCCCTGGCCAATAGAACCGGGCCATTATTCGGGCTAGTGTTTTGTCCTGCCCTAAGTGTCCAGCCATGGGATTAAAGTGAGCCGCCTGGAATATCAATTCCCGGCGGCTCTTCGGAATTAAAAGCTGCATGACTCGCTCTTTAGTTTGAGTGTCCTGCGTCACTCGGTATAACCTATCCTTCATAATCACGAAGTAAGGGAAGGACGGGGTGGCATTCGGCTGGAGCGTTTGACCATCGATTACTCTCACTTGGTCAAACGCATGCCTCAGAGTCTCGTCTCGCGACTGTTCTAATGAGAAATCTGTGAGGGATTCCCCAATAGAGAGAGGAGGAGCCGGCGGCTCCTCACTCTGACGCGGAGATGACGTAGACAGCTCTGTGACAGCTGCTCCTGCCAAAGCGACACCGGGACCTCCCCCTGTTAAATGGCAGGACCCACTCTTCGCTAAATGTCATTAAATCCCGAAATCCCGGCCAATCAGTCCCCAAAATTAAAGAGTGGGTAAGGTGAGGATTAACCGCCGCCTTCACTATGGCTTTTTCCCCTCTGAAAAAAATGTGGACTGACACCAAAGGGTAGCGGTGAACATCCCCGTGCACACACAACACCTTCACCCCCTGTGCTCCCCCCAATGCCTCATTTTGAACCAGGCTTTGGCGAATTGAGGTCTGATTACAACCAGAATCCACCAACGCCTGATATGTAGCCCCTTATATACTCACCGGTATGCGATACGCTCCGGCCCGATCGAGGGCGGCCTCTGGTGCGTCGGGGATCTGAACCACCGTGCCCACTTCCATTGCCGTGCACTGCTGTTGAAGATGGCCCGGCTACCCGCAGCGCTAGCAAACCGGCCCGGGCTTTCCCTCTGCACCGGTGTTCTGGGGCTCACTCACCTGAGGTGGGGGAGAGACAGACACAGAAGGGAGAAACGGGAGGGCACCGCGGGTGCGGCGGGCCGGCTGGGGTGGCGCCGGCCCCTGTCTCTGCAGTGGGGGGTGAGGACGGGACACAGAAGGAGGGGGAGAGAGAGAGAGAGAGAGAGAAGAGGAGAGAAGAGAAGACGCCGTCTGCTGTCCTGCCGCCGGAACAGCCGCCAGATGATCCTCCACCAGCTCGACTGCCTGATCCAGCGACGCCGGGCGGTGGCACCGGACCCACTCCACGGTTCCTGCTGGTAAGCGAGCGACGAATTGTTCCAGCACCACCTGGTCGATGATCCCCTCGGCGTCGCGGTTGTCGGCCCTCAACCACCGCCAGCAGGCATCCCGGAGCTGCTGGCCAAACGCGAATGGCCGGCCAATTTCCTCCAAGCGCTGGCGCTGTTGCTCTGTTGTGCGCCCCACGCGCTGGAGGACGGCCCGGCGGAGGTCCGCGTAGGCCAGCCAGCGGTCGACGAATGGGGAGGACTCCATGGGGCTGATCAGCTGGTGCTCCACTCTGATTCCTGGGTTTCAGCACCACTGTAAGGTTCACTAGGTGTGGGTGGAGCACAGAGGACTGGCAGAACAGAGACTGAGTTCGCCAAACTCTTTTATTTTCACTTTTCAGTGGAAATATCTTTCTCTCTCAGCCACACACGCACACACATTCCAGTCATCTGGTTGTGGAGAGAGCTCCCTCTGCTCTCGCTCTCTCTCCTTAAATAGGGCGCGGTCACTGGGGAGACACACAAACACAGGTTAATTGCCGTCAGGTGTAGTGATTCTTCCACTTACCTTCCCTGACTCCACCCTCCTGTCACAGACCGGCGCTTGACCACGCCCCCGCTGCCACAATATCATTGTATGTTTTTTTTGTTTTGTTTTGTACAACCACTAGTGGTGCTGTAACACTCTTTAAAATGTTTAACTGCAGATAAGATGATGTGGATGACCAAAAATTAAACCTTATACCGATTTTTCTTTAAACATTGAAAGACGGGAGGAGCATAGCCCTGCTAGCTCATTGATCTGAACCGCTTGTGAGTGTCATATAAGTGGGAACTCAGTGCAGGTTTAACATTTACAGGCTTCTGTTTAAGCTCCATTATACTCAAGTCTTGATTAACACCGACCCCTGCAGGGTGTGTGATCATTCTTTCATTGATGATCCACAAGCTATATGAAATTCCTTGCTTATCGACTCCTGAGTTGTGCAACAGAATAACTTTCAGCCTCACAGGTGGGAGGGACAGCATATTCTCTCTCTGCTGTCAATCACAGTGACACTAGACAACCGTTGGTGTCTGTGAGTATGTGAAAGTATGTGGAACAGGGTAGATAGCACTTTCCTCTGAGTGTGTTACACTTCACTGTGATGCAGATGAGCAGCAGTTTGAAAACAAGTGGATGTCGGCTTCATGTGTCTTGGAAGGATCACGTGTTAGCCTTCACCTTCCCTGTTTGGTAGGTGTGGTTTGATCGGGGAGAGCTGTCGGGTGACCTGATGAGATGTTGGATTTGATTTTTATCCAGGGAGAATAAACACAAACTTCTCCATCTGGTTGTTTTTCAACATCGAGTGATATGTCATTAAAAAAAATAAAAAGGAAGTTGATCATGAAAGCACAATGACATCACTGTGATTCGTGTTTGTCGCTCTCGCCAGTGTAATGGTGCTTAATCTGACTTTATGTGAAGGTGTGTATAGACTACATTTCTTTTCCATCACAACTGTTATGTCACAATTTTTTTTTCATCTACAGCACAACAGAAATATGAAAATGTGGGTGAGATGTGGGTGGACATGAGTACTGCATGTGGTCTCTCTTTTTTTGGCCTTCCTTCATTTATTAGAACCAATCACATACCTATTTTCAGGCATGCTCAGTAAAGACCACTTATAGTATAAATACAACCCTTGCCTCATACGCACTCTGTTTAGTATGAACACGGAACATGGCTGGTTCCTGGGTTTTCATTCTGATCTTCTGCACCATCAGTAAGTAATATTGGCAAATTTCATCATGTTTAATGTTTTCCTTCTTCAAGATGATTTCGGATATAATTTCAGCTTCAACCTTCAAATAAATATGTGTGAACTGTTCAGTTATTATTTTATAATAATGTATATTTTATCTTCAGGGATAAAAATTCAATTTAATGAATAAACACATTTGCTTTTTTAGATTCAGTCCAAACTCGGTGGAATTTTTCCCATTCCGTCGCAGAACCAGATGTTTATCAGCTGGATGAAGTACTCTGTGTGGATATCGGTGACTCGGTTACTCTACAGTGCTGTATTTTTGGAAAAGATGATGTGGTGATTATGTGGTACAAGCAACCAAACAGAAAACAGCCCCAGCTTATGAGCAGAGTATTTACAAGTGCTGGAGAAATATTTTTCAATGAATTCCAAAATCTTCGTTTTCAAGTAAAAAGATCTTCAAACTGCTCCAAAATGACTATTTCTAACATCATCCAGTCGGATGAAGCCATGTACTACTGTGCTACCCCAGTACCATACAGTGTGTTTGGAAATGGGACGTATTTAAAAATTAAAGGTAGGATTTCCACTAAACTTTCTTAAACTCCTGGTTTAATGTTGTGATATTTTTCCTTATTATCATTAACATGTTCAACCTGGAAGACAAATAATACTGAAGTAGTGAAATGTTCACTGTGTTTTCTTCTTCAACTACACTGAGTTACAGACTTTTAGTCAGTGAATGATGATAAATGTTTCCAGGTGAACATGTTACTAGTGAATCAGAAACATCTAAACCAGCTCTGGGTGATAATTCAGTGGGCTGTGAACCAACACTGCATGGAAACAGCACTAACATGAACACACAAGAGAAAACAGGTAAGATGGCTGATAATTCACGATTAAATAATCATCCTTAATTCATAATATAGTGAAATAACATTCTCAGAAGTGACCAGATCTCTCCACTCCTCAGTGCTCGGTTTGGGAACGGCTTTGGGTTTGTGTGCACTTCTGATTTTCTGTCTCATTTATTTCATACTGAGGAGAAGAAAATGGGATAAAAGTAAGTGATTCTGTGATCAGATAATAATTACTTCCATAAAGTTTTAACAAAAAGACTAATAGGTGTGTTTCTGTGTTCATAGCAAAACCATCTACCGAATTTTCTCCCGGAGCGATGCAGGTACGTGTGCAGATCAGTAAACAATTCATACAATCTACAGTATAATGTAAGTAAAGACTGTATGATGGACTATAGTTCTGTAGATAGCATGCATAAAGATGATCCCAACATGCATGACTATTAAATGCTTTTACATATATATATAGCTCTAATTTGTCTACATTTAATTTATCCAGTCTCTTGGATCAGCTGTGTACTATAATTTCAACTTCATTATTATTATTATTATTATTATTATTATTATTATTATTATTCATAGTAGTTATTTATCCCCCCCACTAGGAATCTGAAGCAGAAACACTGAATTATGCATCTGGCTCATCAGATGAGTGTCTGTACTCCGAAGTGAACTACATTTGTAAGACAAACAATTAATGATTCAAACCACATAATACATTTAAAACAATTCATCTTTCTACTTTAATTTAATTTCCTGGTTCCAGAAAATACACGCAGTGCCCCTGTTTTGCACTTTGTCCAGATTTTGTGGCCTTGTTTATATGATGACATGTTACATATGAAAAATAAATTGACTGTCCCCCTTAATGGTGGCTTATTTTTTCCTGAGCACATTTCTGTGTTGTGTCCAGTTGTCTTTTATACGACAATAGTGGAAAATGTTGATTGGACATCAGACCTGTCTATATACAGGATAAATGCTTAGAATGTTGAAACCTCTAAACTCCATCCATCCATCTATATTCTTCCTCTTATCCGAAGTCTGGTCATGGTGGCAGGAGGCTAAGCAGGGTATTCCAAGCATCCCTCTCCCCACCAATGCTTTCCAGTTCCTCCTGGGGGATCCCAAGGTGCTCCCAGGTCAGATGTGAGATATAATCTCTCCAGCACATTATGGGTCTACCCTGAGGTCTCCTCCCAGTTGGATGTGCCTGGAAAACATCCAAAGGAAGGTGCCCAGGAGGCATCCTAATCAGATGCCCGAATCACCTCTGCTGACTCTTTTTGACATGAAAGAGCAGCAGCCCGACTCTGAGATCCCTCCGAATGTCTGAGCTCCTCACCCTATCACTAAAGGTGAGCCCATCCACATTATGGAGAAAGCTCATTTCAGCCACCTGTGTCTGCGATCTCATCCTTTCAGTCACTACCCAAAGCTCATGACCATAGGTGAGGATTGGAATGTAGATTGATTGGTAAATTGAAAGCTTTGCCTTCTGGCTCAGCTCCCTCTTCACCAGGATGGACCTGTACAGTGCCCGCATTACTGCAAATGCCACCCCAATATGCCGGTCCATCTCATGCTCAATTTTACCATCACTCATAAACAAGACCCTGAGATACTTGAACTCCTTCACTTGGGGCAGCAACTCACTTCCACTCCCAACCTGGAGGGAGCACTCCACCATTTTCCAGTAGAGAGCCAAGGCCTCAGATTTGGAGGTGCTGACTGCCATCCCAGCCGCTTCACTCTTGGCAGCAAATTGTCCCAGTGCTTGCTGAAGGTCAAGCTCCGAAGAAGCTAACAGAACCACATCATCTGCAAAGAGCAGAGATGCAATTCTGTGGTTCCCAAATTGGACACCCTCTTCACCCCAGCTGCACCCTGAGATCCCATCCATGAATATCCCAAACAGGATCGGCAACAAGGGGCAACCTTAGCAGAGTCCAACACCCACCAGGAACATGTTTGACTTTGTTCTGAGAATTCGGACACAGCTCACACTTTGGTTTTACAACGACTGGATGGCTCATAGCAATGGCCCCGATACCCCATACTCCCACAGTGCCCCCCACAAGAGCCCCCAGGGGACATGGTCATAAGCCTCTTCCAAATCTATAAAATACATGTAGACTGGCTGGTAATACTCCCATTAACTCCCCAACAACCCTGCCAGGGTAAAGAGTTGGTCCACCAAAGAGTTGGCCAGGACGGAATCTGCATTGCTACTCCTGAATTTGAGATTTGACAATCGGTTGGAGCCTCCTTTCCAACACCCTGGAATAAACTTTCCCCGGGAGGCTGAGCAGTGTGATACCCCTATAATTGGAGTACACTCTCCAGTCCCCTTTTTTGAAAAGAGGAACCACCTCCTTGGTCTGCCACTCCACAGGCACTGTACCCAACCTCCACATGACACTGAAGAGGTATGTCAGCCAAGACAGCCCAACAATGTCCAGAGCCTTCAGCATCTCAGGGTGAATCTCATCCACTCCTCGTGCCTTGCCACCGAGGAGCTTTTTAACTGCCTCAGTGACTTCTGTCAGAGATATGAGTGAAACTTCCCCTGAGTCCTCAGACTCCACCTCCTCTATGGAGGATGTGTAGTACAGGTTCAGGAGTTCCTCAAAGTGCTCCTTCCACCACCCAACAATATCCCCAGTTCAAGTCAGCAGTTCTCCTCCCCTGAGTCACCGAATGGTTTGCCAGAACTTTCTTGAGGCCAACTAAAAGTCCTTCTCCACGGTCTCCCTGAACTCCTCCCACACCAGGGTTTTTACTTCAGCAACTGCTGAAGCTGCAGCCCTTCTGGCCTCCCAGTACCTGCCTGCTGCCTCAAGGGACCCATGGGCCAACCAAGCCCAAAAGGCCTCTTTCTTCATCTTGATGGCTTCCCTCACCACAGGTGTCGACCAGCAGGTTCTTAGGTTACCACGATGACAGGTACCGATGACCTTTTGGCCACAGCTCCTACCAGCCACCTCTACAATGGAGGCTTTGAACATGGTCCATTCAGATTCCATGTCCCCAACCTACCCCAGGATGCACGAAAAGCTATTCCAGAGGTGAGACTTAAAAACCTCATGAACAGAGGACTCCGCCAGATGTTCCCAGTTCACCCTCACTACATGCTTCAGTTTTCCAGGTCTGTCTGGCAGCCCCCCCGCCATCTGATCCAACTTACCACCAGGCGATGATTAGTTGACAGCTCTGCTCCTCTTTTCACCCGAGTGTCCAAGACATATGGCCACAGATCTAATGATATGACCACAATAGGCCGTAAGGTGAACCCCGTTTTCGTTTCATCTCGCTCCGACGTCTCCGAACTACGAAATATTTATTTTAAAACTAAGAATGAGTACTAGAAAGTGTGGCGAAAAAAGTTCTCACCTTATAATCCTGTCAATTCCTGGCACCGAGCGATCGCGTGGCGAACTATTTTCCTTTTAAAATGACGTGTCGGGACATCACGTGACCGGTCTGGACCAATCGCGTTGCCGATTTTTGACCACAGATCAGCTGACAGCTTGCGTAATTACAGTCACATTAGTAGAAAAAGTCTCCAAACACCCTCCAAAGTGGGTGAAATGTCTTCTAAGTCCTAAATAATGCTTTAAATACATCACTAAGACAATATTGCATATATATGGTATATTGAAGTGTTTATATTATTAGAATAAAAATAATTTTTATTATCACCATTATTATAGTACAAAATATGGTGTAATGGTCTATGACTAGGACCATTCATGTATTCATTCTCTTAGGTTATTAACTATAAAGTACTGATCAACCATAAAACAATTTGCTTGAAAAACAGACCTACAATGTTACACAGGCAGTAATGGAATAGAGTATTGACTCGTCATTGTGGGCTATACACACCATGGATTAGCCATAAAATGGCATATATAATATATAGGCAATGCGTGTGATTTCAGATCAAGATTTAAGAAATTGTGCAGGAAGGAGAAGAGTCCATAGGAATAATAATAATACACAATAATAATACAACCTATATATAATATTGCAGTTCTATTGCTCAGTTCAGAGGCACAATGGCAGGGATTCAAGTATTCACTACCTATGCAGCGGCACAGTAGAGGTAGGTAAACGCACTAGGCAGCACTATGCACCTGCAGCAGCCGCAACAAAGAAGATGCAAGACTGAGTCATCATACAACAGAACTATGTGGCAAATTGCAAACTTTAATAGAAAATGTAAACAACAAAACAGTGATATATACACATTACAAATGCAAATTTATATATACAAAAAAAAAAAAAAAAAATATATATATATATATATATATATATATATATATATATATATATATATATATATATAAATAAATATATAAAAGTCCTGTGGCACAGTGCAAAAAGGCAGGGGTCAGCATCCAGGCAATGACCTAGGTGTCAGTGACAGAGAAAGAGAGAGGGGGGGAAGACACACACACACACACACACACACACACACACACACACACACACACACACACACACATACACAGTGCTGTGACTAATTGTCTTCACATTGAACAGTAGCAAGTAGCATTCTATGGTCATGTATGAGAAGTTAGTACATGGCTTACTTGTCCTTCTCTTGTCTAGCAGGCTCATTCAGAAATCTGGTGTACGCAGCTCTTGTGGTACTGCACCTCCAGAGCCACACAGTCTTTGTCCTTAATGTGTACCAGAATACTGTGGTCATCTTTAGTCTCAGCAGCAGTCTGCAACTTGCCTTGCCAGACAGAAAGACATGCTTATTACGACATAGGAATTTAAGTTTGCCAGTAGCATATTCACATAAAGGCACACATATGTTACATGCATACAAACATTGAAACATAACATCCATGCATGCAAACACACTTGCAGAGGGAGATAGCACTGTAGATAGTCATCAGTGATAGTGACCCTTTGTCTGTGTGGGGGCAGGGGGGTTGATCAATGATTGTGACCCTTTGTGTGAGTGTGTGTGTGTGTGTGTGTGTGTGGGTGGATTTGCTTACCTGCTGTTAAGGTCTCAGCTTTTGAAAGAGCTTCCCTTTGTCGTTTGCCTCCCTTTAAGATGAATTTTAGTTTTTTTTTACATATAATGCACAGGGCAGGAAGGACAGGACCTGAGCTGGACATAGGCAGTGCTGACCTGGATCTAAGACTCTTAGTGCTGCCCGATGTTGAGGGGCCAGCTTCGAAGGGGGGGCAGCTTCGGGGGGTCTTGCGGCGTCTTGAGTTTCATCTCCCCCTTCTTTCTCGCGTACCATACGCTTTCCCGCTCGTTCAATAGCAAGTTTGTCCGTAAACCTGCGGTAACATGCAGGGTGGAAGGCAGCGTCCTCGGGTATCTTGTCAAACTCTAAATCTAAACAGTGTTTGTAGTTTTCGGCTAGTCTCCTGTTCTCACCGCTCAACTGCAGCCACTGTCGGATACTGTCCCGGTATGTATTCCACCGTTTGAAGGTAAATTCCTGGGTCACTCCGTGCTTCACAGAAGCTATATGCATATAGCACTGCTTACGTGCAAGAAGTTTTCTCCTTTTTGCCGTTATTTCCAAACTTTCC